>NC_065451.1:110331159-110670625 GCF_917563875.1 Diabrotica virgifera virgifera | reverse complement strand
TTATTATTTATATGGTGTACATTCTAAAGTACATTATTTTACTATTGATAGAGTGGAGATTGTTGTTCTAGATTGTTGAATTATAATAAAAATACAAACTTGTTAAATTGTACGATTGTAACAGTTGGAAGATTTTGTAATTATTCAAAAACTTACGGTTTTTTTTTTGTTTTCTTAGACGTCTAGGGTCCCTCGCTTCTGGTAGGCTCTGCAATCGTCTCTCGGCTATGGTACTGCTCTTAGCTCTGCAATCGGCTCTCGGCTTTAGTACTGCTCTTAGCTCTGCAATCGGCTCTCGGCTATGGTACTGCTCTTAGCTCTGCAATCGGCTCTCGGCTATGGTACTGCTCTTAGCTCTGCAATCGGCTCTCGGCTTTGGTACTGCTCTTAGCTCTGCAATCGGCTCTCGGCTATGGTACTGCTCTTAGCTCTGCAATCGGCTCTCGGCTTTGGTACTGCTCTTAGCTCTGCAATCGGCTCTCGGCTTTGGTACTGCTCTTAGCTCTGCAATCGGCTCTCGGTTATGGTACTGCTCTTAGCTCTGCAATCGGCTCTCGGCTTTGGTACTGCTCTTAGCTCTGCAATCGGCTCTCGGCTATGGTACTGCTCTTTGCTCTGCAATCGGCTCTCGGCTTTGGTACTGCTCTTAGCTCTGCAATCGGCTCTCGGCTATGGTACTGCTCTTAGCTCTGCAATCGGCTCTCGGCTTTGGTACTGCTCTTAGCTCTGCAATCGGCTCTCGTTCTCCCGGGTCTAGTGGTCTCTCTCTGAGGGTGTTGCTGGTGTGGACTGTATAGGCTTTCTCAAACTTCCTTGAAGTATTCTTTTTCTCGATAGGACCATGAACAATATCCAAAACACCAAATAATAGTAGCAGAGTTTATTGATGAGACTTACACTATGGATGTTGACCCGGGGTACTTTGAGTAGAGACTTAAATGATGAGCGTTGAAGACAATCACTCGCGTTAATGAATTAATAATAATTGAATTTCTAGACAAGAGATCTTAGTTTTATATAAGTTTAAATTGGGTCAATGTAAACACGGGCCCCGCGTGATTTTGTGTATCTAATTAAGGTAAATTGTTTATCTTATGTCAGCAACTTTTGGCTGATGTCCAAATTATATTATTGTTAATTGACCAAATGTGTATGTAATTTAATTAATTACGTGTGTGTGTTTAATAACAAATAAATGCATTCGATCTACTGGGTGATAAAATGATACTGTCCAATTTCGGATATGAATACTGAATATTTGATATTGGACACTTGTATTTATGAATATGATATATATTATATAATATAACTTGTGTCAAACTTTTGACTTTTGTAGACGTCAAATACAGTCATCTAAAAAACAGCTCCTGAAAATTACTATTTAAATAGCGAAATAATATATTTTGGGCTTGTAAAACTCGATCTATTACATCCTTAATAGTTTTTTATTGCCAGTGACCAAGAAAAACCTAGAAGTTAATTGTATTTGAATCTATTTTACCCCATTTGGGGTTTCCGTTTGGAGGCGTCAATTAGAAGCGACAAAGTGTTCAATTATTAAAAACTTTAAAATTTAATATGGACTATGCAGGGAGACCTCCAGATAAACCTCCAGATAGTAACAGGATGGATCAAGATGATAATATAGAGAAAAGTGACATCAATATAAATAACACATGGGACGGTAAATCAAAAAATAAAGGAGAAACTGTAAGTAATAAATCTGATAATTCTACAGACAATATAAGAGAACATTTCCTATATCAGAGCAGTGACGTAGGACCTTTCCATGCATATATAGAAAATAATACTCCGAACTTTAAAGGTCAGCTTAATGCTATCAAAATTGGCGACATTATACTCTCTAATTTTTCGAATTTAGATAACAAAATTACTAGTATTGATTCAATAGGCAAGAATAGAATTAGAATTAAATTTAAAGATTACCAATCAGCCAATTTTTTAATCAATCAAAAAGCTTTCTCATTGTTTACAAACAACAATTTAGATGTTTACGTTCCGAAGTTTATACTCCATAGGCAGGGTATAATTAGGGACATAGATATAGAATTTTCAGAAGAATATATCAAAAATAAAATTAAACAATATGATATGCACTGTAAGTTCGAAGTAGTTTCGGTTAGAAGAATAAATAGAAAGGTAGAGAAACATATCGAAGATAAAACAATAATAGACAAAGTTCCAACAAAATCATGTATTGTTAATTTTAAAGCACAAACTCTTCCTAAATATATCACAATTAATAAAGTGATCAAAGACGTTGAACCCTATGTTCAAAAAGTTCTATTATGTTTCTCTTGTCTCCGTTTTGGACACCTTGGATTTAATTGTAAAGCACGTCCCAGGTGCAACAAATGTCATGATTTCCATAATACAAAAGATTGTACAGTAAATGAATATACTCCAACTTGTTTCAGCTGTCAAGGTAATCATTTGACTACACACCTAAGTTCATGTCCTGAATTTTCTAGACAGAAACAAATTAAGAATACGATGTCATCATTAAATCTAAGTTTCTTTGATGCATGTAAACAAATTCCGAAAGTTTCATATGCCAATATTGCTGCCAGAAATAGCAGTTCTTCCTTACCAACCAATTCTAATCAGAATGAGCAATCTTATCAAGTAATTCCAAATCAATCAGCTTCATCATCAAAGAAATTCTCCTCACAAATGTTCCTCAGCAGTAATAACCCAGAAAAAATAAATTTTAAGCGACACCGGCCAAGTTCTCCCAATCCTTTGGAATCAGCTAGAAAAGAAATACTTTCTCGAGAAAATATTCCTAGACAAAAAGGTGGTATTTATAATACGTCTAAATATACAGAGCATACAAATACAACAAACTTGCAAACACAAGGAGTACCATAACAATTAAATAATGTAATTTTAGAATTGGTTCTTAATATAATTAGTTCATTAAAACTCACTGAAAATTTAGACAAATCAAAAACAGAGATTACACAACATATTAATAAATATTTAAGTACGGCAGCGATCTCACAAGAAGACTTACCAGTGGCGGCTCGTATAACTTTAGGAAGGTAGTGCCAGAATCCGGGCAGCTGCCTAAATTTTTTGTGGCGGTTTTACGATATGGTCAAAAAGGATATAAAATATAAATAGAGTATCACGATAAGCTGAATTTAATTGGGTTTTTATATTTAACTTACCAAGCATTGAAAAGCTAAAAACGTTATTCATGTGCACTTTAGATTTTTCATGGGATTTCAATTTCTCCCATATATGTACAAGATCATCGGTGCCTTTGTTTGACCAAGTCTCGTCACCTCCAAACAAAACGCATACAAAACAGAAGAGTTTATTAGTTTGTTCGCAACCACACAACCAGCTATTTTTATCATAAATAATTTTATTAAACTTACGACAGCGAAGTTTTTGTCCATTTCCACTTTGTTTTTCAATTTTTAAATCGGGTAAAGGCCGACCGAGTTCTTTAATTTGTAGTTTTTTTTTCTAACGAAAAACCACCAAAAGAGTTTTTTAATATACTAATTTGATTCATTGTCAATAAATAAATTAAACGTAGAAAATAATCAAAATATTATTTTTATACCTACGACACCCACGATCACAACGCACTAACTAATAATTACAAATTAAAAAATATAGTAGAGTATAAACACAAATATACAATACAGTAGTAGACAATAAACACAATAGCGTCAAGCGAACGCGTAAAGAAACTAGAAATATGTAGATCTAAAACATTGTATCTTAAGATCCACTAACTTCCTTTTCGAGATTTCGAGCCTGGCACGGAGACTCCAATTTAAACGTATGTTAAAAGTGCAATACCGCTCTCTCTCTGTCACTTACACAGGATGCTCATACAATCTTTCTCTTTTCTCACGAGCCACTATGCCGTTCGGCACTGGGATTTTTATGATTTTCATCCTTTATCCGGTCAGCTGTGGGTGGCCAGAGTCGGTAGATTTGCATTGCGCTACACAGTTGCCAGATTTGATATAATTTATAAAAATAAAGAGAAATATTCACAAAAAAAATAAACAGGCATTAAAATGTTTTTAAGATAAAAAATATGTTTCTGCATAGTTAGCAAGGTAGTGCCATGGCTCTATGGCACTACCTCACGGGCCGCCACTGAGACTTACTATTTCAAACATCATGTCAGACACAACTAACCCTATAAACTTTTTACAATGGAACTGTCGCTCAGCAGTTTCTAATAAACCAAATTTAGAAGCCTTACTTATTCAAAAAAATGTATATGTGGCCATGTTATCAGAAACATGGTTTAAACCAGAAAAATTTTATAACTTCTCAGGATATAATTGTTTTAGATCTGATCGCCCTGATGGGTACGGAGGCACAGCAATTTTAATTAAAAATAAAATAATTACAGAAGAGATAAATTTATTGGATAATTATAATTTTACTTATAATTGCATAGCTGTTAAACTTTCGTGTATCAAGAAACCTATACATATAATATCCGTATATAAAGAACCAAGTATTAGAGTAACGGTTGAAGAATGGGTCAATTTTTTTCAACACATTCCTTCTCCATGCATCATTGGTGGAGACTTCAACGTTCACAACATGGCATGGGGTTGCGAAAATAATGATACTCACGGTAAAGTTTTATTAGAGGCGATAGAACAATGTAATCTATTGTACTTAAATGATGGTTCTCCAACTCTTGCACTAACTTCCAGCCCATCAGCAATCGATATAACAATATGTACCCAGGGCATTGTGTCTAAATTAACTTGGTCTGTTTCAAGATCCACATGGTTCTGATCATCTACCCTTGATCATCGCCTTGGAAAACTCGGAACAAGCAATACAACCTGTTGACAATACACACAAAAGATGGAATTTGCATAAAACAGATTGGAATTTGTATTCATCGAACTTTTATTCGGGAAAACAACCACAAACTTATGAAGAATTAGTTGCCGAAATAAACCGATGCGCAACCATTTCAATTCCAAAATCATACAACAATAACAAATATCCTACAAACAAGCTACCAAAACCATGGTGGGATAATAACTGCGAATCAGCTGCAAATAACCGCAAAGCAGCATATAGACGTTATAAAACAAATCCTAATCTTCACAATCTAATTGAATACAAAAAATTAGATGCCTTAGCAAAGAAAACTTTTAAAATTAGAAAAAAACAAACTTGGATAAATTACTGCGCAAGCTTAAACTCCAACACTCCAATCAGCGACATCTGGAAGAAAGTAAATCGCTACAAAAACCGAAAGCAGTCCAATAAATTTCCGATAAACACCGAAGCTGCATGGATAGAAGATTTCCATTTCAAGATTTCACCTCCTTGGGTTCCAAGTCAAATAAATGAAGCTACAGTTACCGTACCCAGAGAAAACTTCAATCTAGAGAAACCATTTGAATTATGGGAATTAAATCATGGACTCAAGCAAAATAATAGTTCATCTCCAGGGATGGACTGTATATCATATTCTATGCTATATTTTCTACCTACAGAATACAAACTATCATTACTACAAATTTTTAACACTATATGGCAAAACAAAAATTTAATTCCCAAAGCATGGGAGGACTATATTGTATTACCTATAAAAAAACAGGAAAGCCAGATAACGAAGTTGAATCTTACAGACCTATATCTTTAAGTTCCTGTATACTAAAAACTCTAGAGAGATTAATCAAAAATCGGCTTGAATACTGGCTTGAGTCCGAAGATATCCTTCCCAAATCTCAGTACGGCTTTCGAAAATCCAGATCTACACAAGATGCTCTCACTTCCCTAGTCTCTTCTTTACAGGTTAATTTTACAAATCAGGCGTCGACAGCTGCAGCATTTATAGATGTAACTTCAGCGTTTGATAACATCAATTTAGACATTCTTTATAAAAAATTAGTAGATCTTGGAATGCCAGTTAAAATTTCAAATTTCATTGTATCCTTGTACAAGAATAGATGGACTTACTTAAAAATAAATGAGAACCTTTTACCACCAAGGTTAACGAGTATAGGTATACCACAGGGTAGTATTTTAAGTCCACTTCTTTTTTCATTGTACAATATAGATTTAGAACACATAGTACCTCCACACTCTAATATTTTACAATTTGCAGATGATGTTGTGTTGTACACCTCCCATTCTTCTCTAGACATTTGTAGACATCAACTTGAATTTACATTAGATTGTGTAAAAAATGATTACCATTCTCTAGGTTTATCCATATCAACGACAAAGATTGAAATTTGTTTTTTCTCCAAAAAACGCCAAATTCCTCAAGGCACCTTCAAATTAGGTAGAATAGAATTTCCGATAAAAAATTGTGTTAAATATCTTGGGACGTATTTGGATCGTAAATTGTTATGGAAGGATCAAATTCATTATGTTACAAAGAAATCAGAAAATTCTATGAATATCCTTAGAGCTTTTTGTAGAACCGGTTGGGGAGCTGACCCGAATATTGCATTGCTATTCTATCGCTCAATGATTCGACCAATTTTCGACTATAGTTGTCATTTATATGGGTCTGCGTCAACAGGATATCTTAATAAAGTTGAACTCCAAAGGAATAAATGTTTGAGACTCTGTCTCGGTTACTTAAAATCTACTCCTATTACTATTATTGAGATTGAAGCTAAGGAACCACCACTTACTCTACGTAGACAGTTTTGTATAGATAAGTTTGTAGCTAGAGCTATTTCAAAAAACGTCAGCTACTTAAGGACTATTCGTAACTTGAATATATTAGATTTAAGCCACAAATATTGGTGTACTAAAAAAACCCCCATATACGTTGAAAGCTATAGGAAATTGACAATGTATGAACACCAAATATACAAAAATAAAATACCTCCAATTTACACTAAACCTCCTGAAACTTCTCTTTTCCAAGAAAATACAAACAAATTACATGGATTCAAACCTTCCAGGCAGTATTATCAACAAAATAATTAAAGACAAGTGGCCTATGTTTCAATATATTTTTACTGACGGCTCCAAAATTCAAAATAGAACCGGAAGTGCAATATATCACTGGAATTCTGAATACAAAGAATCATGCCGATTGCCTAATGAAGCTTCAATATATACTGCCGAATTATCAGCTTTATTACTTGCGCTAAAATATATAGCCTCTGTTGGTATGGACAATTATATCATTTTCACCGATTGTAGAAGTATTGTGGACAAACTCACTTCTATCCAATCGACAAAAAGTCTAAACCACATTGAGATAGAAATTAAGAGTCTATATTATGATATTACTTCCTCGGGCAGTTCAATTATTATTTGTTGGATTAGAGGACATTCTGGAATATTTGGAAATGAAGAAGTCGACAAATTAGCTAAATCTGCAGCTTTAACCAAACGAAACATAAACAACATACTTCTACCAGTAACCGATATAGATAATATCAGTAAAAACCATTGCAAACAAAATTGGCAACGTGTATATAATCAAAGTACAACGGGAATAAATTTTAGAAATTGCCAACCACTAATTCCCAATGAGAGATGGTTTAAACAAGAATCAAATAGGCTATTTATAAAAACAATAAACAGAATGAGGTCAAATCACGCACTAACCCCAGCATACAAACACAGCATAGGTATCAGTGATAACCCATATTGCGCCTGTGGTGGAATGGGAGATCTACAGCACCTAATATTGGAGTGTGGACAGTACAGACAAAATATTAAAGTGATGTATGAAAAGTTAATTGATCTAAATTGTCCTTTTAAAAATGTGTCCAGACGTTAAAATGTCTTTACGAATATGTAACGTCCTGCAAATTTAAATTTTAAATAGGCTTAGATAATAAAATTAAAAATTGTAAAAATATCACACAAAATTGAAAAATGTATTCATTAATATATTATAACACCCTGTAAATTTAGATAATAAGTAGGCTTAGATATTAACTTAAAATTGTTATTGTAATACCATACAAAAAAAAACAAATAGTCTGGCTAATTGGCTATGTCAAAGCCATTAATAAAAAAAAAAAACTTGTGTCACTCACACTTGACAGCGAAGAACTTGATGTATGACGAAGATTTGACAAAACTGAATTAATGTCAAATATGTTACGATACTTAGCTATTAAGGCTGCAAAATAATTGTAACATTTTTTATGGTATCCATTAGTGGTATTCACTTGGTCCGGTAACTGTACTGTACATACATTATTATATTTTAAATTGTATTTAATACGCGCACTCAAAACGTATTTACACTTTAACAGTTTTTCATCCGCAAAAGTTATTACATTCTCGTTTTTTTCCTTGCAAAACACACATTGTATTTTATTTGCCATTATATTGTATCACAATTTCTTTTCACTAAATAGAAACTCGACAAGAATCGTTAACAAACTGTGAATTCATTGTGACTGACCCATCTTAATAACATGTGCGGACAACATTCACCCCCGAAATTGTCGTATCTTTTGTTTGTCTAGTTTCTTAACCCAACCAGCGATCGTTTTGCTGAAAATACACATTATTTTTATGATTTTAAATTCATCTGGCTGGTGAATGCAACCGAGTTAATGCCTGGCAAATTAATTTTGCATTTATTTATGTGTAAATAATATAATATTAAAATTTCAGACATACTAAAATGATTTAAATTTTTCAATTATTATTTATAAAAAATAGCGTCTGGCGCATATTTAGCAATCACAGAAATGCCTGGCAATTATAATTCATATTTCTAATAATGTTTAAAAACTAATGGCAAAAAAATTTTTCGTCTTAAAATAATTTTAAATTCGATATATTTACCTGTACAGGTGCGCTGCGCAGTAATGAACGCAACCTGTCTCAGTAACCAGATGGCCGGTAAAGTGTTCGAGGAAGCATAGGGAATAATATATTAAAAAACCAAGTGTCTTAAAATCACTGTTTTCCCGACGTTGGTCTCTTGGTGTTCTTCAAGTGTTTGCAAACACTTGAAATACAGAGGCCAATATAGGCCTAACATTTGGCAAACTAAGCCATATTCTAAAAAGTTCAATTCCTATGTGTCTCAAGCGAAAGGTTTATAACCAATGTGTTTTGCCTGTACAAATTTATGGATCAGAGACTTTAACACTGACGCAAAAATCCGCGAATAAACTCTTACACAACAAGCTAAGGAACCTGTAATACTGAACGTGAGCCTTCGATAGAACAATACAAACCAAAAAAATCAGGCAAAGATCAGAAGTTCAAGACGCATCGAAAGAGTTGCATGATTGTCTCTGCTTATTTTGATCTCGTGTCGCAGATATTTGTGTTTGTTTGTTGTATGGTATTATTGTCAATAGTTTTATTCCGTAGCTGAATAAGCAGATCTCCGAAAAATTAACATTCCATTTGACCCTAGGTTGATGGAAGACTGAACAAATTGGAAGAAAGGTCTACAGTGAGCCAGGACCCACCCAGCGCAGTGGCGTACTGAACTGATAGATCAGCGGGCCCTGGTTTCAGTTGGGATGCGGGCCCGCCTGCCCAATAAAACCACACGTCGTATATCAAAAGTTTTTAATAAACATTGAATATAAATCATCATATATCATAAAATGTGTCATATATTTTTTATAAAAACTCGAGCTAATGTATAATTCATTTTACTCACGGTTTTTGCTCCAAATTTTAAAGAACCGTTTGGATTGACATAAAATTTGGCAAAAACATAGCTAACATGTCAAAGAAAAAAAGTGATATTGTGCCAATGTGTGATTTTGTCCAGGGGGTGAGATTCACCCCTTCTCAGGGCTGAATGAAAAAACACACGTTCAAGGTAAGTCTGGAATTGGATAAACTAACTAATTCTAAGCAACTTTAGTTCCATAGATTGTTTTTACTTAGTTACTGCTTTTTGTGTTATTTGCGAGTGAATGTGTTCATTTTAAAAAAAAAACTTATTTTAACTCATAACACCTTTTTTAAAGTGTTTTCTGTTTTAAAAGCTAAATTTCTGTTTTGTTAAGTTTCTAGCATCAAAAGTAAACAAGGTACACTCAAAACAAAGTTGTCCCCTTTTCTTGGTAAAAAAAATCGTAAAAATCACCACCTAATTAGCATCTCAAATGAAACTAATCTTTTCCGCTTCACAAGTTACTTGATTTTTATTACTAACAAAAAAGTACGATCGGAGTATTCACGCTTTTTGTTACTAACGAAAAAAGGGACCAACACTATTTTGATCGTAATTTAAGTAATGTACTTACTATTCATGTTAGAACCTTTTTTAGAAAAGAAAAATAAAGCTTTTTTAAATCTGTAGGTAATTTAATAAAAAATTGAAATCAGTCTTCAAGCGAAAATTGCTCGATTTTTTGACTGTCTCGTTGAAATATTCGATTTGGAATTTGACGAGTAAGAACTTACTTTTTATCTGCTTCTATATACGGGTCTACACACTATATATATGTACCTACTCCATTTTTTTTTTCACTTTTATAAGCTATATTTTTACTAATAGTATTTCTTAACAAAATACTTACTTTTTAAGTTATTTGCGAAAAAGCGCCTGAAAATATGGTTTTTCGTAGAAAAATAAACATTTTCACTAGCAAATAACTAAGTCAAATAAGTATTGACTTAGTCAAAAAACGGTATAGAAAATTGCTTAGAATTAATTAGTTCATCCAATTCAGGACTTTTTGAACGTATATTTTTTCACCCCGAGAAGGGGCGAAAGTCACCCCCTGGGCAAAAATACACATCATCATATCACTTTTTTTCTTTGACATATTAGCTATGTGTATGACAAATTTCATGTCTATCCAAGCCGTTGTTTAAATTTTTTTGGATTGAAGGTTTTGCAATATTTTACCGTGAGTGAATGGACTACTAAAGCAGTAAATTAATATTAATCCTATCGTTTTTCATACTGACATGACTGATCACTTTACGCCAGCCGTTTTTATAAATAATAAAACTAAAAATTTTTTTACATCTAAATCTCCAGTCATAATAAATTAAAAATCAATATCGGACAAACTTTTACAGCTTTTAAAAAATGAACATTGGAATGAAATTTATATCAACAAAATAGGTTCTCAAATTACATATGATACATTTATTAATAAGTTAAATAATTACCTACAAACCTCTAAGGAGATAAAAGCCTTAAATAAAAAAATATCAAAAAAAAACCTTGTATCGATGAGGTTGATATCAATCAAACGTGTTTATATTTTATCCTTACCACTATAATTGACTGTATTTATGCAGTGTTATGAGGGTGCTCTAAATACGAACAAAGGAGCATCGAGCGTCTTGGGATTATTTTTATGACCCAGCGTCTAAAACTTGCATTGAATATCTGTTTCCGAATTTGCAGTTTACAACTACTCATGGATTGCGCTAATATAAAAAATACAAAAGTGTTTGTGTTAGCACGTGTTTAGGCAGGCACCGGCGGTTATTCTACAAGTGTTGAAACAAGGGCAGTAGGTAAAATGAAGGAACCTTACAATAGTGTTCTGTGTTTCTTAATAAATTTGGTTTTAAAATTTTTTGATAAATAGATATTTTTTGTTTTTATTTATAAATAATTACACAAAAATTAAAATTGATTAAGAAGTTACATTTCGTAGTGTGTACTTGTGTAGGTCAAAATATCCCAAAGAAATTAGAAAAAAAAGAATCAAAAAGCGCGTTAGAGCGGGGCCCGGGCCCTGGTTCCGCGGAACCATGCTCAGTACGCCACTGCCACCCAGAGTTGTAGCGCTGCGTGATGATAATGAGTTATATTTCCATTCATTACGAGATTTGTCATAAGTTTAGTTTTGAGAAAGTTTATTTTTAATACTGCTCTATCAGATAGTTTTAAGCTAACGTATCATAGAAACTGTATCCTATAAGTATATGCGATTAATACAACACCATCTGCAACGGGCAGAGCTAGAAGTACAAATATACGACGGAAATGTAAGGTGGAGAACATAGCAACTGGGTAAGAAACAGAAGAGTAGAATGATGGAACTACCGCATAAGCCGAATGACAACAAATAGAGTAGTAGTTCCCCAATAGGAAGACGATCAGTGGGGAGACCACGAAAACGATGGAACGACAACTTACTGGAAGCACATTAAAAAACAGACCGAGTCATGTATATACAAAAATAAGGAGAAAATATCACAAAAAGATATTGAATGGGCTGGGGGTAAGGACAGTGAAAGACGGTTCCGCAATAGTGAGAAGACCACGAAAACGATGAAACGACAACTTCTGGAGGCACATTGAAAAAACAGACAGATTCATATCTATACAAAAAGAAGAAGAAGGTTGTTGCAGATACATTTGTGTAAATAAAAAATACTAAAATGTACTAAAAATATTCTTTATTTTGTGTACATAATTTTATATTTAGCACAAACTCTTCATTTTTTCCATAAACTTACTCAACCTGTTTTCGTCAATTTCCTGATCCCACTTTCCATCTTTTTTAAAATACGAACCCACTATCAGGGCATCAGCTGACTTGTAGTTCTCCAAGTTTTCATAAGTAACTCCAGAACCTATTAAGACTGGTAAGCTGATACTTGATTTTAACTGTTGTAATTCCTTGATATCGGCAGCATGTCCTGTTGCAGTTCCTGTTAAAATCACACCATTGGAAAGAAAGAAATCGGCAGCTTTGGCAGTTTCTACTAAGGATATATCGTTCGTTATTGCGTGAGAGCTACAATAAAAGATATAGATGTTATATGTATAAATGTGACATACAAAAATATAAGGCTAGTCATTCGTTTTTGCCATGCTGATTATCCAGAATTAATGAAGAGACATTTTTATTGAATGTTTACTTCTTTAGGCGCGTTTGGGAGTAAATGTATATGTGCGCGAATTCATCAAAAGTCTTGGTCCTGGGCGCAGCTGAAACGTTATACGTGCTCTCATTGGGTAATTATAATGACCTGTCAACAATTATTGTTCAATATGTCGGTTATAGGTAAACATATGCTGTGTATATTAGTTTTTATTGTTGTGAGGACAGAGACAAAAGCAAGTTTATAATTGTAGTGACTTTTTAATAGTTTTTAAAAGTAATAGTTTTAAAGGTACGTAATTGTAAATGTTTCAGTATTGTAATAAAAAATTACATGGATCTATTTGGAAAATATAAAATGTACCTAACTGCTTTGATTTACATAATTTGATTACCAACAAAATTTCTACCAATTTTCATCCAATATATTGTTTTCTTACTCTATGTTTTGTTGTATTTTAATTTCACCAAAATCAAACTAATTTGATTAAATTCAGAACTATGTGTGTAAGCGGCTAAATGCCAAGATACTTGGATTTCAAATCTAACCATCCTAATATACGCGAGTTCAATCCTCAATGCAAATTTTAATTTTTTTTTTATTTTTTTTATACATTTTATGATTGTAAGTATATTTATTAAATATTTCTTTTTTTCAGGAAATAAGTATTTAGTTAAAATTTTTGCCATAAATAATTATTGTTCAGAAATCATTTCTTTGTGGAATTTTTCAATGTGTTTGTGTGTGTTTTATTCTTTTATTTTTTTAATTTTTGGTAGTTTTAATAAAAATGTTTGGAAAGTAGTAAGTATTAAAATTAGTTTAATATTTAACTAAAATATAAATAAACTTTTTAAAGTATATTAATTTCGTTGAAATCATATAATAAAAGTATAATTTCTTAGGTGCGTACAAAGTCCACACATATTCTTTTATTTTATAAAGGACGGTGTGGTGGTGGTATTAGTGCTTAATAATACAAGCTGACTCGCTAAATTATTAGCGGAGTTCTATTAAATATCTTTATTATTTTTCGTTGTGTTGCCAGGTGCTAGAACGAAAAAATTTAATGGTTTGCCTACACGTTAATGAACTATGTATGACCATCAGGGAAATAATTATTTTCTATCCACAAGCAGTTAAGGATTGGCCTTATCATTTGTCTCTTGTCATGGAGAGTGCAAAACGAATCTGATATTAAATTCGTTTAAATTTCACAGATATCGGCTAGTATCAGTGGAATTCTCCGAATAAGAACTTTCTCATCCTTAAATTTTCTTCTGAGTATCGTTCTTCTTCTCAATATCAGTACCCTCTCTGATTATCGAACGTTGGCGATCATATTGGCAATAATAACTATATTTACGGCAACTCTAAATAGATTAGCGGTGGTCTCTTGATTTAGGGATGGCAAAAAAATTACACATCGATATATCGTATCATATGATACATCGAATGAAGATATCGATATACGATATATATCAGAGAAAATATATCGATATATGCGATATATCGATATATTCTTATACAGTGTGTAACAAAAATACAGGTCATAAATTTAATCACATATTCTGGGACCAAAAATAGATCGATTGAACTTAACTTACCTTAGTACAAATGTGAACATAAAAAAGTTACAGCCCTTTGAAGTTACAAAATAAAAATCGATTTTTTCCAATATATCGAAGACTATTTGAGATATTCTATTGAAAATGGACATGTGGCATTCTTATGGCAGTATACCATAAAAATTTTATGGGGGTTTTGTTCCTTTAAACCCCCCAAAACTTTTGTGTACGTTCCAATTTAATTATTATTGTAGTACCATTAGTTAAACACAATGTTTTAAAAACTTTTTTGCCTCTTAGTACTTTTTCCAAAAGTCGAGTTTTTATCGAGATATTTTGAATATTTGACAAATCCACCACATATTTGTATATGGTTAAGTACGATTATGGAGACTTGGTAATAATATGAAAATTTATTTATAATTTACATTTTTAGGAATATTTTGAACCGTATTAAAAAAGAAGCCAAATCTCGATAAAAGGTGCCTTATCGAAAAAATACAAACAGGCAAAAAAGTTTTAAAAACACTGTGTTTAACTAATGCTGTAATAGTTTAGTGCTGTTAACTAGTGCTGTAATAGTTTAATTGAAACGTACACAAACATTTGGGGGCTTTAAAGGAACAAAACCCCCATAAAATTTTTATGTAAACATATTAAAAAAGAAGCCGCAACTCGATAAAAACTGCCTTATCGAAAAAATACTAAGAGCCAAAAAAGTTTTAGAAATATTTAATGTAACTAATGGTACTACAATAATAATTTAATTGGAACGTACACAAAAGTTTGGGGGGGTTTAAGGGAACAAAACCCCCATAAAATTTTTATGGGGTGCACAAATTTCACTATAATTTTTCTTTAAGATGTTCCTGCCATAAGAATGCCACATGTTCATTTTCAATAAAAAATCTCTAATAGTTTTCGATATATTCGAAAAAATCGATTTTCATTTTGTAACTTCAAAGGGCTTTAACTTTTTTTATGTGCATATTAGTACTCAGGTAAGTTAGGTTCATTCGAACTATTTTTGGTCCCAGAATACGTGGTTTAATTTATGACCTGTATTTTTGTTACACCCTGTATAATTAAATAAAATAAACAATTACTAAAATAAACTACTAAAAAAGTTAATTACAATTTTGTTTTAAGTGGGCGTATAAATTGGAGGTATTTCCAGATGTTCTTTTTGGATCAAAAATTGCAGCGATATTGTTCTTTATTAATTTTCTTAAAATGCAACCAAACATTGCTTTTGGGTGGAGCCATTATTGTTTCTCGTAACTACACACTAGAATACTTGGACGAATTCTCGATTGTAGATGGTAAAAACGAAATGTTGGATTCCAACACCAGTAACATTGACATCTTGAGTTTTAGGGTTTTATTAGTAAATAGGTACAATACAATTATTATAAAACTTTATAGAACGTACGTGAACGTGACAAAGGTTAAATTTGAAATCGCTTTTTAGGGTTTACATAGCCTGTCCTATTGAATAACATTGTTAAAAGTTAAAAAATATTACATAATAAATATATGGTACTACCTGAAACTTGGAAAACAAGTTAAGGGTATAAGTATACGAGATTCAAATTAAATAATACTGGTAGAAAATCGTGATTATGATATTTCTTTACAGTAGTAGAATATTGAATATTTCTCTAGTACCTATGACCTACCTATATTATACTAAGCGTCTCAAAAAAGTAAGGATTTAATTTATATTATAAGTTTTTATTATAATTCTATATATTGCCAATATGTTATATTAATCCTGTGTCGGCGATACATTGAATCTCAAATATCGATATATTTTCCAATATATCGAAAGTTGAATATCGATATAAAAATATCGATAAAATTTTAAAATATATCGATATATTTAATTTATCGATACATCGTTGCCATCCCTACTCTTAATGCCACTCCCGGAGATTTCGGAACCAAGCTGTTCTTTTGCCTGGGCCTCTTCTTCCAGCGATCTTTCCTCTCTGGACCTCTCTGGATGTCTCATTATATGGCCGACATATTGTATAATCGATTCGCTAATCTGAGACACAACTGTCTACACTACAATCACAATAAAAATGCACTATATAGAAATAAACACACATAGACACGTTGAATGTTCGAGGAGCACTCCCAAATCATGATTTGGGAGTGCTCCTTGTGCTTGTTTATTTCTAATGCATCTTTATTGTGATTGTAGTGTAGACAGTTGTGTCTGAGATTAGCGAATCGACTATTTATTTTGTTATTTATGTGCGCTTATTCATTCGATGACATGGTGGCCAGATGTAGGAAGGTGTGCTGTCGAAGGGGCAGTTATGTACTATTCTGGAAACCAGGATAAAAACCACAGAAAGGGAATAGGTATATTAATCACGAGCAAATTATCTGCATCGGTAATACAGTTCTTCCCACTCTCAGACCGTATGGCCTTACTCAAACTGAAAGCCAGTCCAGTCAATATCAACATAATTCAGGTTTATGCCCCAACATCGGACTCAACAGAAGAAGATATAGAAATGTTCTACGCAGAACTTAAACAACTGCTTAATAACGTTAAGAGACATGAAGTAAACCTCATAATGGGCGACTTTAATGCCAAGATAGGAGGAGGTAGAGACGACGATTTAATAGGCCCGTACGACCTGGGAGAGAGAAATGACCGAGGCGAACGACTATATCAATTTTGCCAAGAGGAAGATATGAAAATATCTAATACCTGGTTCAAGCTACCACCTAGACGCTTATATACATGGAAAGCCCCAGCGGACCGCCCCGAGAGTATAGTTCGAAACCGATCGATTCAAGATCGATTACATAATGGTTAACAAAAGATTTGGATCATCAATAACTAGAACTTGTACATACCCTGGCGCCGATGTTCCATCAGACCATGTCCTTCTCTTAGCAGAAATAAAAATAAAAATCACTAATATGAGGAGAAGCAAACCAGAACCAACAATAGACTATGCTAAACTTAAAGATGAGAATACCAGAAGAGAATTAAGTATGAAATTAAACAAAGAACTAACAAATAATACAAAAGTAGAACTAGAAAGAGAAGTTAATTTGGATAACACATGGAAAGCCATAGAGGAAACAATGACGGATACAGTTAAAAAAGAATTAGGTTATGAACAAAAAATACAAAAGAAAAGTTGGATGACTGACGAAATCTTGGCAATGTTCGAAGAAAGAAGAAAACATAAAAACCAAGGGAACCGAGACAAATATCGAGAACAACAACAACGCATAAGAAGAGAGATAAGAACGGCAAAAAATAAGTGGCTAAAGAAACAGTGTGAGGAAATGGAACAGTTACAAAAACAACATGATGACCACAATCTACATAAGAAACTAAAGGAGGTAGCTGGAATATACAGAAAAAAGAAGTTTTCTAACTTAGAAAATGAACAAGCAAAATGGCACAAGATGATAGAGAGAGGAAACTCATATGGGAAAAATACATCAAAAATCTCTTTGCAGACTAGAGGCCTGAGATAGAAGTCGTTCAGAAACAAGTGATAGATATTAACAACCTATCTGGTCCCGAGATCACAACTGAAGAAATTACTAGAGCAATAAATACCTCGAAAGACGGGAAAGCAGTTGGACCTGATCAAATTCCTGTTGAGTTACTCAGATTGTTAGATGAAGAGGGAATTACGATACTCCAAAGATTTTTCAACCAAATCTATAAAAAAGGAAAATTCCCTGTCCAATGGATCAATACCTTTATCTCTTTGCCAAAAAAAAAACAACGCAACAAAGTGTCAAGAGCACCGACTGCTGATGAGCCATCCTTTAAAAATATTCCTCAAAGTTCTTCACTACAGAATCTCCACAAAATGCGATAAGGTTATTGGTTGCTCACAATTTGGATTTCGAAAAGGCCTGGGTACCAGGGAAGCACTAGTTGCAACCCAAGTGCTTGCTCAGAACTGCTACGATCAAAGGAAAGATGTAATGATGTGTTTTATAGATTATGAAAAAGCCTTCGATTGAGTACAACATCATAAACTCGTACATATACTAAAACAACTCGACATAGATCAAAAAGACATTCGTTGCATAGAGGCTCTTTACTGGAATCAAACAGCTGTCATCAAGGTGGATAATGAAACAACGCAAGCTCAAAAAATTCTCAGAGGTGTAAGACAGGGATGCATTCTCTCCCCACTACTGTTCAATCTATATTCAGAAAGTATCTTCCAGGAAGCTCTTGAGGAATGCGAAAGCGGCATCAAAGTAAATGGTACCTGGGTCAATAATATACGATACGCGGATGACTCGGTCTTAATAGCAGACAATATAGAAGACCTCCAAAACCTTCTTAATAAAATTGGAGAGCATAGCGAGAACATGGGACTTAGCATCAACATAAAAAAGACGAAGTTCCTTATAATCAGCCGTCAATTATGTCAAGATCAAAATTCAAGACTAACATATAACAACCAAGATGTAGAGCGCGTAAGAAAGTTTAAGTACCTGGGAACCTGGCTATGTGAAGACTGGATGTCGGATATGGAAATTAAATGTCGGATAGAAAGAGCCAGAAGTGCATTCATGAAATTCAGAAACGTCTTTACGAACTCTGACTTTGACCTAAACCTAAGACTAAGATTCACAAAATGCTATATATGGTCGGTGCTCCTATATGGCATGGAAGGATGGACTTTAAAAATAAACACAATGAATAAGCTAGAGGCATTTGAGATGAGGATCTATCGACGAATCCTTAAAGTTCCCTGGACCGCAAGAATAACAAATGAAGAAATCCTGAGAAGAATTGGTACAGAACGACAACTGATGTGCACAATTAAACAGAGAAAAACGGCATACCTGGGGCACCTAATTAGAAATGAAAGATACCAGTTTCTGCTAACCTTAATTGAAGGAAAGATCGAAGGAAGAAGCGGAGTGGGCAGGAAGAAAATGGCATGGCTCCGTAATGTCAAACAATGGACAGGACTAAAAAACATAGGAAACCTAATACATACTGCAAGGGATAGAGAAAAATGGTCAAACGTGATCGCGAACATCCATTAGTGGATTGCATAAGAAGAAGAAGAAGAATTCGATTTAATTCTATTTCATTTCTTATTCGATCAACCCAACTGATCCGTAATATTAGTAGATAGATCCACACCTCAAAGGCCTCCAATTTTTTCATTAGTGTCTCTGTAAGGGCCCAGCTATCTGTAAGAATTTTCTTTAGTTTATAGAAGGCGGCTCTGGCTTTTTCAATGCGTATTCTTATTTCTCTGTTGAGAGAGAGTGGAATACGAACGAAAGGTATGATCTTTGACAACAGAAACCAGGTTCTGGCCTTTGCGGACGATATAGTGCTAATGGCAAGAACGGAAAGGGAACTGCTGAGGATTTTCAAACTCTTTGAAGTAAAGGCTAAGCAGTATGGACTGAGAATTAATGAGCAAAAAACAAAGTATATGGAAATGGGACAGACCTCAAATGAAGACACACAACTGAAAACTACCACAAACAATGAGAATAAAGAGTATTGCTTCAAAAAGGTGACGGAGTTTGAGTATCTAGGAGTAACGCTAACAAGTAAAGGGGAAGAAAGCCAGGAAATCGAAAAAAGAATCTCGAGAGGAAGAAAGACAGTCGGAGCCCTACACAAACTACTAAGAGCCAAAAACATCTCCAGAGAGGCAAAATTAAGACTTTATCGAACAGTGATCCAGCCCACAGTTCTTTACGGGAGCGAAACATGGGTCATGAACAAAAACCAAGAAAATATGCTGAACATCTGGGAGCGGAGTGTCCTAAGGAAGATATTCGGGGGAGTAAAAAACGATGAAGACATTTGGAGGAGACGAACAAATGCAGAGATCAGAGAGCTGTACCGGAAACCAGAAATAAGCCAGATGGTCAGAACAAAGAGACTAAGTTGGTTAGGTCATCTTGCGAGAATGGCTGACGGAAGGTGGGCAAAGGACTCGCTGCTGAGAAGGGAAGGAAAGAGGAGAAGAGGACGACCCAGGGAAAAGTGGCTAGCAGCATGTAAGGAAGACCTGCAAACAATCGGGATATCAAATTGGAGAACTGCGGCCATGGACAGGAGAAAATGGAGAAAAACCGTGGAGAAATTCCAAGCCATGGGCCTTTAAGGCCTGTTGAGCTATATTATATAATATATATATTCTTATTTCTCTATTTACATTCCAGTTATCGTTAATGTTGGCGCCCAAATAGGTAATATTTTGGACTCTTTCTAACGTTATTCCATACGCTCTGGTGTCATTGGTTCTAACTCGGTTTTGCTGACAACCATAAGTTTTGTCTTAGAAGTATTAGGATTAAACCCGTATTCATCACATGCTTTGGCCACCCTGTTTATTAGTCATTGTAAGTCTTCTTCATTGGAATCAATCAGTACCGTGTCATTTGCGTATCTGAGATTGTTGACATTAATTCGGAGTAGATATTAAAAAGTAGAGGCGATAAAATACATCCTTGTCTCAATCCGCGTCGTATTTCGACTGCTTCCGTCGTGTTCTGACCAACTCGTATGTTTGCACATCGATGCCAATACAAATTTTTGATGATGCGGAGGTCTTGGTCATCAATTCCCACCTGTTGCAAGACACCTATCAGTTTGTCATGGGTGACTCGGTCAAAGGCCTTTTCTAAATCGATAAAACACATGTAAACCGGTTGTTATATTATATCCCTACATCTTTGAACTATGACCTGCAAACTGAATAATGCTTCTCTGGTTCCAAGGTGGCTTCTTAAAACAAACTGTGTTTCGATTAGTTGTTCTTCTATTTTGTTGTAAGTAAATTCTCGAGTGCAGTATTCTTAAGAAAATTTTCAGTACATGACTCATCAGAATGATAGTACGATGATCGCTACACTGTCTGGAGTTTATTTTCTTCCGTTTCATTACAAATGTTGACAGTAGCCAGTCTGTTGGTATTTGCCCTAAGAGGCTTAGAAAAGAGTGTTTGGTCTAGTAGTTTGATTATTTCGCTGGGATATTTGGTCTGGACCGGTTGCTTTCCTATTCTTTGACAGCTTTATAGATCTTCCCAGTTCATCGAAGGTTATGTTTGGCCCAGTCGATATATTTTTGATTTGAATTTCCGTTCCGTCGTCATCAAATAGTTCCTCAGTATATTCTCTATAGCCCAGGGGTGGCCAAGCTCCTTGATAGCCAGAGCCACTTTTCATAAGTTAAAATTTTTCGCCAGCCGCAATTAAAAACGTATTCAAAAAGTATGTAAAGAAGGTATGTACAATGTTTTTTAACAGAACTTTTATTTATTGAAAACAGAAATAAAATTACGAAATATTAAAACTTAATTACATTTTTGTTTTCCTTATTCTTCTTCTCGTTGTCCTTATGCCCAATAAGAGAGTCGAACTTTGCTATCACCTACCCATCTTTTACCCATTTCTTCCACGCCTTCTTCCCATTTCCTTCACCTGTTGGGTGGTTTCCCTTTTTTTTCAATTTCCTGGATTTGTTCCATCCACCCCTTTCTACGTCTGCTCCTTCTTCTTTTCCCCTGTCTCTTGGCATCAGTCATCTCCTTTACTAGTCTGTTCTCGTTCATTCCAGTTATATGTCCAAACCAATTCAGGTTTTTTTTTAATTTTTTCTCTCTGTTGGTCCCTGTCTTAGCATGTTCCTAATGTTTTCGTTCCTTTCCCTGTCCAACATTTGTTTTCCTTCTTTTGGTAATTCTTTAAAATTTGGTGAATAATTTGTGGTAGCACTTCTCAGTAATTCTTTCAGATGCTGGTTAGTTAATACTGATGTGTTAGGATTTCACGAATTTTAAAATGGAATTAAATGGCCCATACAAGTACGTTGTTTCTAATATGAAAATAATTCGACAAGCATCCTTTTTTAATTTAGAGTATGTACTTCGATTTTGGTACAAATTTCCAAAATTCGGTAATCGGTAATTTTATTTTCAAGCTTGATCTTTTTGCGTCTCTATTAATTTTAATTCACCAGATGTTCTTTGGGTCATATATTGGTAATACATACAAAAATTCACCTTATAAATGAATTCAGAAAAAAATTAAAGAGACGATTTAAAATATTTTAAGTCTTGAATTAAATTTTGGACTTCGGTCAATATTCCTTCTGGCTTTTTTATTTACTCGTTAACTTTTTCTAGTTTAATGTTGTAACAAATTTTTTTAAGTCGAGTAAAATGACTAAATAGGTATATATACAAATCGGTCAGGAGTGGGTTGATTACTGACTTTTATGTTGCGCCACTCTTAATATTCTTCCGCGCAGTTTTCGATTTTTTATATCACTCTTAATAGCTTGGATGGAAATGGAATCTGTTACAAAGTTGCATTTGGTCTTTCATATTTGTTGTCAGTAATTTAAAAGACATTCTGAAACACATATATGGAACGATAATAATTGTTTTAAATAATAACACAAAATTGAAAAGGACCTCGGGTACATTTATCGAGAGCCACAAGCAATTCTTCAAAGAGCCGCATGTGGCTCGCGAGCCGCACTTTGGCCACCCCTGCTATAGCCTGTCTTGAGTATCGTTGCGTGTATTATATTACCTTTAAGTTTTCACATCACCAAATGCGTTCGCCATTGCATAGTTTTAATAGTGGGATGACGACATTGGCGCCTATACCCATGACCAGGGGGGAGCCGTGGCCCCCTCTAGCTTTTCGGATGCTTTAAACTATTATATGGTTATCCAAAGTATACAAAATATAATGTGCAACATCTTCACGTCTGCCCCCAGCCCACACCCCTAAAAATTTTTAAATGGGCGCCCGTGGCTGACGATTTTATTTTAAATTATTAAGTTTGAGTCATTTATATTTTTGTTCTTTGCTGCTAAAATTGTTTTTTAACTCAACCTATTGTGTTATTTGTGAAATAACAAAAAAGCGGCGGCAACTAAATCAAACCATTCCATTCATCGACAGGAATATCGCTATTACCCCTATTACCCATAGCCAGCAATTTCTTGGAGAACTCTTTGCCATTTGCCAGAAGTATAATTTAGTAATGCAACTTTGTACTTTGTTGTCTGTCGTCGGTTGGTTTCATTAGCTTATCGTGCGCTTCCTATTATTGTGGATTCAAATCATTGCGTTCAGCGGTGAGTGATCAATTTACGCCACTGATACATCGAACGAACTGCTCTTTATATTGCGCTACATTTTCTTCTCCAATTTGTTTGTCAAATGTCAAATATTTTATTTAGCTGTCAAGAACTTGACCAAACTTTAATTACTTCGACTTGCCATTTTAAAGCTGTTTGATTTATAAAATAAACACGAATGAACGACATGAACAACACTTCTTGAAAAATAATACATATAATAATAACATAACCTCAAAAACCCAAATAGGGACCAAAATCTGTGCCAAAAGTACCTGTTTATTGCTTTTACGCATGCGTCATTTTATGCTACACTCAAAGTATTACGTATTAGGTACACTCAAAATGTGCTCCAAAAGATGGCGACCGCTCCGCTACATTTTCGATGTAGCGCACAACGCAAAAGTCGTTCAGCGTGAAGGAGCGACTTGTGATACTACAGATCACTTTATGCTCATTCACCGCTGAAAGCCACATCCGTTCGAACTAAATGGTTCAATGCATTTCAATCATATTCACTTTTACGGTTCCAATCCTCGATTGAAACCGTTGCTCAATTAACTATTTGGTGATGTCATTTCTAACTTGACTAACAAACGGGTAACGGTTATTCTGTTATTTGGGACTGAGACGAGCCCAAAAAATAAAACATCATGAAAATCGGTACAGCCATTCTTGAGTTATAAATGTTCTAACACGATTTACTACTTTGTTTTATATATTTATATAGATTCAGATAAACTTGTATACCTACTTACCTATGTTTCTTTTTGATATCGGTAAAAACAAGTACGTTATCAGCTTCTATGCTTTTTCTGTACCGCAAAATGTTACCTGCGTTTGCATCCGTAAATCCTTCGTCCGCTACGTGGCTAAACACAAAACCTTCAGCTCTAATGAAATCCATAGAACATGCTTTTGCAATTGCAAGTGCCTCTTTATTTCCACAAGCCAACACCTAGAATAATAATATGTATCATATTTCGTTAACAAAGCCGTAGAAAAAATGTAAACGGGAAAATAAATTTTTCTAATTAATTTCACAATATTTTTTATTTTGCGTCAAAATGAATTTGGCAGCCTAGACGTAAGAAGCCTAAGAGGAGAGGATGGAGACATGGATCATTTTTTGGTAAAAACGAAGATAAGAACAAGAATAGTGTCCCAAAAAATCCACAAGAATATACCAACACCATTATGGAATACGGAAGTTCTACGGGATAATGAGACAGAACAGAAATATCAAAAGGCTATAGAAATAGCAAAAGCGTAGCAGATACGTACTAGGACACAAAAAGACAACAACAAAGAAATGGCTAGATGATGATTGTCTGAAATCCATAAAGAAAAAAATATGGCTAGAAGGAACATACTACAAAACCTCTCGCATAACAACAATGAAACCTATAAACAGAGACAAGAAAACTAATGAAAAGGAAGAGAAGAGGGAGTATCAAGAACAAATAATCAGAGATATAGAAGAAAAATAAGGAGCAAACAAGCAAGACAGTTCTTCAAAGCAGTTTCAAAGATCAAGACCGGGTAAAAAGCAAAAATAGGAAACTTCCTTCAAAACGACAGCGGACAGCTTATACCCCATTCTACGAATATACGACCCTCTTGGATTATCGCGACAACGAATATTTTACTGGGCAAAATATGAAGAACGAAAGTAAATTGCAAATTATATTGTTGTTTATTGGAGTAATTATTACAGCAAAATACTTTCGTACTTCTTATGGTGCACACTAAAATATTCGTTGTCGCGATAATCCAATACAGTCGCATATTCGGGGAATACACCATATCACTGATGACAAGAAAATTCTAAAAACGTGGAGGGAATACTTCTGGCAACTGTTAAACGACCAATCTAGCAAAAATACATCAAATATAAAAGTACATACAGCTGAAATAGAAGACCAATACCCGACATACGAAGAAGTAACACAGGCTGTTAAAAAAACTTAAAAAGAATTCAAGACTTTTGGCGAGAAGAAACAATGACAGATGAATAGAAAGAAAGGGCTATTCTACCAATCCACAAAAAAAGGAAAGAAAAAGCAATGTACTAACTACCGGGGTATAACACTCCTAAATACCATCTACAAAGTCCTTGGAAACATCCTACTAGAAAGAACCAAAACATACACAGAAGAAATCGTTGGGGATTATCAACGCAGACTTAGATCGGGCCGCTCTACTATTGACCAGATATTCACAATAAAAGAGATAATGAAAAAATGCTGGGAGTTTGATAGTGAGCTTCATCAGATGTACATAGATTTTAAACAAGCATTTGATAGAGTATGCAAAGCTAGACTGTGGACAGTAATGCAGGAACTTGGCTTTCCAAAAAAACTAGTTAGTCTGATATGCATGTGTGCAACTATTACGATGTAAGGTGAGAGCTAAACAACCAGACTTGGAGACATTGGAAATAAAGAATGGACTAAAACAGGGAGATGCACTGTTACCACAACTCTTCAACTTAGGTCTGGAACACATAATCAAGAGTGCTAGAATCGAAAAACCGACTACAGCATTTCATCGAGAAGGACCAAACTTATTATTGGCATTTGCAGACGATATAGATTTAATAGGAAACACCCGATTAAGGATGAAGGAGACTTTCGTGAGGTTCGAGAAGGAAGCAGAGAAGTTGGGGCTCCTAATCAACGAAAATAGAACGAAATATATGTATGTGAGCCGCAATAACCAAAGCAGAGACAGAATCGGCCAGAACATCACCATCGATGACTTTAACTTTGAGCACGGTAGAGAATTTAAGTATCTTGGAACAACAATAACTGAAGACGATATAACGGATCACAAGAAATAAACAATAGGATACCAGCCGCCAACAGATCTTTATGCCCTTCAAAACATCATCAAAACGAAACAACTAACAAGACCTACAAAGATACAGGTGTACAACTACGTGTTTGGGAAACAGAAATCCTAAGGAAGATCTTTGGGCCTATGCTGGATGAAGCATATACGATATACGATCGGGACAATATACTATAAGAACTAACAAAGAGTCGAAGAGCTTTACCCAGACGCCAACATCATAAAATAAATAAAGTCCAGAAGAATCCAATAGACAGGACATATCAGAAGACATTCTGACCAAAGAATAGTAAGGCTGGTATGGAAGGAAGTCCCAACTGGAAGAAGACCACGCGGACGCCCTCGACTTCGGTGGCGAAATAATATAGCAGGAGACCTAAGCGCGATGGGCGTGGAGGATTGGATGGAGGTTGCTCAAGACAGAAAACGGTGGAGGCATGTTGTCGAGTCGGCTAAAACCCACGAAGGGTTATAACGCCACGGGGGAGAGAGAGAGAGTCAAAATGATGATTGTTGATACAGTACCCACTTAGATACGTTTCAGTCTATAATGTAAAAAACTACGACCAGTATGGATGTACGAGATTTAAATCTGGATAACTGTCAGTAATACAAATATGCAAAAATATACCGCATCTTAAAAACAGCTTTGTGAGTGGGATAAGGATAGGGGACGGCAAACTGATCTTTTTTGGCCCCACAAATCTCCCAGTTGTGATTCTGGCGAATACTATTATTGGGAAATTATATCATATTTTATATTAAAGCCCTTATATGGTGTTGATGCCTGGACTGTTAATGTTGACTTAATGAGAAAGCTGGAAGCTTTTGAGATGTAGTTTTTAGGAAAATTTAGAAAATACCATGGAGCGATCATATTACGAATGAAGTGGTGTTGTATGGAATGGGAAGAGACAGAGAACTTTTGACTACCCACGAAACACTGCATATTTGGGGCACTTACTTAGAAATGATAAGTACGAGTTTTTGCAGCTGATTATGAAGGGTACAATCGAAGGAAAAAGGGGTTCTGGTAGACGACAAATATCCGTAGGCACGGAAAGGGAGGACTACTGTCGCAGCTTTACTAGAGTGAAACAGCATCGAGTCACAAAAAAAGATGGTGTCGCCACTTCGCTAAACATGACACTCTGTCTATGATAATACATATCTATTATATCTATGATTCAGCACAGTAAATCAAAGTACTATCATTATAAATTACCTGCACTCCGAAGGCTTTTGTTTTGGGAATTATCCTTCTTAATTCTGCACAAATTCTCGACATTGTTGCTGTGACTTCAGGACCAAAATGCTGAGATTGTATATAAGGAACATCGTGCATATTTTCAACAAGAATTCCATCCTGCAACATGAAAAATTTTAAGATTTTTTTCCAAAGGTGCAGTTTTCTAGTCCGCTATAAAAATGAAACTAAATTACATATAAATAAATAAAATTAAGTTAAAGTAAATAAAATTCAAAAAATACCTAGATTAAATAATATGTATATAAAATTAAATATATTTAAGGTCATGGGTACATAATTCGCAAATATTTTACGGCTATCCCTACCTTTTCTGTCTTTACATGACAAATTACGTGTAGTAAAATTCACATGGTATGGACATGTAAATATTACTAGAATGTCATTCTAGTTGACAATGTCATAACTAACTTAAAGAGATGGCTTTTGAATGTTCTTGGATAACTATTATTTTTTGTTTAATTGCAAATTATTAATTCAGTTAATAAATGTGATAATTTTTTCACTAACTATGTATTCAGTGATTGTAATAATTTATATGTACCTACAACAAAAACTAATACGTGATCGAGAAAAGAGGAAAAGTGTTAAAGTGATTTTTTAATAATATATTGTTACTATGGAACGCTTACAATTTTGAACATCTTTAACAACAAAATACTTGGATCACAGAATATATCTTGATGTATTCTCAGCTTATATCTTCCATAAATAATACACAATAAATAACTTTTTATAAAGTTCACGTCTCAAATCAATTATTTATCAAATACACTATATATCAATATTATTAAGGGCCGGTTGTTCGAACGCTAATCAACATTGATCACTATCAAATACTTAATTACTGTCACAACTGTCAATGTCAACTTTGGTTGGGTTGCCGAAAACATAATTATTTATGACCATTATGAAATTGGGCGGAGGTAAATTCCTCACCAACCAGTAAAAACATATAATCCGACAGGTATTTTCCTCACCAAATTTAAGGGTTCCTATTAATCCGGTAGGTATTTTCCTCACCAACTCACTCAGGTAATAAAATAAAAAGATAGATGTAATTTAAGAATGATTATTATGAAAGCATCCAAAATGCGAATAAAAGACATTAAATTCCTTACATTATAATAATAGTTTATAATATAGATAATAAGCAAAATGTATAAATTATTATTTAATATTTACTATTATACTAAGAGACACACTTTACAAAATCCATTTCATGTGATTAGACTGATATTAATAAATTTTCTAAATTTATTTTTCAATTTCAGTTTAACTTATTTATCTTTGACAGGTTTAGCAATATGCAAACTTTAAATTTTAACATACGTATATGTATATCTGAAATTCTTTAATTTATTCTAAGAAGATATTATGGATGGATGCGTATTATAAAACGATGAACTAAAATACGACTGAAAAGATTCGCAAGCATTCGTAGTACGAATAACAGAAGAATTTTCCTCTGGTCACAAATATGGGGAGAATATGGTATTTTCGTCTACATAAGCTTCAACTAAATAATCAACATATTATCTAAAATTTCATTTTCTGGTTTGCATGACATTAAATCAAACACAAAACAATCTGATACGTCTTCTAGTTTTATATATAATATGTAAGGCCAAAAGTCTGTTTGAGCCACTTACCTACTTCAGAATCATTTTGTATATTCTGATGTTAAATCAAGAGACTGAATTTTTCTATACCAAGCTTGGTGTAGGTAAAATCTACAACCATGTTCGGACATATTTGAATGATTGCATTATGTATAGTCTTTTCAAAATCTACAAAAATTTTACTAGGATTGATTGGGGGGAGGGGCGATCAAAAATTTTCAAAAATTACGTTACGCAATACGTGAACGCCCCATTACGGTGCGTTACATAGGGGGGAGGGCGGGGTCAAAAATCTTCAAACATTGCGTTACGTTATACTTGAACGCCCCCAAACTCAATTTTGAGAGCTTTAAAAATTTCTAATTTTAATAAATAAAAAAATTGTTGTAAGTTTATGTTTTCTGTTTGGCAGTAAACAGTATATCTAATAAACATATAATGCCCTTATACATAATGCCCATTATAATGCCCATTACTTAACCCAAGACTAGTAAATAATTGCAAATAATATGTGGTACAGTAAGAAATGTACCATACATACGAGAGGGGCAAAATTATGAAATAAATTCATTTTTGACGATTGACATTCTTCTTTCTGCCTCAATTAATTCAATTCAAAAATTATTTCTTTGGTCACCCTGTATAAATAATGCTGTTAATGTTTATATTATTGAATAGAGAATTATTTTACCTTTCAAATGAGCTACCAAACGTGACTAGTATGAAATATATGCCACAAAATTTTAATTTAAAAATAAAAACCGACCTGTTTTGGAATTTTTTTCCAAAATCGTCCATTTTAGAGAAAATGAATTTATTCCATAATTTTTACCCTCTCTGTATAAAATTCAATGTGGCTAAAAGTCTTATATTTGTTTCACAACTAAATACAATTATCTTACTTTTGACACAGTTTATAAGGAGAAAATTTTCCCCCTTGGTTATTTTTTGAGCACAGCTTTTCACAAATTCTTGAACCTCATCAATATTGGAAGGAGGTTGACCAGGCATCATTTTTCGTCGATAAATATATAAATATATTTTCTTATGTAACTGACATCAATCGTAGTAATTTTTTCAGTCAAATTACCTGCAAGCTCTTGGCGTATAATTTTTGCTGGTTTTTCAGTTAGATTCTCTTCAGATTTACGTTTACAAGAGTTAGAAACAATTTTTAGATACATCTTCTGACGATCTGGTTCATGATTATGTTGTAGGCTACTTCGAGAAATTGTAAAATTTGCACCAATAGTAAACAATTTCGCACTACAAGTTGTTTTATTACACCTCCAGAACACTTCTTCGCCTCTTGAAACTTTCATTTTATAAAAAATAAAATTTTTAAATACCAGTAAAGGTTTACCGCAATTACTTTCTATTAAACATGCCTTTTTTGTCAAAATTCCAATTGTGACTAAAAATAAAATACTATAATCAATTAACTAATTATTATTATAGGTACCTACTGTAATTTTATAGTAGATAAATAATTCCCTGAATGCCTTTTAGTAAAATCTACCTGAAAGAATCATTTAGGTTTTGGTGAGGAAAATACCTGTGGGATTATGACATACCCTTCCAAACGCAGGTAAAAAATTATTTTGGTGAGGAAAATACACCCGCCGATGAAATTATTTAATCAATTATGTTAATAATTGTTATGTTAATTGACTAACTAATCTCATAATTATAATTAACTATGTTTTCAGCAACCCAACCAAAGTTGACATTGACAGTTGTGACAGTAATTAAATATTTGATAGTGATCAATGTTGATTAGCGTTCGAACAACCGGCCCTTTAATCTACAACTCAAAATATTCCCGATTCATGTCAAATATTTAAAATTGTCACTGATTGTCAGTGTCTGACTGACAATATTCTATTCGGCTGAGTGCGTTGTAAGACAAAGATAGATTTGGAAAATATTACCACGGACATTGTGTTCATTTTTTTCGAATCCTGAAAAAATCAATAAATATTTTTGAAAAATCTAAAGCAGAATGAAAGACTAAATTATTACCGAGGGCCGAAAGTCCCTTAGAATAAATAAAAAGTTTATTTTGAATGAGATATTTGAAATTAAAAATAACACTAAATTTTCTCTTAGTTGTTCACCCCTGTAACTTATTAAAATAAACATTATAGAAGTTCTCAGGGACTTTCGGCCCTCGCTAATAACGTAATCTTTCATTCTGCGTTTAAATTTTTCAAAAATACTTATTAGTTTTCTCAGGATTCGAAAAAAATGAATCCCCATTTGAATAGCATTGCAGCCGAAAATACGTACCCATCCTCTTAAATAAAATTATCACAGATTAACATAACATTAGTTATGTTAATCTCTGATTAACATGTTATGTTAATCTGTGAAATTATAGAAAATAAAACAAAATTAAATAAAAATAGTCAAATTAGGTAAATAAAACTGATTAAAATTAAATAGAATTAAAACTAAAATTAAATAGACTTGAATAATATTAATTAAATAAAATAAAATAAAACTAATCGATCTAATGGAATAGAATAGAATCGAATTGAATCGAATCTATAAGAAGTAGGCTACCAGAGACGACAACCCATGCATATTGCTTCATATAATGTAAGAACAATGTTGTCAGAGTCTAAACTGTTAGAAATGGAGGAAGAGCTAAAATCAATAAAGTGGGACGTAATTGGTCTCAGTGAAGTTAGAAGAAGAGGGGAAGAACAATATACTCTTAAATCTGGCCACTTATTCCATTTCAAAGGAGAAGACGATTCATCGAATGGTGGAGTTGGATTCATCGTATACAAACGACATGTACCAAAAATATTAAAAATAGAAAGTGTAAGCTCGAGAGTTATCACTCTAATCTTAGAGTTGAATTCGAGGTATAAATTAAAATTGAGACAAGTGTATGCACCAACGACAAGTCACTGTGATGAAGAGATTGAAATCTTTTTTGAAGATATTAGAACAGCCATGAAAAGTACTAAGACGTTTTATACTCTGATAACAGGTGATTTTAATGCCAAGCTTGGAAATAAAGAAGACCAAAGTGAAACCGCACTGGGAAATTACGGCTATGGAGACAGAAATGAAAGAGGGACCATGCTTGTAGATTTTTTACACCAAGAAAATCGTTTTTCTATGAACTCATTCTTTCAAAAAAAAGCCCCAACGAAAGTGGACGTGGAAAAGTCCAGACGGTTTCACAAAGAACGAAATAGATTTTATCATTGCTGATAAGAAAGAAATTGTACAAGATGTATCCGTTTTAAACAGATTTACAATTGGAAGCGATCACAGATTGATTCGAGCAAAAATTCTGTTCAATTTAAAGAATGAACGAACAATAATGATAAAATCAGATAAGCGTAAATGGACCCCGCCTGAAAATACAGACCACTTTCGTGACATCATTGACCACAATCTGCAACAAATCAACGACGAAACAGTGGTCGAAGTTCTAAACGAAAGTATCGTAAATGCGATTAAAGAAGCAGAGATTTGTGTTGCCCTAAAAGGAAGAAAAAACATGAAAAAATAAGTCTCAATACTAAAAATCTTATAGAAAAAAGAAGGAGGCTAAGGGACAGGTACAACACAAACTACGCAGAACTTACTTAACTCAGTAAAACAATAAACAAAGAGATCCGAAAAGACATAAGGCAACATAACATGAGAGAGGTAACAAAGGTTGTAGAGGAAAATAGAAGTCTGAAAGTTCTAAGACACAACATGTCCATAGGAAAAAAGAACTTACATAAGTTAAGAAATAAACAAGACGATATTGTGACTGATAAGAAAGAAATAGTGAGAACAGTAGAAGACTTCTACAAACAACTTTATCAAACAAGTGAATCCGATGAAATGTACCCTTTACCAAAAATAGAGAATCAAGGCTCAGAGTTAATGCCGAACATTACTATTGGCGAAATTAAAAATGCGCTTCAAAAGATGAAGAACAACAAATCCCCAGGTGAAGACAAAATAATGACTGAAAGCATAAAACTAGGAGGAAATAAAATTCTACTGGGACTTGCTAAATTATTCAATAAATGTATGTGCGAAGCGATAACACCGACGCAGTGGAACAACGCAGAAATCGTCTTACTCCACAAGAAGGGAGATATCAGCGACCTTAGAAACTACCGACCCATTAGCTTGTTGTCACAAGTATATAAGCTATTCACAAGAGTTATTACCAACAGACTAGGAAGTAAGTTGGATTTCTATCAGCCAAAAGAGCAAGCAGGTTTTAGAGCAGGATATGGCACAAATGATCATTTACAAGTAATTAAGAACTTAATAGAAAAGAGTGTTGAATATAACAAGCCATTAGTCCTAATATTTGTTGACTACGAAAAAGCTTTTGACACCATAAGTCATCAAAAAATGTTAAAAGCCTTAACAGAGTGTCGTATAGATCATCGCTATATAAACATGATTAAATACATCTATCAAAATGCGACAGCAAGCGTGAAACTGGCAGATAAAAAGACCAACGCATTTAAAATAAAACGGGGAGTGCAACAAGGAGACACAATTTCGCCAAAATAGGGTACTTGCACTAAAAAATTGTTTTGCGTAAAATTGTTAATTTATGTTTTAAAATGTTATATTCAAAATATTACGTCTTAACAATGAATAGTGTACGTACAACATCTAATCAAAGTTCCGCGCCTAAAATTTCCGTTTTAAACAACTTCAAAAGCGAGACCTGGGGTCTGACGTCACAGGCCATTCGTATCGTTTGCCCGTTCGGGGTGGGTTATTGGCTTATTGCATTTAATGCAGTTTGCCCATAGATAAATAATATAGTTGAAATATCTTGTTTTACTCTGTGGCAAAAATGATTTTTTCTGTGACAGGCAAAATATTAACATTTTATCTCTGTTGACATGTATCAAAAAGTTCTTTTTTATGAAATTACTTTTGTCGTTTCTTGTGTTGAAGAACAAAGAAGAAACAAGTAACTTCAAAATAAACAAAACTTTTAGTAATAAAAGTAAGAGTAACTAAAAAGTATTGGTGCTACTATAGTATGCGGTCTACAGTCCGGTTTCTACTATAGCTTGCGGTCTACCGAGGAATGCGGTGTAAGTATAAGCTGAGATGATAAAGATATTAACTTGTAAAATTACAATAATGATTCTTCTTATTTATGCGTATTATTAACTTTGTAAAGAAGGATTTTGTTGGCTATGTACACGTTCTATCCGTACGTCTGCTAATCACCATAATCTTTTCTCAGAAGGCTTTGAACACAATAATGAAAGGCTCCAGTAGGTACTAATAAACATTACAATAAAATATAATCTTTATTATAATGCAAATTACACCGTAATCTTTTCCAGGATATACGAAATCCTTCGATTAGAGGTAGGTAGATCAAACCCACGGGGTAAACCGTATACTATAATATAATGGTACCAAACTATTGTTATAAACGGTTTAAACATGCTTATTAATAATTCTTACTTATTTGCCTTGACACCTCGCATTTCTCTAATAGAATAGCTTTCACTACTTTTTATAAAAGTTGCCACGATGAAGATATCAACGGTAGGTAAGTTAGTCAGATTGACCTTTTGAAAAACCCTCGTCCGTCATATTATGCGTTTTAAACTCTTTACAAAGTAGCACTCAACTTTATCAATTTCAGTTTAAAACTAAGCTGATTGGGGAACTACTTATTACAATATATAAGATGAACATAAATAATACCTAGGAATTTTCCATTAAAGACGATTAAAATGTAATATACCCGTGATACCTACCCTAATCGCGTTGTTTCCGACTGCTAGCCCGTGGCCCGTGACGTCAGACCAATAGAAGGACGTTTAAGAGCCTCCTAAGATATTTGAATTTTATAGCATTTTCAAAGCGTCGTAATTAGCGCACGGGTTAAAAATATTTGTTTTTTTCGCATGCAAGCGTTTTAAGATCATGTTACCTTATGTTTTTTAATATCATTTTAATATTTAAAAATTTATGCAAGTTCCCTATTGTTTACAACATTATTAGAGCATATGTTTAAGAACGCAAATCTGAGTTAAAAAGGAATTAATATCAACGGAGAAATACTTAGTCATTTGAGATTCGCTGACGATATTGTTCTTTTTGCTGACAGCATCGATGATGCAGTATCGCAACTGGAGAAACTATACCTAGCCTCCTTACAAGTTGGATTAAAAATCAACCATACAAAAACGCAAATCATGACAAATCTTGTGTTAAGCGAAAATATTTCAGTAAATGGCATGCCTGTTGAAGAAACCACCTCTTATAAGTACTTAGGGCATGAGATACGCATAGGAAGAGATAATCAAACGTGCGAACTAAGCCGCCGTATAGGACTCACTTGGGTGGCATTCGGAAAGCTGAGCTATGTTCTTAAGTCAGAACTAAGTATGTGTCTCAAAAGAAAAGTTTTTGATCAATGTGTGTTGCCAGTACTTACCTATGGTGCTGAAACTTTAACAATAACCAAGAAAGTAAGAAATAAAATTTGTGTTACCCAAAGAGCCATGGAACGCTCAATGTTAGGCATTTCTCGTCGGGATCGAATTACGAACAGGGAGATAAGACGGAGAACAGGAGTGACGGATGCCATAGAAAGAATTATGACCCTAAAGTGGAACTGGGCTGGACACATAGCTAGAATGTAGGATAACAGATGCAAACAGCGAATAATACACTGGAGACCAAGACAAGAAGCATATCGAAGTAGAGGTCGTTCGCCAACCAGATGGTCTGATGACATCAAACGGATCGACAGAAACTGGATGCAGACAGCACAGGACAGAGATGCATGGAGAAGACTGAGGGAGACCTATATCCAGCAGTGGATAGATCCGGGTTGAATGATGATGATGAGGTATTCACTGCTGTGGGCACTCCTCAAGTGCCAGGCTCTTTTTCTTTTCTAAATAGGTAAGTACCTGCTATAAAAATTAGTAATATATGTTGAAATGCATGTATTTTGTACTTACAACATCATGTTTTAAATATAGTTCAGTTTCTTCACAAGCCTTCTTGACAATGCTGTTTATCGATCCCGAAAATAGAGGGGTTCCTAAAAATAACAAAAAACATTTTTCATTACGGCATACGTTACTTTTTATATTTATCATAATTTATCTTGTTTGCATCGTGCAATATCGGTACAGGAATAATAACAAAATAGTAACTAAGAATAAAAGATACACTGAAAGGGCACACTAAGTTCATTATTTGTTTCAAAAGTTGCGCCTAGCATATTCTTCAGTAGTAGGTACGTTCTTTGGCGGAAAATATTGCAAAATCGATACATTTTAAACAACCTCTTAGATTGACATGAAATTTGGCATACACATAGGTAACACGTCAAAGAAGAAAAGTGATAGTGTGCCGATGTGTGCTTTTGCCATGGGGGTGAGGTTCACCGGTTCACCCCTTCTCGGGAGTGAAAAAATATACTTTCAAAATAAGTCCGGAAATGGATAAACTGACTAATTCTATAAGTAACCTTTGTTCTGTAGCATTTTTTCACTAAGTTAATACTTTTTGAATTATTTTTCACTAAATATGTTCATTTTTCAACAAAAAAACACGTTCCTAGACGGTTTTTTGCAAAAAATTCAAAAACTATTTTATCTAAAAACATGCTTAAGCCTGGGTTTCCTCGAAAGCGACACTGACAAACTGCGACCGTAACACTGCGATGAATTACGTCAGATTACGGTGAAAAATTCAAGGTTTTTCACTGCGGCAATGGAATACGCAAACTCAGCAAGCGGTGGCTTTCAACGCATCCTTGGAAACTACCGCTATTATTTTGCGTGGTACAGTTTTTTATGACGTCATTCATCGCAGTGTTACGCTCTCAGTTTGTCGGTGCCGTTTTCGAGGAAACCGAGGCTTTAGCAGAAGTATAGCCCATAACAAAGTGAAAAAAGTGGTGTATGTATGAGATCCCTAGACCCAGTAAAAGAAGAGTTGTAACTAATGAAAAATTAGTCCATACTCGCCAAATTTCAAATCGAATATTTCAACGTAAAATAACAATAACCAAAAATTGAACCACTTTTTAAGGAAAACTCATTTTAGCTTTTTTAAAGTGTTTAAAAAAAGATTTATTTCTGTTTTTCAAAAAAGTTTCTAGCCTTAAAAATAAGGAAGTTCACTCAAAATACAGTTGGTACCTTTTTTGGTAAAAAAATCATGAAAATAACCCCCTAATTAGTATCCCAAATGAAATTAATCAAGTTGTTTTACTCGTGTATTGTTTATATGATCTGTAAGCTTCATCGGTTCAAAGTGCGTATTTTTGAAGGGGCTGTAGTTGAAAGGTTTGAGCTAGTCAATAATCGCGAGTGTATGCAAATTTTGAACAGCCATATCTTAACCAATTTTTGCCTTACAGAAAAACAAAAAATTAAAAATATTCAAAAAAGCAAAACCTACATTTTTTACTCTTTGAGATTTTTGGTAAAACTAATAAATTTTAAGTTATTTTAACATTTTAAAGCATTTTTTTCCAATATTAAAAAAATCACTTTAGAACCAAATTTTGAAAAAAAATAAGCCCTTTGAAACGATGAAACTTACGATCAAACGATGAAAGTAACGGTGAAGTGGTATGCTTCTTTTAATGAGCCTTTTTCAGTGCGTCACAAATGATAGAAAAAAAGAAGGTAAGTCCGTGATAATACACATTTATGATAGTTATTCTAACATGACATTTTAGTTAAATCTGACAGTTGTCCCATTTTATTTGCAATTTGGCATAAAAACAAATCAATTGTATTTATTGCATTTATAAAATGGTATTTTCGTTGATTTGTATAGTCTTATAAATTGTACAAATTATGTTCGTAGATATATTATATAATTAGTAAATAATTATTTTGCGATTATAGCGCCATCTATTGACAACTAGAATAAAGGTTAAAAATGTCACCGACGAAATGTAATCACCGACGTGCGTTTTTTTCTGTCACATACAATTTAATGCGTTAGAAAGAAATCGAAAAACTGTGACGCACTGAAAGATCCTCATGAGAAAAAGCATAACGATTAATTTGATCTAAGATATACTAATTAGGTAGTACCTAAGTAATTTAGCTGAGTTTTTTTACCAAAAAAAAGGATAGTAAATTTTTTAAAAAACAAATATAAATAGTTTTATAACACTTTAAAAAAGTTATAACGAGTTTTCCCCAAAAAGTCCATCGTTTTTTGGTTATTTCACATTGAAATAGTCACTTTGAAATTTGACGGATATGAAACTATTTTTTATTAAGAGGCTACAGTAGCGATCAACAGGTAGCAACAAACGCGGTCCAAGATTGCGGCTGTAATTTTGAATATTTTGTCGATATATTTGGCACACATATTCGTAATATAATAAAGAAAGGCGATACAGAGCCCAATTTGAGAAGTATGTTAGTATGTGGAAATTACTCTATAACTAAATAAAATATTGCAAAAAGGAGCCTGTACCGCAATTAAGAACAAAAAATATACTTTCTTCAAATAAACTTTTTTATCCCATGCCTAGATTTTGTGTCATTTTGGACCTAGTATTTTTTTTATTTCTAACAAGAAATCAAACATATAACTAATAGGTAACTAATTAGGCAACATAGAGAAATTGTCACCGTCATTTTGACAAACCTGCGTCAGATTTTCTTTTATCTGTTCTGTTATCTTTATCGATATCTGTTCAGTGCAGTAGGTAGAAAACAGGCCTCTTGGTTGAAGAATATCAGGGAGTGGACATGTATAAAGAAAGCAAAGCAACTATTTAGAATAGCTCGAGACAGAGACAGTTTCGCCATGTTAATCGCCAGCAACGTCAAGGGGACTTGATGAGGCACGTTCAGAAGAAGAAGCAGTGGTGTATTATTTTAAGAATTCGTTATTGTTGTTTCATAGGAAAGTAGCGTTTATTTATAATTATTAATTTAATACATTTTTGTGTAATAGAACTAAGTTGTTGACCTACTTGAAAAATATATTATTGTTAATTGTGAGTTTTAGTTATATGTAGGTAAGTATATTTTAAGTAAAACATTTCAAATTCTAATGCGAGTATATAAAAAAACCAAAATACAAGCTTTTAATAAAATCTTCACCTACATATTTTGGTTTATTTTTATAAATATTTATTTACTAAGAATAAAATTTTATATGCGCTTATGAGTATAATTGTCAAAATATTGAAATATAATGTCGAAGATTACCACTGTTGCCAAAGTTTTGCAGACCTTACGAAAAAATGTATGATACTATCTCCCGAAGTTATATTGATGACGCGCTACCGCGCTACTGTATGTATACTCTTAACTATAACTTTGCTTCTATACGCTGTGAGCTCGTACGTAGAGGGGATATTTATAAATTCGCGACCGCCAGTAGTGGCAAGTCTGTAAACGTTTACCGGAAATTTGACATAAATATCAAACTGATTAATTTAAAATTAAAATTAAAAACATTAATTATAAAAAATATTAGTTGGTCAAAGCTGTGGTATATATTTTTACCTTAAATATACTTACGTTTTAAATACTGAATTTACGTTTTTTTAATGTTCCGTAATATGTAATTATAAATTTATCTATTAATCTTAGCACCATCTACACGATAATTGTGAAAGTATCCGAAGTAAGAAATTAATATTTCATCAATAGAACGTCAAAATGATTAGCAAAATCTTAAAAAAAACTGTTACAATTTAATTACTTTTTAGCGTTGTAAATATTAAGCGATAACAATTAAATCATAAAGGAGCCCGCACAAACCTTATGGAAAATAGGTCCCAGTGGATTTCGTTCATACTTTGGGAAAATACTCTTTGAAGCATCCTGATAAAAAGTTCTCGTGGGCACAACTCAATCGTATGAAGGATTTTCAAGATATAGAGGGCCAAGCTCGGAAAATTATAAGATTTACGGGGTATTCCAATTCCGTGAGTTACTGGTTATTTGACAACATGTAGAAGTTTGGATCAAGGAAAGTACTAGTAGTCTAGGATTTTTTACTGGCTATCCAATGGCGACCTTTACTTTGACCTTGACCTTCAACGGACGTCATCTTCTAGAGTTTCGAGAGTTTTCGGCATTAAATTGATATAAACAGATTACTCACGGGTTTTTGGGATCGCAAAACAAGAATATGCCATCAGAATTTACCTCCGGATGATGTGGTGGCGAGGGCCACTGCAAGGGACGTCATCTTCTAGAGTTTCGATGGTTTTCGGCGTCTAGTTTATGCAAATTAATTACTGGTTTAACCGACTCCCGGAGCACCTGGTTTCCAAGGTCAATGAAAGGGGCTCCTGGAGTTTCGAGAGTCTTTGGTACTACATTAATGCAAACGGATTAGTTATAGGTTTTTGGGGGTTGCTGAACACGAATACCCCATCAGAACAGACACCGGAGTACCTGGTGCCTAAGGCACGTCATCTTCTGGGATTTTTCTGGGGCACGTTTTCATCAATTTAATGCTGAAAACCCTCGAAACTCCAGAAGATGACGTGCCATACTGCATGTTCGGTAGTATGCATGTATGCATGTTCGGCAACCCCAAAAACCTAGGAGTAATCCATTTGATTCCTCCGAGACTCCAGAAGATAACCTGTCTTGGGCACCAGGTGTTCCTGTGTCTGTGCTGATCACGTATTCGTGTTCAGCAACCCCAAAAACCTATAACTAATCCGTTTGCATTGATGTAGTACCAAAGATCCTCGAAACTCCAGGAGCGCCTGTCATTGACCTTGGAAATCAGGTGCTCCGGGAGTCGGTTTGGGTGGCATATTCGTGTATAGCGACCTCAAAAAACCCTCCAGTAATTCATTTGCATCAATTAAATACCGAAAACCATCGAAACTCTAGAAGATGACGTCCCGTGCAGTGGCTCTGGCCACCACGTCATCCGGAGGTCTATTCTGATGGCATATTCGTGTTTAGCGATCCCAAAAACCCATGAGTGGAAAAAATCCTAGACTACTAGTACTTTTTCTTGATCCAAACTTCTACATGTTGCCAAATAACCAGTAACTTACGGAATTGGAATACCCCGTAAATCTTATAATTTTTCGAGTTTGGGCCTCTATATCTTGAAAATCCTTCATACAATTAAGTTGTGCCCATGAGAACTTTTTATCAGGATGCTTCAAAGGGTATTTTCCCAAAGTATGAACGAAATCCACTGGGACCTATTTTCCATAAGGTTTGTGCGGGGTCCTTTAAAAATTACCGGTGAAAGTTGAATTAGTAATCCGCCAGGAGCGACACCAGCGAAGCTCAGAGCGTATAGGGCTTTTCATCGATTGTCATTTGTTTCGAGCTTCTGTCATATGTTGTATAATCTGTGCATAATATTAATATACACGGATTATATGACATATGACAGAAGCTCGAAACAAATGACTGTGAATGAAAAGCCCTATTGACTCGGTTCTAAATCCTAACCCACTACTTTGTGCCATGTAATTCGGGTTGCCTATATGAACTTGAATCGGCGAAATGGGCATATATGTAAATAATAATAAGTTTTGCTGTATTAAACCACTTTAAAAATTCACATTTTAAGGCATGAATGAATCAAATATGTAGTACCTTTTTAGTAAAAATCAAACTGAAAAGTTATTACTCTATAAAGAGTGATATGTAGGTATTACCTACCTATAAACGTGGCTATGCTTGACTTAAATAAAACAATTATATATAAAAAATCACAAATTTTAGTAAATTTGGGAAAGTATCATAAATACAAATACCAATGTTGAAACGTATTTAAATACTAAAAATGTACCCAAGCTCTTGGATAAATTTTTTGAAGTTATACTTCTTTAGGCACGAGGGTCAATTTTTACATTTCCTGGCGCATGCGCACACCGACATTAGTCGCTTAAACGTTATACGGGATCTGATTGGGCGTTAAAATCATCTGTCAATAATTGTTCAATATGGAGATTATAGATAAACAAAAATGTTGTGTATATTAGTTTTATTGTTGTGATGGCAGAGAAAAAAGCAAGTTTATAATTGTAGTGACTTTTTAAATAGTTTTTAAAAGCAACAGGTACGTAATAGTTATTGTAAATGTTTCAGTATCCTAATAAAAAATTACATAGGTACCTACCTATTTGGAAAATTTAAAATGAACCTACCAAAATGGTATATGTAATGCTTTGATTTTACATACTTTGATTACCATCAAAATTTCTACCAATATTCACCTAATATATTGTTATTCCACAAAATATTCCTTTAATTCCACAAAAATCAAACTAATTTGATTAAATTCATATAAGTAATAAACAACTGTCAAAAAGTTTATGGTGTAAACGTTCAGTTGGTTTATATTCCCACATGAGAGATACGCGAATTTGGCGCAGTGGGAAAGCGCTTTGATTTTCGATCGAAGGGAAGTGGGTTCAATCCCAATGCAAGTTACTATGTTTTTATTTTTTTATATAAATTTTATGATTGTAAGTATATTATTATGGGTACGGGTAGGAACTCTTTTAGACAGTCCTATCAGGGAAAGTGAATCAATCCCTGCCCTCCGTAGATTCCTGGGGTTTCCTGGCCCGGGGAACTAGAACCTGCTTAGGGTCCCTTGTCTAGGGTTACAGATAAAGACCACAACGGTAGGCATGGCGAAAAAGAATATCTTTGATACGGCGTGTATGGCGGAAGTGGCGACCCCTAATTTTAGGGTTAGTATAAAATTAAATGTAGCGTCTGATCCAGAGTGGGCGGCTACAAACAGCGTCTGACCCAGAGTGGGCGGCTGATAACAAACTCACCAACCCGCATGGCAAGCGTGGTGTTTTAACTGCCAATAACCTCCTTTCAAACCATAATGGCGAGCACTAAAACGCACGGATATGGTCCCCAGGTGGATAGAGCATCTAGTGCCAAATCCCACACCTCGAAAAAGGTCAGTCTCACTGAGTCTGGGGGAGACAAGAGCTCGCTTATGAAAACTCAACGAAACAAAACCCTAAAACTAAACGTCTGCACATACAATGCAAGATCTCTAAATGGAGACGAAAAAATTTTTGAGCTACAAGAAGAACTATCGAAAATAAAATGGGATATACTGGGCCTTGCAGAAGTAAGAAGAAAAGGTGAAGAGAGAATACAGCTGAAATCAGGAAACATACTCTATTACAAAGGTAACGAAGACAACAATAACAACGGAGTTGGCTTCATGGTGAACAAAAGGATTGGCAAATATGTAAGCACATTTAGAGGAATTTCAGACCGCGTAACATACATGATAATGAAAATGAAAAGAACGTCACTAAAGATAGTATAGATATATGCACCTACCTCAACCTATCCAGAAGAAGATATTGAAGCATTTTACGAAGACGTGACAATGGCCATTGAAGAACGTAAAACGAGAATAACACTAATTATCTGAGATTTTAATGCAAAATTAGGAATAAAGCAGGGTGAAGAAGAAACAAGGATAGGAAATTTCGGATATGGGTCGAGAAATAATAGAGGATATACCTTAATGAACTACCTGGAAGAGAGGAAACTATATGCTATGAACTCGTTCTTCAATAAGAAACCGCAACGAAAATGAACATGGATCAGTCCTAATGGTCAAGTAAAAAATGAAATAGACTACATACTTTCATCGGAAAAGTCTGTTGTACAAGACGTAACCGTTCTTAACCATTTTACAACTGGTAGTGACCATAGATTAGTTAGAGCGAACCTAAGCATTAATGGGCAACTTGAAATGAAAAAGAGAACACAAAATTTAGATATGGAAAAATTAAGGGAAAATAAACAAGAGTATAAAGAGAAAATAAAAAACATCATGCCCGATAAAAATCAACTCGTAAATAAAGGAGTCGACGAAATCAATAACATTCTAACACAAACATTACTGAAAGCCGGGAAAGAAGTGGCACCCATGAGAAAGAAAAGACAAGAATGGATCTCACATGAAATAAAAACATTAATGGAAAAACGGAGAACACTAGCTCAACAAAACAAGAGATCAACAGCAGAGTATTCGAAGATAAACCAAAGCATCAAGAAAAAGATAAAAGAAGAGAAAAGAAAGAAACAAGAAGAACAAGTTGAAAAAGTTATTCAACAAAACAAGAATATGAAGTGCTTACGACCAAAACTGGGAAAAACAGAAATAAATGCCATCAAAAATACTCAGGGAGAAGAGACCAACGATATACATGAAATATTAGCAATAACACAACAGTATTACTTAGACTTATATCAAGAAAAGCAACCACCGACACAAGAAACTCTTCAAAAATTGAAAACTAAAATAAAAAATGCTAACTCTGACCTACAACCAGAGATTAGCAAATCAGAAATAAAGAAAGCCCTGAGAGAAATGAAAAATAATAAATCACCAGGAAGAGATGGCATTACAGTGATGATTAAAAATGGCGGAAAAATTACAAGGGAAGTCTTATATATATTATTGAACAAAATACTAAGTACACGAAACATACCCAGTAATTGGAATGAAGCAATCACCCTATTATTGTTTAAAAAAGGAGACAAAAAAATCTGAAAAATTATAGACCGATTACCTTGCTTAATGTTATGTATAAATTGTTAACTAAAATATTAACCAACAGACTAACCCCTAAATTCGACAATTATCAGACCAAAGAACAGGCAGGATTCAGAAAAGGCTATAGTACATGTGATCACCTACTGACAATGAAGTTACTTATTGAGAAAATAAATGAATACCAAATACCCATATATATGGCATTTATAGATTTTCAAAAGGCATTCGACTCCATAGAACACTGGGCAGTGAAACAATCACTACACAATAGCAGAGTAGATTACAGGTATACAGAACTAATCTCTAATATATACAGTAAGGCCACAACTACGATCCAACTTGAACAGAATACACACCCCATACCTATCAAAAGGGGAGTTAGACAGGGAGATACGATTTCGCCGAAGCTCTTCAACCAAGCTCTAGAAGACATTTTCAAGAGATTACAATGGGAAGAATATGGAATCATCATTAACGCCCAATACTTAAATCACCTAAGATACGCTGACGATATCGTCATTATCGCTACAAACAAGGAACAACTACAAATAATGATACAACAACTAGACCACGAAGCCAGTAAAGTTGGATTAAATATGAACTACAGCAAAACAAAAGTGATAACAAATCAAGAGGATGAGTTAAAAATCGTAGTTAAACAAAACCAAATAGAGGAAGTGCATGAATACCGGAATGGGACGTTTCGATGCCGCCGGTTCATCGCCGGCCGTTTCGATGCCGCCGGTTCATCGCCAGTCCATTTCATCGCCGTCATATCTCGCATTTCCTAGAATTCCTAATTAGTACTAAAAATAACTAATAATTGTAACTGTCGAAAATTCGGAAATATATCAGATAACGATTAATTGACTGGCGATGAATCGGCCGGCATCGGCATCGAACTGGCGGCATCGAAACGGCGGCGATGAAACGTCCTAGACCCCATGAATACATATACTTGGGACAAATAATAAAATTGAATAGAGACAACCAAACAGCAGAAATAAAGAGACGAACGAAGTTAGCGTGGGCGTCGTTTGGTAAGCTCAGCTTCATATTGAAGAATAAAAAATACCCTCAATATCTAAAAACGAAAATCTACGACCAATGTATTCTTCCGGTCCTTACATATGTATGTCAAACATGGACGTTCACAAAAGCGAATATGGACAGAATTGCGAAAACACAAAGAGCAATGGAAAGACAAATGATCAACGTAAGACTGTCAGATAGAAAAAGGAATTCCTGGGTAAGAAATATCACAAAAGTCTTCAAATACGGTTTCTCCCTTTTGGTTTTTTAGCCCCCTTGTTTTGATGCTGGGAGTATGTTTTGTTTTTCTGACTTTTTTGTAAAATTGTTTTATTTTATGGTTTTCTGTCTTTTCCAATATCCCCCAGCGAAACCAGTCATTTTTCTTCTTTTTATTTGTTGAGTTGGCTTTGTTTCTCGCTATTTTGTATTCTTCCCTATTTTGTTCTGACGGATTGTTGATCCATGTCATTCTGGCGGAGTTTTTTGTGATCTGTCTGTTTCGCAGTCTTGATCGTACGTAAATTACATATTCAAAGGTAAATTGAAAAGGATTTTTTATGGCCTTTTTTCTATTCGAAATGTCGAATAAAGGCCTCTCCCATAAAGGATTTATAGGTCCCAAATTAGCTAAAAGACCATGTTTAAATCGCCCCTCCCTGTTTCGGTATCGCCTTAAACCTTCCTTGGCCGAGGCGCACTTAGGAGGGGTTTGCGGTTTATACCTCCTTTCCCCCAGGTCATGTGAAACATATATAAAGAACAGTAGGAAAATGTAACTTGTCTTTCACAAACAATACAAAAAAATTTCGATGACCAAGCCAACCACCCCCCAGAGAAAAAGTCTAGGTGCGCTACTGTTCCTTGGATGTGTCCCGTTTTTTTTAGGTTTATGATTTGGTCACCCTAGTACTTAGAGCATGGAAAATTTTATACCTCCCAAGGAGTGACCGCAACGACAACAAAACTGAAGCGAAATGCACACCAAACACGAGTGCCAGTGTCGTATCGCGTAGGCCAGAAGAAACTATATAAAACTACATAGTTAAATAATATTGCTCGTAGTTTTAGTTCAATTTTCCATTTTTATTAATTACATATAATATTATGCATAGCTTACATAGAAAGATTTAAACAAAAAACAGTATATTAGTATCGCGTAGGCCAGAAGAAACAATATGAAACTACATAATTAAATAATATTGCTCGTAGTTTTAGTTCAATTTTCTATTTTTATTAATTACATATTATTATGCATGGCGCACATAGAAATATTTAATAAACAAAAAACAGTATTTTAGTATGTTGAACTTTTAGACCCACTCAAAATAAAACAGGTGTTACGCGATTGACTCTACTATTTTATTTATTTATATCTTTAGGCACTAAGTTTAATTTAAATAAAGGAAGACTTACTTATATTATTTTATTTACATCACTTATTTATTTTAATAATTACAAATAACACCAACTAACACATCTAATTTATTTACAACTCAAATTTATGATTTAATTAAATAAACATAATAACTTCGATAACTAGTATATACATTTCATTAAACCCGATTTCGAATACAATTATCTCACGCGTCGCGTCTCGTTCGTTGACTGACTGGCCTGTGATCGGATTCCTGTTCTTAAATACTCTGGCAGCGGTCGCATCGAATCGCCGTGGAAGATCTGGCCTTTACTCGTAACGCGGAGAAATATCGAGAAGAATTAGGCCGGGTTGTGAGGCGTCACATTGCCCCCTCCTTAAAAGATGGTTCCTCCTGGAACCTTGTCGGGACTGGAACTGGATGCTGGTATCTGCAATTGGACCCTCTTTTACAACTCCCAGTTGTATAAAAGTGACAGGGGACGGTCTTCTCTCCGCACCAGTAACTATGCGGATTGCAACAGACTAACACCTGGACCTCGGTGTCTTTAAAAATTTCTTCTACCATATTTCGGATAACTCTCCAGTTTAATTGGCGGCATTCTAACTTTGGCATGGCTAACTTTTGCACGTCGGACTCCAACACGTGCTCTCTCAATTGAATTAATGCATCCCATACATCTTGGTAGGTAGGTTGGTCATGGACAGTGTCTTTTGTTACCAGATAGAATAGGTAACGTGATGCATCTTGGAGTTTCAATGCTTTGCCAGGAACTGGCAGTTGGCATTGAAGTTCTGCAACTCGACCAAACTTCCTTCGGAAGGCGGATGCCAACCCTCGTGCGTCTTTGATACTGGCCGGGATGGTATGGGCCAGCGAGTAGTCATCGGGAAGTGCGAGAAGATCTCGCTTTTCTTCAGTGGTAACACCATGTCTTGCTTTACCGGTACCTCCGTAGACACCCATGAACTCTTCAAAGGTAAGGTCAGGTATTTCTCGAACTTGGTTGACTTCCACTTCTTCATCTACGTCGTGGTCTCCCTCGTACGGCGCCAACCGGTTATGGTGGACTATCATCGGCTTTCCCCTAGGAATCTTGCTTATTCGGTAGATAACGTCATTAATTTTCTTGACAATGAGGTACGGACCTTCCCAGAACTGCTGCAACTTGGGAGAACAACCTGTTCGCTTCTTTGGATTATAAAGCCAGACTTTGTCGTTCTCCGTGAAACATCCCCTCTCGGCTTGGGTATCGTATCGTTTCTTCATTCGGTCGCTAGCGATCTGAAGATTAGAGCGGACCAACTCATGTATATCGTCCATTCTTCTTCGTAATTCATTCACGTAATCCTCACCAGCAACATCTTCTCCAGGTCGACATCCAAACTCTAGATCACAGGGTAGACGCATCTCACGTCCAAATAGGACTTTTGCTGGTGTTTGGCCAGTTGATTCATTAACAGCAGATCTATAGGCCATTGCGAAGAATGGAAGGTACTGGTCCCAGTCTCGTTGATGATTGGACACCATGTTTGTCAAATACTTGCCGACTGTCCTATTCATACGCTCCACCATTCCATCCGATTGCGGGTGATAGGCCGTGGTTCTTGTCTTCTTCATGCCTAGTTTATCACAGATTCCTTGAAATAGATCGCTCTCAAAGTTTCTTCCTTGGTCACTATGGATCTCCAGAGGTACTCCGAATCGGCTGATACAGTCTCTGATTAGCACATCTGCAATAGTGGCGGCCTTCTGGTCTGGAATTGCGTAGATCTCAACCCATTTCGTGAAGTAATCCATTACCACCAACATGTATTTGCATCCATTGTCACTTTCTGGAAATGGCCCGGCAATATCCAAAGCTATTCTTTCAAACGGACTTCCAACATTGTACTGTCTCATAGGAGCCTTTCTTTTCCGGTAGGGTCCGTTACTTGTAGCACAGGTAGTACATTTCTTACACCAGTCCTTCACATCGTCAGAACTATTCATCCAATAAAATCGTTCCCGAATTCTCTGAAGGGTCTTCTTTACACCAAAATGCCCTCCTGATGGACTGTCGTGTAACTGACGGAGTACTTCGGCTACTCTGCTCTTTGGAATCACCATCTGTGTTCTCCTCACTGAACCATCATCATTTTCTATTACTCGTTTAAGCAAGCTGTCTTCCAAGATAAATGAGTCCCACTGGGCCCAATACGTCTTAACTACTGAGCTTAGGCTTGATATTTCTTGCCAAGATGGTCGACGATTTTCTTCTTTCCATTTTCGAATCTTCTGTAAAACTGGATCTTTTTCTTGTTCTTCCTTGATCTTGGTAGGCGTCCACTCGTCGTTGACCTGTTGTTCTTAGTACTGCTGCTTCCTTCGACTCTGTTTTGTTGCAATGGGAACATTCTGCTGGACACGGTCTTCTAGATAGAGAATCAGCGTTTCTGTGGCTAACTCCGGCCCGATGCTCGATCTTGAAATCATATTCTTGAAGTCGTTCAATCCATCTGGCTATCTGACCCTCTGGATTCTTAAACTGCATTAACCATTTAAGGGCGGCATGGTCGGTTCGGATTAGAAACTTCCTTCCGTAGAGGTATTGATAGAAGTGTTCCACTGATTTTACTACTGCTAGAAGTTCTCTTCTCGTGACGCAATAATTTCGTTCAGGTTTTGAAAGCACTTTACTAAAATATCCAAGGACTCGTTCCTGTCCTCCTTGGATCTGCGACAGCACTCCTCCAATTCCCACATTACTTGCATCCGTATCTAAGATGAACTCTCCTTCTGGCAGTGGATACCCTAATATTGGCGCTGTAATTAAATGCCTCTTCAAAGTTTCAAAAGCCGTTTGGCAGTCTCCATCCCAGCAATAATCTCTTGCTTCCTCTGTAAGTCGCGTTAATGGCTTAGCGATATCTGCAAACTTCTTAATGAACCTCCGGTAGTAAGTACATAGTCCCAGAAAACTTCTCACTTGATGTTTATCAGTTGGTTCAGGCCATTCCTTAATGGAATCGATTTTTCCTTTGTCCACGGCCACTCCTTCTTTGCTGACTATATGGCCTAAGTAATTGACTTTACTTTGAAATAGCTGGCATTTCTTGGGATTTAACATTAACTGGGCAGCTTTAAGTCGATTAAAAACGTCTTCTAAATTCTTCAGGTGGTCTTCAAACGTCTCCCCCAAAACGATTATGTCGTCTAAATACACCAGGCATGTTTTCCAAGATAACCCTCTCAACACATTTTCCATCAGCCTCTCAAATGTCGCAGGAGTATTACAGAGTCCAAACGGCATAACGTTGAATTCCCATAATCCAGATCCTGTCGTAAAGGCCGTCTTCTCTTTGTCCACTGGATCCATTTCTACCTGCCAATATCCAGACTTCAAGTCCAACGTAGAAAACAATTTACTTCCAGCTAATGTGTCCAACGTGTCGTCGATCCGAGGCAGAGGATAAATATCTTTCTTGGTAACATTGTTCAACAAACGGTAGTCCACACAGAACCTCGTAGTTCCATCTTTCTTCTTGACCAGGACCACCGGAGAGACCCATGGGCTCGTAGAAGTTTTTATCACCCCGTCTTTCTTCATTTCTTGAACAATCCTTTCAGCTTCCTCTCTCTTCGCCTGTGGTAATCGTCGAGCTGATTGACGAATTGGCCTAGCGGTACCAGTGTCAATTTTATGTTTGACAACTGTCGTTCTTCCTGTCTTTCCTCCTTTCGGTACGAATATGTCACGATATTGCCTAAGAAATTCCCTTAATTTCCTTTTCTCCACTTGATTCAGAGATTGGCCTGCAACTGCAACCATTTGGTCGAACTTGTCGTTGGAATTATCTGATGTTGTTGTCTGACGGATTATGGACGTCACGGGTACACAAGTTCCTACTTTTGTCTCCTTCTTGATGGTCACCGGGTAGTCATTGACATTAATCAATCTCACGGGAATTTCTTTAGCAGAAGTAACCAATTCCTTTCCAATTATGATTCCTCGGCCAACCTCCTCGTCGTGGTTCCATGGCTCCATCATAACAGGCGTTCCTTCTTCTACAGTTCCCTGTAGCCGCGCTACGATGATCGTTTCACTCCTCGCAGGCACAACTGTATCTTCTTTAATGGCTGCTAGCACAGTTCTGTCATCATGTGGATGAAGAAATACCTCCTCGTTGCCAACTTTGATTACCCTATTCTTAAAATCCAATTGAAATCCATGCAAATTCATTACGTCCATTCCTAATATAACATCTTCTTTGATGTCTGCAACTATGACAGTATGGACGAACTTTTCTGCTCCAATCCCTAATTGTATCTGGATTTCTCCATGGGTGTTGGCGTTTTCACCTGTGGCAGTCCGCAGTCGCAACCTCGTTGGTAAGAGTTTCTTACGGCTGTTTAAAACTGACGGTCGTATAATGGTCCTGGTCGCTCCGGTATCCACCAACAATGTATACTTTTTACCATTTATTTCTCCATCCACATATACACTATCTTCACGACATTTCAAAGAAGCTATTAGTATGAGAGGGTCTTTGGAAAAGTTGCGGGTCGAAGCTGCCCCCCTAAGGCCGACCCGTTCTAGTTTTCCTGCTGGTGAGTCTCTTGACTGTTATTGTACCTAGGGTACTTACATGAACTCCGTACGTGTCCCATTTCCCCACAATTCCAGCACCTTATGGTCTTTGTTTTCTTGTATGAAATGCCCTTTATCATATTGACAATCTGGTCCAGTTTGTCTTCATCCTCTTCCTCTTTCACAGTCCTAACTTTACTGTACCCGCCAGAGGCCTGGGTAGCTGATTCGTATTCGAGGGCGGCAGACAAGACATCAACCAGCGTCTTGTGACGAGCTAATCGCAGTGTTCTTTGCATTTCATGATCACGAAGGCCATCAATGAATGTTTGAACAGCCAACTTTTCCATCATGTCTTCGGGAGCTGTTGGATATGCATATCGTACCAATCTGGCAATATCGACCTCGTATTCTTGAAGAGCTTCATCTTTCTTTTGTCTTCGATTTTTAAACTGCGACTGATAGACATGCTCTAAATGTTCGTGCCCGTATCGCATATTCAGTCTCTTTTTCAGCTGCTCGAAGTCATCTGTCTCCTCTACGGCTATGGTCTGGAGGACATCCAAAGCGTCGCCTCGAAGAGCAATAGTGAGGTTTACAGCTTTTTCTTTTTCGGACCATCCGTTCGCTCTGGCCGCCGATTCGAACTGTTTCATGTAATTGTTCCATGATGACTTTCCGTCGAAATTTGGCACCTTAACACGAGCATGACCTACACTCCCTTCAACTATCGACCGTGGCTCCAATTTGTATTTGGTTTCATCATTTTTAATGTCTGTTAAGATGGGTTCCATACCTTTGTCTACTTTTTCCGTTTCCTCCATTTTCTTTTCTATTTCCTTGATCTTTTCTTCAAAAGTAGATTTTATGGACGATATCTTGTCGTCAAAATCGGAGGTGACTTTAGAGATGCTAGCAGAGATCTCGTTAGTCATCTTGCTTTCAAGGGATGAAATATCACCCGAAACTTTCGAAATGTCACTAGAAACCTTTTTCTCTAACGATGTAATGTCTGTTGAAACTTTCAAAACATCCGAGGAAACTTGGGAAATTTCACTAGAAACCTTTTTCTCTAATGATGTGATCTCTGTCGAAACTTTGTTCTCTAGCGATGTAATGTCTGTCGAAACTTTGTTCTCTAGCGATGTAATGTCTGTCGAAACTTTAGAAACATCGGAGGAAACTTTCGAAATCGACGAGATCACAGCAGCATGCTTGTCTTCAAACAAATAGGTTTCTGGATCTTGACCCTCTTCCTGAAGAGCGTTCTTTAGACGTTCGACCAGATCAGCCTTTTTCCCAGTAGAGCTCAGATCCCTTTCTTCCAATTCAAGTCTCAGGTCTGCAATTTTTAGCTTACACAAGGTAGACATGATCACACACTTTATTTATTACGATTTATATTTTATTTATTTTTTAAGGTTCCACACTTTATTTAAACCGAAAATTTACGTTGATATTTATTTCAAGTATCCTCACTTCTGCACCATTTTGTTACGCGATTGACTCTACTATTTTATTTATTTATATCTTTAGGCACTAAGTTTAATTTAAATAAAGGAAGACTTACTTATATTATTTTATTTACATCACTTATTTATTTTAATAATTACAAATAACACCAACTAACACATCTAATTTATTTAAAACTCAAATTTATGATTTAATTAACTAAACATAATAACTTCGATAACTAGTATATACATTTCATTAAACCCGATTTCGAATACAATTATCTCACGCGTCGCGGCTCGTTCGTTGACTGACTGGCCTGTGATCGGATTCCTGTTCTTAAATACTCTGGCAGCGGTCGCCTCGAATCGCCGTGGAAGATCTGGCCTTTACTCGTAACGCGGAGAAATATCGAGAAGAATTAGGCCGGGTTGTGAGGCGTCACACAGGATTAGGAATTTGGGGATGTGACGAAAGCAAACAACTTTTTGAATTATTGATTTATATTTGATACATATCTTTATTTCAAATAGGTATATTATCACCTAGTATACAAAAACATTTTAACTTAAGGGTATGGGCGCAAAATTTCGGCTCCAATACTATTTAAATGGTATTTATTTTTTCTAATTCTGAGAAAAAAGTTACAGGGGTGAAAAACTAAAAGACAATTTAGTGTGATTTTTTATTGCAAATATCTCATTCAAAAGAAACTTTATCTACTCTATCTCATATTATGTATAAGTTTATGTATAAGTGATTATGTATAAGATCGCAGTTTGAAAGAAGTTAGAATTTTTAAATGTCAATGTTCTAAAAATTGTAGAATAGAAATGAATTCCAGTGACGAAGAGTTACAGTTGTTTTATTTGTTTATTGTAGATAAAATATTGCATGAAACTGTGCGTGAAGTACTTTTTGCGCACTTACGCGATGTATAGCACTCGCTCTGCTGTCGCTCGTGCTCTAAACATCGCGTGCGTTCGCAAAAAGCGTACTTCACGAACTGTTTCATAAATAACTATTTCATTTATTCTAAGGGACTTTCGGCCGTCGGTAATAATTTAGTCTTTCAATCTGCGTTTAAATTTTTCAAAAGTATTTTTCAGGAAAAAAATGAACACCATGTCAGTGGTAATATTTTCCAAATCTAACATTCGCTATCTTTGTCATACAAAGCACTCAGTCGAACAGAATGTGCTGACAAGACAGTGGCAATTTTAGATCTTTGACGTGGCTTTATTAATTATAATATCTTGAGTTGTTTATTAAATACTATTGATAGTGCATTTGATAAATAATTGATTTAAGACGTGAAATTAAGAAAAAGTTATTTATTGTTTATTATTTAAGGAAGATCGCAAGCAGAGACTACACCAGGATATATAATGTGATATCATTTTGTTGTTAAAGATATTCAAAATTTATCTAAGCGTTCCATAGTAACAATATATTATTAAAAAAATCACTTTTCCTCTTTTCTCGATTAAGTATTATCTTTTATTGCATAGTATATAAATTATTATAATCACTGAATACATAGTTAGTGAAAAATTATCATATTCTCCTTTTCATGAACATTTTTCAGTGCGTCACAAATTATAGAAAAAAAGGTAAGTCCGTGATAATACACATTTATGACATTTATTCTAACGTGACATTTTAGTTAAATCTGACAGTTGTCAAATTTTATTTTCAATTTGGAATAAAACCAAATCAATTGTATCTATTGCATTTATAAAATGGTATTTTCTTTCATTTGTATAGTCTTATAAATTGTACAGATTATATTGATATTATTATTATTATATTTAATAAATAATTCTTTTTTGATTATGGCGCCATCTATCGACAACTAGAATAATCACCGAACTAGAATAATTACCAAAGTATTCAGAGACGTGCCTTTTTTTCTGTCACATACAATTTAATGCGTTAGAGAGAAATCGAAAAACTGTGACGCACTGAAAGATGATCATGAGAAAAAGAATATTAATTAAGTGAATTAATAGTTTAAGCGATGATACAAGTAACAGTTATCCAAGAACATTCAAAATTCATCTCTAAGTTAACCCTTAAACGCCCAAGGGTGGGTAAAAAATGTCCACCTAATGCGTATTCTCTTGTAACGTATTTATTACGTGTTTAAAATTTTTTTTTAATTATTTATTGTTAAAAAGACAGCCCATTATCGAATGTTAATTTGGTTCTACCAATATTTTTGAAAATAAAAGCAGCATCTTGAGTTAAATATGGATGGGCATAAAAAGTACACCCTTGGCAAAACTTGTTACTAAAGGTTTCTACATAATTTCTCGTTGGTAGGAAGATAATCCATATAATTATCGATGTATAATTACATAATCTACATAATTATCCGCCAATGAGGAGGCTGAAAGAAAGAATATGGAGAAAATCGACAAATCTGAATTACTGGTATGTTAATTTTGATGTACATTGTAATTTTGTTGTAAGGTTTGTAAATTGTTTATATTAATATTTTAGAAGATGCTGTGTTTATTAAGCATAAGATTCTTAAGTTTAATCCATTTTCAACAACTCTCAATAAATATATTAGCTATTTTCGAGGTGGACATTTTTTACCCACCCTTGGGCGTACATGGAACCTAAAAAAGGTTGGCCGTTTAAGGGTTAATGGTGACAATGTCATTGTTAAGTAATGTTTATGTACGTATCCATACGAGTGAAAATTTTACTATAGTCTACTATAGAAAAATTACTTTCAAAGTGCTTCGAGCAGATTCTGTGGTTTTTTGTGGGTATAAAGTTTTTAATTTTCATATTTTCAATCCAAAGACTTCTTTTTGGTTCGTGTTTTGGAAACCTATATAAAAAGTAAACGCTATTATTAATTCCATTTCCGTAGTTGCCACAATATATTTTATAATTTCATACCTACACCACTGGTAAAATGGCGAGTCTTTATGTTACTTTTAATTTTACATGTAAATTTTTCTGATTTTATAACTTAAACATGTAATATTAATTATGTAATAAGGTACTGTGACGAGTTTCTAACTGAGGCCGGCCCTGCCCCTAGCAGTCACAAACAACGGGGCCACGTCATTGACGAGTAATTTCTCCGCTAAGCCAGAGTATTCCCGATGATGGGCGGAGACATGTCTCAGGCATTCGAAATGTTCTCGAAGCAGAGCCGTATCTATATAAGCGGAGGATTTTTAAGCAGAGGGCAGTCAGTCAATGAACGAGCCGCGACGCGTGATATAATTGTATTCGAAATCGGATTTAGTGAAATGTATTTATTAGTTATCGGAAGTATGTTTAGTTAATTAAATCATAAATTTGAGTTGTAAATAAATTAGATGTGTTAGTTGGTGTTATTTGTAATTATTAAAATAAATAAGTGATGTAAATAAAATAATATAAGTAAGTCTTCCTTTATTTAAATTAAACTTAGTGCCTAAAGATATAAATAAATAAAATAGTAGAGTCAATCGCGTAACAAAATGGTGCAGAAGTGAGGATACTTGAAATAAATATCAACGTAAATTTTCGGTTTAAATACAGTGTGGACCTTTAAAAATAAATTAATATAAATCGTAATAAATAAAGTGTGTGATCATGTCTACCTTGTGTAAGCTAAAAAATTGCAGACCTGAGACTTGAATTGGAAGAAAGGGACCTGAGTTCTACTGGAAAAAAGGCTGATCTAGTCGAACGTCTAAAACACGCTCTTCAAGAAGAGGGTCAAGATCCAGAAACCTATTTGTTTGAAGACAAGCATGCTGCTGTGATCTCGTCGATTTCGAAAGTTTCCTCCGATGTTTCTAAAGTTTCGACAGACATTACATTGCTAGAGAACAAAGTTTCTAGTGAAATCTCCCAAGTTTCCTCGGATGTTTCGAAAGTTTCCTCCGATGTTTCTAAAGTTTCGACAGACATTACATCGTTAGAAAAAAAAGATTCTAGTGAAATCTCCCAAGTTTCCTCGGATGTTTTGAAAGTTTCGACAGACATTATATCGTTAGAGAACAAAGTTTCTAGTGAAATTTCGAAAGTTTCGGGTGATATTTCATCCCTTGACAGCAAAATGACTAACGAGATCTCTAAAGTCACTTCGGATTTTGACGACAAGATATCGTCCATAAAATCTACTTTTGAAGAAAAGATCAAGGAAATAGAAAAGAAAATGCAGGAAACGGAAAAAGTAGACAAAGGTATGGAACCCATCTTAACAGACATTAAAAATGATGAAACCAAATACAAATTGGAGCCACAGTCGATAGTTGAAGGGAGTGTGAGTCTTGCTCGTGTTAAGGTGCCAAATTTCGACGGAAAGTCATCATGGAACAACTACATGAAACAGTTCGAATCGGCGGCCAGAGCGAACGGATGGTCCGAAAAAGAAAAAGCTGTAAACCTCACTATTGCTCTTCGAGGCGACGCTTTGGATGTCCTCCAGACCATAGCCGTAGAGGAGACAGATGACTTCGAGCAGCTTAAAAAGAGACTGAATATGCGATACGGACACGAACATTTAGAGCATGTCTATCAGTCGCAGTTTAAAAATCGAAGACAAAAGAAAGATGAAGCTCTTCAAGAATACGAGGTCGATATTGCCAGGTTAGTACGGTATGCATATCCAACAGCTCCCGAAGACATGATGGAAAAGTTGGCTGTTCAAACATTCATTGATGGCCTTCGTGATCATGAAATGCAAAGAACACTGCGGTTAGCTCGTCACAAGACGCTGGTCGATGTCTTGTCTGCCGCTATCGAATACGAATCAGCTACCCAGGCCTCTGGCGGGTACAGTAAAGTTAGGACCGTGAAAGAGGAAGAGGATGAAGACAAACTTGACCAGCTGGTAAATATGGTGAAAGGCTTTACATCGAAGAAAACGAAGACCATGAATTGCTGCAATTGTGGTGAAAAGGGGTACGCACGGAGTTCAAGGAAGAACGCAAATCAAGAAACTCACCAGCAGGAAATAAGAGAACGCACCGACCCTAGGGGGGCAGCCTCGACTCAGAACTCCTCTAAAGACCATCTAATACTAATAGCTTCTTTGAAATGTCGTGAAGATAATGTATATGTAGATGGAGAAATAAATGGTAAAAAGTATACATTGTTGGTGGATACCGGAGCGACCAGGACCATTATACGACCGTCAGTTATAAACAGTCGTAAGAAACTCTTACCAACGAGGTTGCGACTGCGGACTGCCACAGGTGAAAATGCCAACATCCACGGAGAAATCCAGATACAATTGGGGATTGGAGCAGAAAAGTTCGTCCATACTGTCATAGTTGCAGACATCGAAGAAGATGTTATATTAGGAATGGACGTAATGAATTTGCGTGGATTTCAATTGGATTTTAAGAACAGGGTAATCAAAGTTGGCAACGAGGAGGTATTTCTTCATCCACATGATCACAGCACTATGCTAGCAGCTATTAGAGAAGATACAGTTGTGCCTGCGAGGAGTGAAACGATCATCGTAGCGCGGCTACAGGGAATTGTGGAAGAAGGAACACCTATTATGATGGAGCCATGGAACCACGACGAGGAGGTTGGCCGAGGAATCATAATTGGAAAGGAATTGGTTACTTCTGCTAAAGAAATTCCCGTGAGATTGATTAATGTCAATGACTACCCAGTGACCATCAAAAAGGAGACAAAAGTAGGAACTTGTGTACCCGTGACATCCATAATCCGTCAGACGACAACATCAGATAATTCCAACGACAAGTTCGACCAAATGGTTGCAGTTGCAGGCCAGTCTCTAAATCAAATGGAAAAAAGAAAATTAAGGGAATTTCTTAGGCAATATCGTGACATATTCGTACCGAAAGGAGGAAAGACAGGAAGAACGACAGTTGTCAAACATAAAATTGACACTGGTACCGCTAGGCCAATTCGTCAAACAGCTCGACGATTACCACAGGCAAAGAGAGAGGAAGCTGAAAGGATTGTTCAAGAAATGAAGAAAGACGGGGTGATAGAATCTTCTACGAGCCCATAGGTCTCTCCGGTGGTCCTGGTCAAGAAGAAAGATGGAACTACGAGGTTCTGTGTGGACTACCGTTTGTTGAACAATGTTACCAAGAAAGATAGTTATCCTCTGCCTCGGATCGACGACACGTTGGACACATTGGCTGGAAGTAAATTGTTTTCTACGTTGGACTTGAAGTCTGGATATTGGCAGGTAGAAATGGATCCAGTGGACAAGGAGAAGACGGCCTTTACGACAGGATCTGGATTATGGGAATTCAACGTTATGCCGTTCGGACTCTGTAATGCTCCTGCGACATTTGAGAGGCTTATGGAAAATGTGTTGAGAGGGTTATCTTGGAAGACGTGCCTGGTGTATTTAGACGACATAATCGTTTTGGGGGAGACGTTTGAAGACCACCTGAAGAATTTAGAAGACGTTTTTAATCGACTTAAAGCTGCCCAGTTAATGTTGAACCCCAAGAAATGCCAGCTATTTCAAAGTAAAGTCAATTATCTAGGCCATATAGTCAGCAAAGAAGGAGTGGCCGTGGACAAAGGAAAAATCGATTCCATTAAGGAATGGCCGGAACCAACTGATAAACATCAAGTGAGAAGTTTTCTGGGACTATGTACTTACTACCGGAGATTCATTAAGAAGTTTGCAGATATCGCTAAGCCATTAGCGCGACTTACAGAGGAAGCAAGGGATTATTGCTGGGATAGAGACTGCCAAACAGCCTTTGAAACTTTGAAGAGGCATTTAATTACAGCGCCAATATTAGGGTATCCACTGCCAGAAGGAGAGTTCATCTTAGATACGGATGCAAGTAATGTGGGAATTGGAGGAGTGCTGTCGCAGATCCAAGGAGGACAGGAACGAGTCCTTGGATATTTTAATAAAGTGCTTTCAAAACCTGAACGAAATTATTGCGTCACGAGAAGAGAACTTCTAGCAGTAGTAAAATCAGTGGAACACTTCTATCAATACCTCTACGGAAGGAAGTTTCTAATCCGAACCGACCATGCCGCCCTTAAATGGTTAATGCAGTTTAAGAATCCAGAGGGTCAGATAGCCAGATGGATTGAACGACTTCAAGAATATGATTTTAAGATCGAGCATCGAGCCGGAGTTAGCCACAGGAACGCTGATTCTCTATGTAGAAGACCGTGTCCAGCAGAATGTTCCCATTGCAACAAAACAGAGTCAAAGGAAGCAGCAGTACTAAGAACAACAGTGGTCAACGACGAGTGGACGCCTACCAAGATCAAGGAAGAACAAGAAAAAGATCCAGTTTTACAGAAGATTCGAAAATGGAAAGAAGAAAATCGTCGACCATCTTGGCAAGAAATATCAAGCCTAGGCTCAGTAGTTAAGACGTATTGGGCCCAGTGGGACTCATTTATCTTGGAAGACAGCTTGCTTAAACGAATAATAGAAAATGATGATGGTTCAGTGAGGAGAACACAGTTGGTGATTCCAAAGAGCAGAGTAGCCGAAGTACTTCGTCAGTTACACGACAGTCCATCAGGAGGGCATTTTGGTGTAAAGAAGACCCTTCAGAGAATTCGGGAACGATTTTATTGGATGAATAGTTGCGACGATGTGAAGGACTGGTGTAAGAAATGTACTACCTGTGCTACAAGTAACGGACCCTACCGGAAAAGAAAGGCTCCTATGAGACAGTACAATGTTGAAAGTCCGTTTGAAAGAATAGCTTTGGATATTGCCGGGCCATTTCCAGAAAGTGACAATGGATGCAAATACATGTTGGTGGTAATGGATTACTTCACGAAGTGGGTGAAGATCTACGCAATTCCAGACCAGAAGGCCGCCACTATTGCAGATGTGTTAATCAAAGACTGCATCAGCCGATTTGGAGTACCTCTGGAGATCCATAGTGACCAAGGAAGGAACTTTGAGAGCGATCTATTTCAAGGAATCTGTGATAAACTAGGCATGAAGAAGACGAGAACCACGGCCTATCACCCGCAATCGGATGGAATGGTGGAGCGTATGAATAGGACAGTCGGCAAGTATTTGACAAAGATGGTGTCCAATCATCAACGAGACTGGGACCAGTACCTTCCGTTATTCGCAATGGCCTATAGATCTGCTGTTAATGAATCAACTGGCCAAACACCAGCAAAAGTCCTATTTGGACGTGAGATGCGTCTACCCTGTGATCTAGAGTTTGGATGTCGACCTGGAGAAGATGTTGCTGGTGAGGATTACGTGAATGAATTGCGAAGAAGAATGGACGATATACATGAGTTGGTCCGTTCTAATCTTCAGATCGCTAGCGACCGAATGAAGAAACGATACGATACCCAAGCCGAGAGGGGATGTTTCAAGGAGAACGACAAAGTCTGGCTTTATAATCCAAAGAAGCGAACAGGTTGTTCTCCCAAGTTGCAGCAGTTCTGGGAAGGTCCGTACCTCATTGTCAAGAAAATCAATGACGTTATCTACCGAATAAGCAAGATTCCTAGGGGAAAGCCGATGATAGTCCACCATAACCGGTTGGCGCCGTACGAGGGAGACCACGACGTAGATGAAGAAGTGGAGGTAAACCAAGTTCGAGAAATACCTGACCTCACGTTTGAGGAGTTCATGGGGGCCTATGGAGGTACCGGTAAAGCAAGACATGGTGTTACCACTGAAGAAAAGCGAGATTTACTCGCACTTCCCGATGACTATTCACTGGCCCATACCATCCCGGCCAGTATCAAAGACGCACGACGGTTGGCATCCGCCTTCCGAATGAAGTTTGGTCGAGTTGCAGAACTTCAATGCCAACTGCCAGCTCCTGGCAAAGCATTGAAACTCCAAGATGCATCACGTTACCTATTCTATCTGGTAACAAAAGACACTGTCCATGACCAACCTACCTACCAAGATGTATGGGATGCATTAATTCAATTGAGAGAGCATGTGTTGGAGTCCGACGTGCAAAAGTTAGCCATGCCAAAGTTAGAATGCAGCCAATTAGACTGAAGAGTTATCCGAAATATGGTAGAAGAAATTTTCCAAGACACCGAGGTCCAGGTGTTAGTCTGTTGCAATCCGCATAGTTACTGGTGTGGAGAGAAGACCGTCCCCTGTCACTTTTATACAACTGGGAGTTGTAAAAGAGGGTCCAGTTGCAGATACCAGCATCCAGTTCCAGTCCCGACAAGGTTCCAGGAGGAACCATCTTTTAAGGAGGGGGCAATGTGACGAGTTTCTAACTGAGGCCGGCCCTGCCCCTAGCAGTCACAAACAACGGGGCCACGTCATTGACGAGTAATTTCTCCGCTAAGCCAGAGTATTCCCGATGATGGGCGGAGACATGTCTCAGGCATTCGAAATGTTCTCGAAGCAGAGCCGTATCTATATAAGCGGAGGATTTTTAAGCAGAGGGCAGTCAGTCAATGAACGAGCCGCGACGCGTGATATAATTGTATTCGAAATCGGATTTAGTGAAATGTATTTATTAGTTATCGGAAGTAAATTAGATGTGTTAGTTGGTGTTATTTGTAATTATTAAAATAAATAAGTGATGTAAATAAAATAATATAAGTAAGTCTTCCTTTATTTAAATTAAACTTAGTGCCTAAAGATATAAATAAATAAAATAGTAGAGTCAATCGCGTAACAGTACATTAAAGTGTTAATTTTCAAATTATTAACCGTTTAAGAAGCAATATCTAAGAATAAAGGAGTATTTATTGAATTTTCATCTACGCACCCCTAACAGAAATATTTATTTACCTGTGAAATGTAACTCCCACTTCTTTCCTTCTGCTGTCGCTTTTAGAACCGTAAGCCGAACACGTTACCATTTTAAAGAGTTAAAAAAATTGCTAGTTTTCACTCAGAAATCGCACAAAAATCACTAATAAAAGAAGTGGTGTCAGACCTCAAACGCCCACCAAACGAATGGCAGACCTTTCAGAATTAGCCTCACTTTTAGCTTGTAGGGTAGATAGCGTGTTACGTCTCCAGGGGGTATAAAATTTTCCATCCTCTAAGCCCTAGTATATATATATATATATATATATATATATATATATATATATATGCACGCAGGTTAATCGGTGTGCAACAGTACTATATGTAGGGTTACCATACGTCCGGACAGTCCGGATTTGAAAGACATGTCCGGATTGGCGTCCGGATACGAGAAATGTCCGGATTTTTTCTTTACTAAAAAAATGGAAAACACGTGGCCCAACGGTGGGAAATTTCATTCTGCGCTATATCAAATGGTTAAAGCTACAAGGTGATCCTACCTGGAAAGAGATGGAAGAGAGCGCTTTAATTATAGTCAGCGTTGTACCGAATTCTGTCGATGTGGATGAATTATTTGATGAGCGCTCGTCACTTCTCCAAGTTCTAAAAAAGCTAAAACCTAAATGGACTTTACTACCTAAAGAAGAAACCCCAAACACTCATGACAAATGACAAGAAATATTTGAAGCATTTTCTAAAAGCAACGTTTTATTTTACGAATATTTTTAAAATAGGAGAATTCATCTTTTGTCTGCCTGGTACTTCGGCTCCTACTGAACGTATCTTTTCGATGATGAATTTTATATGGACGGCTGAAAGAGGAAGATTATCTCTGCCTGTTATAAAGGAGCTTTTCAATATTAAAGCTAATTCTGTAATGTCATGTTCCGAATTCCATGACAAAATAAAAAATGACAAGCCACTTTTAAGAAAAATTATGTCTTCTGAAAAGTATGAAAGAAGAACAGATGAAGAACATCCTATCCCTGGGCCCAATAAAAAACTAAGCATTTCGCATATATGTAGGTACAATGTAGAGGTAGCAACACAGTCAAATTCACATTTTACATTTTCTACAACCCCTTGGACTACCCCTGTCCGGATTTGGCCTTAATAAATTATGGTAACCCTAACTATATGACATATCCTTCTGTTGCTTTGAGTTTGAGGCGACGATATAGGCAACGCAAATTACACGGCACAAAGTAGTGGGCTAGGATTTAGACAGAATTTGCCAAATTTCATAACAATCCAAGCAGTTCATTAAAATTTGGAGCAAAAACCGTGAAACAATTGTACTACAGTACAGCAGTGGCGCATCCAGGGGGGTTTTGGGGGTTAAAACCCCTCCCAGGGCATATAAAGGATAGTAGGAAAATGCAACTTGTCTTTAACAAACTATGTATACAAAAAAATTTATGTACCCAACCCCCCCCCCCCCGAGGAAAATTCTAGGTGCGCCACTGTACTACAGGTTATAACTTAAATTTATGCTACTGCTAAAAAATATACAAATAAAAAGTGAATTAAATTAAGTAAAAGAAATGTTATATCCCTAAACTTGAGCAATAGTTGTTCGAAGTTTGAATTACATTGCCTATTTTTCACATAAGGTCATACTGGTTGTCTAGCTTACAGGAGCTAGGAGTTGACGTCAAATTATAAACAAAAATACATAACAAAACAAACAGAAACACATGTTTGATTTTAAAAGAGATGGTATTTTGTAAAGGCGATGAATCGCAAGAATAATTTTTATTATAAAACATTTACATTGTTACCTGGTAATGCTTTAACATGAACCATACCAATTACCGAGAGACTTTTTCCAAATAATTGTCTGAACTTGTTCATTGTTGGTAAGTACTTTAAAAACTTTTGATTTGAATTTTGAAATAATTTTGAATATAATCATAACCTCACAATTTGCAGTTTCTCCTAAAGCCGGACTTAAACGACTCGTGTACTTGGCGAATAATCGTCACTTGCCATGTTGTCTGAGTGGGTTACTCGTACAATTATTTGTCAGTCGTTGCCACTCGTTCGTTTTCCAACTGTTGTCGGTAAAATGTCCCGAGTCAAAGGGATCGCGATTATTCGCACACTTGCGAACAGGGCTGTCTCAACCCGGGGGTGCAAGAGGTGCGAGGCACCCGGGCACCAAGTCGAAGGGGCGCAAGCCGAACACTTGCTAGGCTAAAACTTGCGCTTCTTATTCTTAAAAAAAACTACAAATACCAAATATATATAAGTGCACTTTCGGTATTTTTTACAAAGGCTATTAATGCTTAAAAAAAGTTAAAGCTTAAAGTGAAAAAAGGGTATACGTAATATTATGTCTGTATACCGATACCCAGTAGAGGAAGAGTTGTATCTAATGAAAAGTAGGTTCTTATTCTTTAAATTCCAAATCGAATATTTCAACGTGACGCATAACCCAAAAATGAGGCACTTTTCGGAAAAAGCTCATTACAGCTTTTTTAAACTTAAAAAAGCTTTATTTTTGTTTTTTTTTTAAATCGTAAAAGTCACCTCATAATTAGCATCCCAAATCAAATTAATCGTTACCGCTTTACAAGTTACATTACTTAGATATCTATAAAAAAATTGAAATATTTGGTTTTATTGTAAGTGATTTTTCTTATTTTGCAAAAAAATGCTTTTTTCAAAATTTTATTTGAGATCAAAAAAATCTCAAAGAGTAAAAAATGTAGATTTTGCTTATTTAAATATTTTGCATTTTTTTTTTTTTGTTTTTCTCTAGGACAAAAAAGATATAGCTGTTCAAAATTTACATACACTCGTGATTAGTTTACTATATTGTTGTTAGGTTCGTTAGGTTTACTATATTGTTGTGTCGCGAAGATTGAATACATTGTTTCAAATACAAGTCAATCCACGATTATTTAGTAGCAAATAGTATTATGTAAACTTGTATTTGAAACAATGTGTTTAATCTTCGCGACAAAACAATCGCGCGACTACAAATCGCAAGTGGAGTCCGGCGCTTAGAGAACATTTTCCAGGTTTTTTACCGGGCAATGATTAGCAAATTATTTGTTAGAATTTTTGAAATTAATGAATTATGATTTAGATGATTTACGAGGCCAAGGATATGATAATGGGACAAATATGAAGGAAAAAAATATTGGCCTTCGAAAAAAAATTAGACATGAATCCTCGTGCGTTTTATGTTTCTTGTGGAGCTTACAGCCGTAATTTAGTGCTAAATGATTCTGCTAAGCAATTGTTTTGTTCAAGAGATTTATGTTTTTTTCGCATCAATATTACAGTGGAATGTCATAATGGATGAGATACCCACTATTAAATTAAAACCGCTTTCAAATAAACGATGGGAGAGTAGAACTGACTCATTAAAAATATTTTGTTTTACCTAATATGGGGAGAATTTACGATGCATTTATACTCAATTTTTGATAACAAGTACGACAATGGCACAAGAAACATCGCAAGCTCATTGATGATAAAATTAAACAACTTAAAGTTTATCTGTTATGTCGGGTCATGGAACAATATTTTCAGCAAAACTTTGCAAACGAGCGATATTATTATTTCGAAAGCTGTTAAGATGCTTGTGATATTGATCAAGTTTGTAAATATTTAGCCAACAACCGCACTGACATTGTGTTTGATCAAATATTAATTGACTTAGTATCAATTGCTAAAGAACTAGATTGCGAAACTAAATTTTCTGTACTGTTCGTCCACGTCCCCGAAAAAGACATTTCAATTACTGAGGTTGTAGACGAGCCTCTTTTAGACCCAAAATAATATTTTAACGTTAACTTCTATTAATATTTATTGGACATTGCCATTGCAAAATTAAGTGAAAGATTTGAAATGTCGAGGGAACATAATTGTATTTTTTCTTTCTTGGAAAATATAATATTAAGTTGGAGAAACTCCGAAGAAAACTTAAAAAAACACAATATTTAAATTTAAAAAAACTAGCGCATTAAGAAAACAAACATAATTAGTTTTAATGTTAGAGTTCCTACAACCTATATATACCTAAAATCTTCTGACAAAAGGGGGCGCAAAGATGAGTCTTGCACCCCGGCGCCGTGTATGCTTAAGACGGCCCTGATTGCGAAGTACATACGTATTTGTCTATACTTGCAGAGGCGGTCAAACGAAATGTATAAATAATTGGCCTTTACTGCGACTATTCATTTAGACCAGTGCATTTAGCACTAAAAACACCGGAATAAATCGATTTTTAAATACACCACCTAAAGACTTGCTAGTTTTGCATTGCATACGTGTAACCAGGGGGGTTTTGGGGGTTATAACCCCCCATTGCGATGTACTTTGAGCTCTATACGCTTAACACCATATCCCTCGGAGACCTTCCAGTAGTTGTAACCCCCCTTAGGATTATCCTGGTTACGCCTATGTTGCATTGTGTTCAGGATGATGTCAAGAAAAAAGTCTACAATAGAAAAATGGGTGGAAATGACTAATTAATAATTGCTTTTTAAAAGTTCTTAACATGCATTAAAAAGTGCATAAACATGTCAAAATAAGCATATTAACGCTCGGTCTCATAATCAACTTAAAGTGAACATTAACTAAAGTTCACTTTAAAGTTGAAATTTACCCATATGAATTGTCCACTTTAACTGATTATAAAACCGAGCGTAAGGGCTAAGTTTTGTTACTCGCGAGGTTTTTGAGGTCGCTGAACATGACTACGCTATCAGAACCTACACCCGGAGCACCTGGTGCCCAGGGTCACTGCTAGGGCACGTTATCTGGAGGTTAGAGTTTATACTTGGAGTTTTCTGGAGTCGCCTGGTACACAATGCTAAGGCATGTTATTTTCAGGAGTTTGGAGGGTTTTTGGGCATCAGGTGCAACACGGGGTCGGTTTTGATGGCGTATTTTTGCTCAGCTACCTTAAAAACTCCAGAGTAATCTGTTTGCATAAATTTAGTGCCGAACACCCTCTGACGTGCCTTAGCAGTGAACCTGGACACCAGGTGCCCCGATGGTCAGTTCTGATGGTGTATTCGTCCTCAGCGACGCAAAAACCCCCGAGTAACAAAATCTGGCCCTAATACACTTATTTTGACATGTTTATGAACTTGTGGATGCATATCATGCACTCTAAAATACAACTATGTATTTCCAGCCATTTTTCTATTGTTGACTTTTTTACTGGTGTCATCCTGAACACAATGAAAAAAGTTGTAACTTCTACGTGCTGTATTTAAATATCGATTTATTTTTTCCTAAATGTCCTGGTCTATTTATTAGTAATCACACCACTGATTCATTTGTCAAGGTCGTTAAGCCAAATGTTTACGCTCGCGTACTTGTTAATTGTACACGTCGTGTGAGTGCTCTGTTTGTCATTGCCATAGGCGCCCATACACACGGGCAGGGGGGGCCGTGGCCCCCCCCTAGCTTTTCGGGAAAGAAAAAAATTAAATTTATATTACATAAACGTATTTTTGTCAAAACAATATTGGATAATTTTGAGAGATAAATTGGAAACAACATATTTATTAATAAAAAAAATTCACATATTGGGTAGTTATTAATAGTTTAACAGAAAATCTTTGTGTCTGCGACAGTGGTCTGTATGGAATGTGCATAATACACATTTCCCACAATCACGGTATGCTACTAACGAAAACATTGAAAGAGATTAGAGGCGTGGGAAACATATACACTGTAATTGACACCCAAAATTACAAATTAAATGAATTATTTATAATACTGCAAAAAAACCATATCAGCAAGAAATCCGATCTCTGATCGATAATCACTAATGAGCCATTTGTCTTTAACAACTGGTATAAAATAGTAATTATATTTTATATTTTGAAAAAATTCATACTGAAAAATAATTTTTAAAATTTATTGAGCATAGTCAAATTTTAGTTTGCAAAAGTATTTTTTTAGTACATAAGTAGATTATTTTTAAAGTGTTCATTGTGATGAACAGAACAATTTTATTTAAATTAAAAACAGGCGATCTTTCATGATGAATGAGTGTTATATACAGGGTGTCCCAAAAGTAGCGGAAAGGCCGAATAATTCGCGAAATGAACATCGGATCGAAAAACTGAAAAATACATGTTCAATAATTTTCAAAAATCTATGCGATGACACTAAACAAGTCCACCACTTCAACCCCTGGGTGTGGAGCGGGGGGTAAATTTTAAAATCTTAAATGGAACCCCTAATTTTTGTTGCAGATTTGGATTTTCCTTGTAAAAATAAGCAAATTTTATTCGAGCCATTTTGCGAATTGTGGATAGATAGCGCTATAATCGGAAAAAACGGTATATCGTGATACCACAGCAAAATTATAGAAACGGTCTAATATCTCGAGAAATATACTTCCAAATAAAAACTAAAAAACACGTGTTTAATATTTTTCAAAAATCTATAGAATGACACCAAACAGGATTTTTCATTCCACACTCCGGAGGTGGGGTGAAAGTTAACTTTAAAATCTTAAATAGGAACCCCCGTTTTTTCTTGCAGATTGAGTTTCCTCCTAAAAAAATAAGTAACATTTATTCGAACTTTTTTAGAATTGTTGACTTGACGGATGGCGCTATATTCGTAAAATGCGATTTATTTGCGCCATCTATCAACAATTCTAAAAATGTTTGGAATATGTGTGCCTTATTTTTCATAAGGATTCTATATCTGCAAAAATAAAGGGGGCTCCTTTTTAAGATTTTAAAGTAGAAACTTGGTTCGACACATACTCATGGTTAGTCTGCTCGCCAAAGTTGAAGGGAAGGCTTTGCAAGCATTGTATTCTTTTCAAATGGGTTTTAAAGAGAGGCCCAACTTTTGTGGTACCCATGACATTTCCATTTAAAAACTTGGTCTAGTGTTTAAATGTATGAATAATTCCTCACAACAGGGTTCAAACTAGGATTTTTAGGTGGTTTAAACTACAGTAGACTCCCTCTATAACGAGAACTGAAATGGTGAATTAATTATCTCGTTATAAGCGGATCTCGTTATATCAAACAATAATAATAATGAAATTTTTTTATGCCTCTTACGTAGTTTATTATGTGTCGATGGTCAACCTGAACAGTGAACAATGAGACTTCGCCGCCATAGATTGTAAATTTCCTATAGTATTCAGTATCGGTCGATAAACAGGCAGATGTTTATTACAGGTGGCCGAGTTTATTATAGCACTGGCCTCGATAATAAGACAGACGTTGGGCAGATTATATAAGCAGATAACAAGACTATGTACAGGTAGTTGGGGCATTTATTTATTTATGACCATTACAACGCTAAAAACAGGTAAAGACAAGTATTCTTCGATTTAAATTTTCCTCGTTATAACCAAATATGCCTCGTTATAGAGCGTTATAGTTCAATAGGGATTTCATGGGACACCTAATGTACCTCGTTATAAGCGAAACTTCGTTATATCCGTGTTCGTTATAGAGAGAGTCTACTGTATATATTGTCATCCGAAATATACAAAATGTAATGTGCAACATCTTCACGTTTGGCCCCCCTAAAAATTTTTATATGGGCGCCCTTGGTCATTGCAATCGCAAACTCGTATACTTTCCAAGTAGGCGAATAATTCTGTACTTGCGAAGAACACGAGTCGTTTGAGGTCGGCTTAATGTGATGTTTTATCAATATCAACTTACAAGGATCGATACAAGCAAAAGTAAAGAAATTTATATAACAGAAATCTTTAATTTTTAGTCGACAAGCTGCATGCAGATGGCAACAGTGCAAGAGCGCTCATATAACAGCGTTTATTGCGGACGACTACTTTGGGGTGGTTATCATCGGTGGTTCATTAGAGATTGGACCCCACGAACTGTAGACTCATGTCTCTTTTTACAGGTTTCTTGCTTATTCCATTCAAAAATTACGTCCTTCGTATCGTAAGGGGTACGTTTAGGATACTGTATAAAGACAAAGTGTCAGACAAAGAAGCCGAAAGGTTGGAAATTGGATCTACAGCGAAAGCTAGAGAAAAGTGTAATTTGCTGGTGCAGGTTACACAAAACCCCGTTAGTGGTGGGGCAGATTTTTCTGAAACCATTAAACCGAGGTGGGAATGACGTAGGGTACGCAGTGCGTTATTTCCAGAGTGGGAAAGCTAGTGGCTTTAAAAGAACATGAGAATATCTACAGCTCGTGAAATTTTAAAATAAAAAAAAAGTTTACATTCCAATTTGTCTCTAGGTGCTTCTACTCTAGTTCTATAGAGCTTAGGGCCTAGCTCGTTCTATCTAGCTACACTGACACTTGCCTTCCAGGGTCAGTTTTCATTTCTTCAGTAGTTTTGCTTCCAAAAAAAATCAAGTACAATACCCTAATTCTAAATCCTGACCCACTAACACTACTTTGTGCCGTGTAATTTGAGTTGCCTATATGAACTTGAATCGGCGAAATGGGCATATAAATAATAAGGTTTTGCCCCAAGGTCCCTATACCATGAACCTTCGTTTTGCCCACGGTTCTTAGACATTACTACGGTTGCCTAAATCGAGTAACCAATGAACATTAAGGGTGAGATTACGTCACGAGAGTTTACTGTCACTTGAATCCTAATATGATTTTTTTCGAATCCTGAGAAAACCAAGTATTTTAGAAAAATTTAAACGCAGGATGCAAGATTACATTATTACCGAGGGCAGAAAGCACCTTAGAATAAACAAGAATATTCTTTTGAAATTAAATATCACACTTCTCTTTTATTTTCAGCCCTGTAACTTATTAAAATAAAACATTATAGAAGTTTTCAGGGACTTTCAGCCCTCGGTAATAATGTAGTCTTTTATTCTGAGTTTAAAATTTTCAAAAATATTTATTAGTTTTCTCAGGATTCGAAAAAAATTAATGCAATTAAAACACATTGAGAATTTTGACATGCGTCAAAATTTTGCATTAACTCAATATAAATTCTGAACTGTTGAATTCCAGCTTCCCTAATAATTATTGTACATCAAAAGACATTAAAAACTATTTGTAGAGGATTGAAATCTGTATTGGAAATAACTGTTAAAATTGGTCTACGTAATTAAACATATTCCAAAATTTTGTAAAAATGTAATACATTTTAGTTTTCAGCCCAAACTTAGGCCACACACAATACAATAATGTTCACATTTTTGAACTGTCAATATTTTTATTTTATCATCTATTGTTTAAAAACAATACAGTTGATAAGATACCCTCAGTTACGGAGAAAGGATTAATAATAAAGATTTTTTTATTCAGTCAATGGTGTGAGCACTGTCAGTTAAATAGTAACTTGTGGCCTTACTTTTACACGCATACCTATTGTGGCAAATGTATCATATTTTTCAAAATTTTGGAATGCATTTAAATCGTAGAACAATTTTAACTTTTGATTTTAATACAGATATTAATTCTCTACAAGTATTCTCTCATGACTTTTGATGTAAAATAATTAGGGAAGCAGGAATTCAACAATTCAGAATTTTACATTGAGTTTCCTATGGCCCTTTTTACGATTCACCACCCGGTATAAGATAAAATGTGTACTATTTGTCTAATTATTTCATAATAACACAAATAATACACATATATACACAATAACACACATTCAATGATCGAAAATCATTTAAAAATATGGGAATGTAAACTCTTGTGACGTAAAGTCAAAAATATAAGTCTCCCCACCACCGTCGGACAAGACAACCGTAATAAAGTCTAATAACCGTGGGTTTTGCCGTTGTTTTGCTGTAGCTGTATTAACCTTTAAAAATTTACATTGTAAGGTATGAATGAATCAAATATGTAGTTCCTTTTTTGTAGATGTATTTAAAAATTGCAACTGAAAAGTTATTACTTAAAGAGTAGTAAACCTGGATCCCGCGTACCAAAAAAAAATGACTAATAGCACGCTGAAAATTTGTTATAGCTTAACGGGATCTAGTCGGATAAACTTTGATGTATGGGAACACTGGAACCGGGGAAGTTTTAATTGTGGAACAGTTTAAAAATTTGGAACGCCAGATTACGAAAACGTTCGTATTTTGCCGGACACAACTTCCAATTGATTTGTTACCATTTCATTAAACTCTCATGCAAAAATCAAACTGGTGTTTATCACCAACTGGGCATTTTAATGAGTGGATCACGAAGAATGTCAAATGACAGGAATCATGTTGGTTAGTAATAGCAGTCTGATTTTTCCATGAGAGTTTAATGAAAGGGTTAACAAATCAATTGGATCTTATGTCCAACAAAATACATGAGACGTTTTCGTAATCTGACGTTCCAAATTTTTAAACTGTTTCACAAATTAAAACTTCCCCTGTTCCAGTGTTCCCGTTTATGAAAGTTTGTCACCAGTGTTGAACTGCCCCCCCCCCCCACCACTTGCAAAAATTTAAAAACAAATAGCGCTGATTTATGAGCTATTTATGAGCTTTCATATTCCGCACATCAAATATTTTGAGCTTAAAAATAGAGATATTGAATCGATCTTAAAATTAAATAGTTTCTATTTTTGAGCTCATCCCCTTTACCCCCAAACAACCCTTTAATTGATTTAACTTAAGAGAAACATGCTGAAAAATATTAAAATATATCATATCGCGGATATAATTCCTATAGCTTATATATTCTAAGAATAAACTCAAATCACTCGCATTTCGATTATGCTACAACCCCTTCGCAAGACAACAGTGCCGGTTTATCCACTGGGCGCTTGGGGCGGGCGCCCAGGGGCCCGGGCCCCAGAGGGACCCGGAGGGGCCCGTTCCTTTTAGTTATAAAAAATACAGTCGCTAAATAATTTACATATTCTCCGAAAAAAAATCTCATACGCAGATATGCCAATACACTGCAAACGCCTTTGTTCTTTTGTTACATCTTTTCACGCCTATGCACAGTGCCGTAGCCCTAGCCCCACAGGGGCCCCGTGTCAGTGTTTGTGGCACTTTTCCAAAAACTACAGAAAGTTGTCAGATTTCGCCATGTCATGAATTAAAACTACCCAGGTAGTGGGTAAAAACTGTGTAGGTTATTAATCAATGGCCATGTCTCGAATTGTATCCAAAATAATCGTACAAACGGAGGTTTTTTAGTTTCTAATAATTTCATTTTGAATTGTGGGGCTTAAATAATAATTTATCTCACTTTTCGGCTTTAAAATAAGTTCTTTTAAAATAGGAAAAAATAAGTCCTTTTAAAATAGAAAAGGCAGGTTTACATGTATCCAGTAACTGGCGCCAGTCGCACTGGAACGACAGTGCTGGCATGGTAGTGGCATCATGTTAACGCTTTTTGAAGTTATACTTCTTTACCGGCGATAGAGGGTAAATTTTTATATGGGAAAACCTAACGACCGGGCGCATGCGCATTATAACTTTGTTCTGATTGGATGTTCAAATGACATGTCAAAAATTATTCAATATGGTGGCTGTGGCACAGCTGTAGTTAGATTATTTATGGTTGTTGCGTTTTAAAATTTGTGTGAAAAGAAACAACAAACAAAAGTTAGTTAATAGTTATACTGCCTTTTTAAATAGTTTTCATATACCTATATTTTTGGACTTTTGGACTATTTTGGACAAGGAAAACTCATTCTAATTTGGTAAGTACCTAGTTTTTATTATAATCATATTGTAATTATACATTTGGATTAGGTTGAAATACATACATTTATTTTCTCAAGAATGCGGATTTTAGAGAGAAATCCCAAATTAGGTTCGATTTTTATTTTTAAATTATGATTTTTTGGCGTAGATTTATTTATCTAGTAGGTATGTAATGCTTTGATTTACATACTTAATTTGATTACCAACAAAAGTTCTACCAATCTTCATCTAATATATTGTTTTCTTACTGTTTTGTTATATTTTTAAATTTTCTTCCACAAAATTTAAACTACATAATTTTCAAAACAATTGTCAAACAGTAAAACGTTCAGTTACCATTTTTCCACATAATAAATAATGTGCGATTGGACGAGTGAGTCTACGCTTCGATTACGAGTCAAAGTGGCACGAAATTCAAGGGTTCAATTCCCGATGCAGGTTTTATTTTTTTATGCATATTATGATTGTAAGTATATTTGTTATATAATTTTTTTTTCAGCAAATGCGTATTTAAAATTTTTGCCAACAATTATTATCGTCCAGAAATCATTTTTTCTTTGTGGCATTTTTCAATGTGTTTGTGTGCGTTTTATTCTTTTATTTTTTTTAAATTTTTGGTATAGTCTTAAAAATCACATAATATGTAGTAGAAGTATAACTTCTTACGTGCGTACAAAGTACACACACATTCTTGTTTGTTCCAGTCCAGCGCTGTCTCGAATAGAAAGTTGGTTTGTTTTTCATGCCAGTGGCCCTCGTGCGCGTCCCCTTTAACACCGTGCCAGTGGTTGTAGACACGTGTAAACACAGCGTTCCAGTTGCTGGCACTGTCGGACCTGTGGTTTCAGTGGCAGTATTAGGATTTTTAATAAGAGTGCCAGTGAGATTGGCGCCAGTTACTGGATACGTGTAAACGAACCTATCCAGCGCTGTCTTAGTCAAGCACTCGCATTCCAGTGAGACTGGCGCCAGGTACTGGATACGTGTAAATACTTTAAACAAAAGACAAAAATAAATATACATAAATCTAATTTATAGATAAAGAATAGATTATTCTCGAAAATGCCAATACCCAAACAATAGGTACACACTCTTTCAAACATTCAAAAGTAAAGCGATTACAAAAATTGCAATTTGGCATTATACAGTGGCCTCTAAGGCTAGCACTCCACTTGCGATTTTTTAGTCGCAGTAACAAAAAAATCGCTGTCGCAGAAAATCTAGAGTCTAGAAAGTTAGTCGCTGTTTTCAAAATCGCGAATTGAATGCTACAAGGATGTAACATCAGCTTTTAGATGTTTTTTTAATCTAGAGATAAAGAAGAAGTCAAGACGTCAATGAATACTTTATGCGAGAAACATAAAAACGATGTTGATGAAACCAAAGAGAACTTGCATAATGAAATTACCCATTTTGTAACGTTATGCCAAAATTTGAATAAACATCATACAATTTATGAAAAATTTGATTCTTCCAGGATGTAAAAGCCACTTTTTCCAATATTTTAACTTTACTGCAAATTTATTTGACGATAAAAACATATTTAAGGTCAAATTTGGGTCAAGAAAACCTAGACGCATTATCACTATTGTATAATATGGAGAATGAAAAACTGGAGAAACTGAATTGTGATAATATTATATGGCAGTTTGCGAATGCCAAGTCAAGAAAAAGTGATCTAATTTTTGTCTTTATGTATTTTTTAGAATTTGTTTTTTGCTTGTCATGTGTTGTTTTGTGGAACTTTCTATTTTTTATTTATGTTTTTAAATGTATATTTTGGATTATTTTTTACATTTGCTATCCTTCTTGCTTGTTTAAAAAAAATATTTTATGGATTTTACAATAAACCTTTATAGTTAATGCATGTGTTTTCTTGCTAAAAAACTGACAACGAATAGCAATGAAGGGGGCCCCTAAACCTCCAGCGCCCAGGGCCCGAAGTTAGGTTAAACCGGCACTGCAAGACAACCACCCCATCTTCCGGGCTTAAGAGAGAGTTGTACTTAACATGCATTAAATTAATTATTTGGCGACAGTGGCGTAGCTGACAGGCCCGCAAGGCCGCAATAGCTCTTACTCTTTCTGGGCGCAATTTAGCGTTTCGGAGACATGTTTTTAGTTCAGATGAAAGTGAATCTCAAAAAGGTAATTTTTGTCGATGGTTCTTTTACTAGCTAAATATGATCCTGTTGTAGCTAAATTAACCGATAAAAACAATAACTTAAACAAATTACATGAGCCACCAAATACAAAACGAAGTTATAAATTTGCTGGCTTAAGAAACTGAAAACTTTATTAATTTAATTAAAAAAAGTTGTTTTTATTCAATAATTCTTGATACCACTCAAGATATTTTCAAAGACGATCAGCTTAGTTTTATTTTCCGGTAGGTATGTAAAAATAACTTGCGACGAAAATAATGTACCCTCCAAAGCAGAAGTTGTTTGGGATTATTTCGCATATTAGACCAAAGTGCAGAATGTGCTGTAAATAAAATTTTAAAATGTATACAATCAAAGCACCTTTCCGTACACAACTGCAGAGGAAAGAGGTATGATGGGTGTATATGTTACCGTTAAAACCCGATTTCAGTTAAAACCCGAATTTACTAGGAAAAACTAGTTTTAACTACGTGCTTTAGACAATTCTAGTTTTAAGTAGTCAAAACTACATTAGACTGCTAAATTCAGTTAAAACTAGAAATCTTGAACACATTGCAGTATTATGTACCTGCTGAAGACATTTTTGACATAATTGAAGCTATTGCTATTGGTTATGGAGGGTTTAAACGTTGCTATCGGTTATGGAGGTTGGGATAGGTTGAAGGTTGAAGACTAAAACCGCCAGAAAATACGCAAATATAGCAATTGTTATGTTCAATAATTTTATATTAATGTGTGAAACCTGCCAACGGAAGAAGAGTGTAGCGAAGAGGGGTCTTGTGTCGAAACCTATATTGCATTCAAAAATGAATAGTCGCTGTTAGGTAGATTTGATCGATATGCAATCACAAGGGGATCACGGCTTTATTATGGTTTATCAGAACCATTTAACAAAATTTGTTTTGTTGAGACCATTACAACGTAAGAGGGCGGAAGAAGTTGCTTATCAATTTTATTAACGGATATATTCTTGACTTTTGGCGCACCATGCATTTGGCCGAGAGTTCGGTAATGCATTTATAAATGAGGTAATGTCATACTGGACTGAGAAAAAATTAGTTGATGGAAAACCAAGGCAGAGCCAGAGTCAAGGTTCAGTTGAGCGAGCTAACCAAAGATATCAAGAAAATGTTAGCAGCCTGGATGCAAGACAACACAACAACGTGGTCAAAAAGATTTGAGTTTTTTACGTTTACGACCTTGTCCAGCGTATTTTACGTTTTAGAGAAATTATTTGCAAACAACCGGGGTAGCAAATGATTTACCGGGTTTTCGTTGAATCTGGAAATTACTGAAAAGTTTGGTAAAAACTAGTTTTGACTGAAATATGCTTAGTCTCAACTAGAATTAACTGAAAATATTTGATAGTACTAGTTTTCACTAGTTAAAACTAGAATTGTCTAAAGCCCACAGCATCCACAGTTAAAACTAGTTTTTCCTTGTAAATTTGGGTTTTAACTGAAATTGGGTTTTTACGGTACCTAACATATATATTATTCAGGCGTACAAAGGAGCATAGCTGACATTGAAAAAACAGTTTTCTATGTTCATTTTGCATCCCATAATCTGAATATAGTGTTAAATGATGCCGTTGCTGGTGTACTTTACGATATAATTAAGAGATTATATGGTTTTTTTTGTGCAAGTATTAAAAGTTGGGATGTACTATGTATTATTATGACTTTGGATTTATCGCGTTTGCCAACACCTAAAAAGGTTATGTGAAACCCGGTGGTCATCCAGACATGATTGTTATGGCTTTGCGTCGAGCTTTCTGACAAGTAATGAAATCTTTAACGAAAATTTCACTGCTATCAAAAAACTATGAAAAATTAACAGCTAATGCATTATTAGAGCATATGAATAATTTTTAATTTGCCGTTAACATTACTATTCAATCTAAAATACTTAACTTATTCATCTAACATCAAAACTGTTGTAATCTGAAACGGCAGAGTTAACCTTCAACTTTTTGAACAAACTCGTGATAATCTTCGAGAAATGAGAACTTCGTTTTCCGAAATTTTATCAGAAGCAGCAGGAATAGCAGAATAGTGGGGATTATATAGGAATTTAAAAATAAATGGATAAAACGTATAAAAAAATTTACGATGAGCTCAGCTGCGACGAAAAAATAACTTGTAGCAAAAAAAAGTTTTGAAGTTAATGTTTTCAATGTAAATTTAGATATGATATTGCAACAACTTACTAATAGATTTGTCGGATTAAGAGACATGAAGGTATAGGTTTTCATGTCTATTCCCAAAAACTCTATTAACGCTAACGGATGAAGACTTATTAAAGAAAGGCCAAATATTGTTATATTATACACATATTTTAGTAATTATACTGTTATTAGTTGTCGTTATGTTTATAACACGGGGGCCCACAAAAATTGTCGCGGGGGCCCCGCAATCTTCAGCTACGCCACTGTTTGGCGACTACATATCATTTAATAATTTATGAGCTCCCAAAATACGCGCATTTAGATCATTAAATTGCAATTCCCTTTGTATAGTGCAGTCACTGAAGGTAAATATCAACTATTACCTTCAATTTCGGTGAACCTTCATCGATTTTCACGAAAATTGGTGAGTGGTTATAGGATACCTCAAGAAACAAAGATGACATGGTGCTACCTTGCGCCTTTACCCTTAGGGTGGATACCGCCCCTTCTCGGGGGTGAAAATTATTTTATTAAAAATAACTCCACAAATCGATAGGACAAATTGTAAGCAGAATTTGTTATATAAAGTTATTAAAATTTAAAATAAATCAATACTTTTTGAGTTATTGAAGATCAAAGATATTTTTCGTGAAAAATGCATGTTTTAAAGCGGTTTTACATACATCACTTAAAAATTTGAAGTTTTTGCAACAAAGTTATCATTACCAAAATTAAAACTTTGGAAAATAGACCAGGGCATTTAGCACAAAATAAATAAATTTTTAAATACAGCAGCTAGAGACTTGTAGTTTTTTGCATTATGTTCAGGATGACGTCAGGAAAAAAGTCTACTATTCCAAAATGGGTGGAAATGCATAATTGCACTGTAAAGTGCATAAAATGCATCCAAAATTGCATAAATATAAAAATAAAGTCAAAATCAGTATACTAAGGAACAAAATTTATTATTTCTTGGGTTTTTGGGGTCACTGAATACGATTACGCAATCAGAACTGACCCTCGGATCACCTGGTGCCCAAGCTCAGTGCAAGAGACGTCATCTTCTGGAGTTTAGATGATTTTCGGCAATAAATCGATGCAAATGGATTACTCACGGGTTTTAGGGGCCACTAAGTACTAATATGCCATCAGAATTGACCTCCGGAGTACCTGGTGCCCAGGGTTGCTACTAAGGCACGTCATCTTCTGGGGTTTCGAGGGTTTTCGGAATTTAATTGATGCAAATTGATTACTGGAGGGTTTTTGAGGTCTCTAAATACGAATATGCCATCAGAACCGACCCCCTGTGCACCTGGAGCCCAAGGTCACTGCAAGGAACGTCATCTTCTGGAGTTTCGAGGGATTTCGGTATTAAATTGATACAAACGCAAACGGATTACTTACGGGTTTTTGGGGTCAATAAACACGAGTATGCCATCATAATTGAACTTCGGAATACCTGGTGACCAGGATCGCTACTAGGGAACGTCATCTTCTGGGGTTTCGAGGGCTTTCGGCATTTAATTGATGTAAATGGATTTACTGGAGGGTTTTTGAGGTCGCTAAACACGAATATGCCATCACAACCCACCCCCTGTGCACCTATAGTGCCCAAGGTCACTACAAGGGACGTCATGTTCTGAAGTTTTAAGGAATTTCGGCATTAAATTGATGAAAATAAATTACTCGGGGATTTTTGAGGTCGGTAAATACTAACATGCCATCAAAATAGACCATCGTAGAACCTGGTGTCTAGGGTCACTGCAAGGGGCTTCATCAGCTAGGCGAGATTTTCGGTATTATATTGATTAAAACAGATTACTTATAGGTTTTTGGGGATGCTGAACACGAATACCCCATCAGAACAAACAGCGGAGGACCTGGTGCCTAAGGCACGTCATCTTCTGGAGTTTCGAAAGTTTTATGTACTCAATTAATGCAAACAGATTACTCAGGGGTTTTTGGGATTGCTAAACATAAATACGCCATCAGAAGAGACACCGGAGCACACGGGCCTAAGGCACGTTATCCTCTGGAGTTTTGAGGGTATTTGGCATTAAATAGATTCAAAAGGATTACTCATGGGTTTTTGGGGTTGCTGAAGACAAATACCCCGTCAGAACAAACACCGGAGCACCTGATGCCTAAGGTATATCATATTATGGAGTTGAGAAAAATTTTGGTACTAAATTGATGTAAACGAATTGCTCATGGGTTTTTGGGTTTTGCGGAATACGAACTCTACTATGTTGATCTATTTATTTTTTTTATATGAGTGTTATTATGCGTTGACGTTATTAGTGATTACCGTAATCACAAGATATTCCAAAATTCCTCATATAAGCCATATTCGTGTTTAACAACCCCAAAACCAAAAAGTAATTGATTTTTCATCAATTTAGTACCGAAAACTCTCGAAACTCCAAAAGATAACGTGCTTTAGGCACCAGGCGCTTCGGTGTCTGTTCTGATGGCGTTTTAGAATACAGGCACCTCAGAAACCCATGAGTAATCCGTTTTCATCAATTTTAGTACCGAAAACACTCGAAACTCCAGAAGATGACCTGCCTTAGGCACCAGATGCTGCGTTGGTTGGGTCTGATGGCATGTTCATGTTCAGCAACCACAAAAACTCAAGAGTAATCCGTTTGCACTAGTTTAGTACCGAAAACTATCGAAACTACAGAAGAGAACGTGCCTTAGGCACCACGTGCTACGGTGTCTGTTCTGATGGCGTATTTATGTTCAGAAACCCCAAAAACTCATGAGTAATCCATTTGCATCAATTAGGTACCGAAAACCCTCGAAACTCCAGAAGATCACGTGCTCTAGGTACCATCAGGTGCTCTGGTGTCTGTTCTGATGACGCAATCGTGTTCAACAACTCCAAAATCCGATTAGTAAATAATCCGTTTGCATCAATTGAATGCCGAAAACCCTCGGAACTTCAGAAGATGACCTGCCTTAGGTACGTATACTGATGGCGTATTCGCGTTCAGCAACCACAAAAACCTGCGAGTAATCCGTTTGCATCAATTTAGTACCGAAGACTCTCGAAACTCCAGAAGATGACGCCCCTAGCAATAACCTTGGGCACCAGGTTCTCCGGGATTCGGTTCTGATGGCATATCGTATTTAGCGACCTCAAGAACCCCTCAGTAATCCATTTGCATCAATTTAATGCCGAAAGCCGTCGAAACTCCAGAAGAAGACGTCCCTTACAGTGGCTTTGGGCACCAGGTGATCGTAAGGTCTGTCCTGATGGCATTTTCGTGTTTAACCACCTCAAAAACCCCCCCGAGTAGTTCAGTTACATCAATTTAGTGCCGAAATCCCTCGAAACTCCAGAAGATGACGTGCCTTAGTAGCGACCCTGGGCACCAGGTACTCCGGATGTCAATTCTGATATCATATTCCTATTTAGCGAACCCTAAAACTCGTGGGTAATCCGTTTGCATCGATTTAACGCCGAAAACCATCGAAACTCCAGAAGATGACGTCTGTTGCTGTGACCTTGGGCACCAGGTGATCCGAGGATCAGTTCTGATGGCGTAATCGTATTCAGTGACCCCAAAAACCCCCCAAATAATAAATTTTGTTCCTTAGTATTCTGATTTTGACTTTATTTTTATATTTCTGCAATTTTGGATGCATGTTATGCACTTTACAATGCAATTATGCATTTCCACCCATTTTTGAATAGTAGACTTTTTTCCTGACGTCATCCTGAAGATAATGCAAAAAACTGCAAGTCTCTAGGTGCTGTATTTAAAAATTTATTTATTCGGGTGTTTTTAGTGCTAAATGCCCTGGTCTAAAACCTTTTGTTACTAATTCAAAGGGATAGATAATTAAATGTATTTTTTCCGGCGAGTACTCATATCTAATTGTTCAAGCCTAATTAACAAAAAACCGATGCATTTTATAAAATAAAGTTAATATACATTTGTCAAGGTACTCAGAAATTAAATGAGCACCGAAAGAAGTTAATACGATCAAAGTTAAGCAAATGAAATTTTTCAAATTTTCGTAATTATTTGCTTTTGATAATAACTCCAACAATACTCGATACACGTAAAAAATTCTAGAGAAGTAACGAAATTTGAGTTTTTTTTATTAGCAAAGATTTTACTTGTCTTTTGATTTGTGTATGAATCAAAAATAACCAAGATAGAAAACGTTCAAGTCTAAATTTTAGAAATAACAACGGTTCGTACACTTAGGGGATCAAAGTAATAATAACTGCTATTTTTATACCTACCTACGATTGGTAAATTTTCAATTTTACAAGATAGTAAAATATTACATACTAATATTTCCGGTAATTTCGGTATTGTCAAATTTTTTTTTTCGGCACCTACCGGCCGGCGCCGTGGGGCACCGCCCCTCTCCGCCCTTATGGCCCTGTCTATATTGACTTTAATAATGCACCAAAAAACTGCTAACATTCCTTATTTTTGTCCAGTGGCGTGCGGACAATCCTGGTCCTTCGACTGGATACAAATTCTTAAAAAATTTATATGGACTGATCGATCTGGTTATTGTTCTGAATCGATAGTCTAGTCGACAGTACTCAGTTTTTTCTACCACATGGAGAGAAAAGCCAAAATTCATGAAAAAGTGACATTCCGTGTTTTTCCCCTGTACTCTTCATTTAATTTCAAGAAGGGAAAGGAAAAATAAAATTCATATATAACATAATTAGTTTTTATTGTTTTCAACTTTTTATATCTTCTTTTCATTCGTTTTAAGAATCAACACCGTCAAAATGTGTTTCTTCACATAATTGCTGCACAATTGTAGGTCAATGCCTAATACATTCATATAACTCACTATGCATACATGTTAAAATAACTATCGACTACACGTGCTCCATATTACATCCGTTAACTTACAAAGAATTATCTGCTCACATATAATCAAGCTTAACACAAATCATACATAAGTAAACTTACTTCTATAAACCGCTCATACACTTAATTTCTCACTGTGAGTTTATTAAAAACACCTTTATTCACAAATACGTCCATGCAATATGAAAAACTGTATAAAGCTTATAGGCGAGCGGCTTATCCCTTTAAGCATAGCATCAACCGACTAATTTTTTTGCATTTCTAATGCACCAAACCGTTTTTTATTTGATTATATATTTTTTTTAGTTGAAACGTAGTTTTTTTTTAATTATTATTCCAAGTGAGCCGGCAATTGTTATTAACAAATACCTTAAACAAAAAAGCAATTTCACTGAATTGCGTCAAAATCATTTTTTATGCGTATCTCATCAAAATAAGCACTTTTACTTTCTTAATAATTTTTCAAAAAATAACTTTTTGAGTTATTTGCAATGTTTTGTTGAAAAAATGCTTTACATAGTGATTTTTGGGATTAAAAAAAAACTACTAAATAAATTGCAACTTTACGAAAAGCTTTATTTATAATCTTTAAACTTTCTAGTACAAAAATATTTTGAAAAGGATAGGGGGTGTATATTTTACTAAAAATATAGTTTTAAATTATTTAAACAAAGATTTACCCGCCGCGCGTCTGAATCACTGCGACCGTTGTACATATTTAAGGTACACGGCAACAGTAGAGGCATTCGAAATATTGGGCCCATGTTTTTATCGAGATAAAAACCATTGATCCCTCTCAAAATATTCTTACTTGTTCTTGATGGTTTAAAGACTATAAAGCTTTTTGTAGAATTGCAATTCATTTAGTAGTTTTTTAGAAAAAAAAAATCCCAAAAATCACGCAGGCATTTTTTCAAGAAAACATGCAAATAATTCGAAAAAGAAGCATTTTTCGAAAAATTACCAGGAGAGGAAGTGTTTATTTCGATGCGATACACCTAAAAAAATTATTCCGAAGTAATTCGGCGAAATTGTTTTTTGTTTAAGTTATTTGTGAATAACAATTGCCGGCCCACTTGGAAAAATTTAAAAAAAAAACAAGTTCCAACTTAGAAAAATATAAGAATTGAATAAAAAAAGGTATGGTGGTATGGTGCATGCAAACAAAAAATTAGTCGGTACATTCTGTTTCTCAGCGTCTTTTAAGGGAAAACCGCTTGCCAAATACCAAAACATTAGCTATATCCAAATTAGTTTGGTAGCAATAATAAATATTGCTTCCCGTAGATCATTTAATCACTTGTAAATGTTGCGATATTACTTACAGTGAGATAAAAAGCATATGAAAGGAAAATACAGACATACATCATTCAATCTACTACTTTCGTTAGACATGCATTGCTGTATTTAAAAAAATAATAAATAAAAAAAACTGCGAAACAAGATAAAATTAATATTTCTAACATCATAAGATCGAATTGAAAAAGCTTAAATTCCTAAGTATTTCGAATTTGAATTTTTTTCTCTCTAATAATTTTTAAATACACATTGATATAGCTAATTATTAAAAATTATAAATACATATAAACGATATATTATTTTTAAATGAGATAAACAAGCTTTTAAATACCTAGAAGGTGCCAGGTGTTCTAAAAGCGGACATACCTAGGCTTCTCTATGTTACACAAGGTCTCAGCAAGTTGCTTAAAACTATCGCACGTATAGCCAAAGTCAATTATGACGTAGCCCGTTGTACGAATGATGTATACGCTTGTTCAATTGAAACATATCTTTGGTCAGGTTAGCCTTGGAAACAATTATAATCAATCAACTGACGTTCTGAAATGTTAGTTATGTTTGTAGACGTCACACTGATCAGTTCCTATAATTTGTATTTGACTACTATTTTAAGTATGACTTTAAAATTGCGGTTGTTGTTAACAAGCCGTCCAAATATAATCAGCGTACGGCCATACCAATTGCAACCATCTGCGGGCAAGGCCATTGTTGCGAAACGCAACGATTTTATAAATTATGGTGCAACTGACGCTCGCCCTTTCTTTCCGACAAGCAAAACAATTTGGCTAAGGTGTTTATAGCAGGTTTTTTCTACATGCTCGTAAGTGCGTTGGGTCTTTTGTGAGCCGGTTTTATGCATACATAAAGTTGTGTGGTTCTTTCCCGCGTGTTGTCTGTTTTATCTAGCATTCGTGTGCCGATTCTCAAACAATCAACATATAGCACCTCTGTGTAAAAATACATCGCTAAATGCTAAATTTACTGTGCAAAATTAAATGTAAAGGTTTAGTAAGTAGTTATGTGTAGTTTTTGTGAAAATGATCGCCAGAATAAAGGTAAATTCTTTTATTAAACTTGTACCCTGCACGAGTTTTTCTTATTTCCACGAACCAGTCGAAGGAAGCCGCCCCCAACCGGTGGCTTGCACGAAGTAGAGGGGATAAATCAACCCCCCACTCCGTTCAGCCATGTTAACATGTTTTTCAACCATGAAGGACCCTTGCTCGAGGAGTTTTTGGAACCTAGAGTGCATGTTAACGCAAACCAAACTTGTATATGGAAACTTTAAACAATGTATCAAGCATTATGACCAAAACGTCCAGAAAAGCTTGTCATTCTTCTGCACGACAATGCTTGACCTTATGTCGCCGAAGAAGTGGAAAAATCTACAACAAAAGAATAGAAATAAAGGATATTAGAGTATCCAGGGTATAGTTCCGATTTATCATTCTACTGTATTCACATCTTTGGGCCACTGAAAACGGCGTTAAAAGGTAATCGTTTTCAGATGAACGAAGAAATACAAAATGCTGTTGAAGAATTCTTCAACCCACAGGCACAAAAATTCTTGTGGTACACAACAATGGAATCTGTGCCTTAAATATGGTAGTAATTACTGGTAAATATGTTTACCGATAATTTTGTTCTGGATCTAAGATACGTTTCAATTAAACAAGCCTAGTATTTTCACCTCGAATCACCGGACCCTCCCAGTGGCGAAACTATTCAAAGCACCACATTTATTCAGTGGCTGTCTGCAAAATATTAGTTAGGGTTACCTGTTACTGAGACCTGCACCGGTTTATAAAATAAATTCTAACCAATGTGGGATTATTTATTATACCGTTTCTTTTATCTATTCCAGCAAAAAAAAAGGAAAATATAGTTTATTAATTTATTTTCAATAATCAGTTACCATTCAAATCTCCTACAAGAAAATATTAACAGATATCATATGTATAGTTAATGAATTTCGGTTGATCTAGCTAGAGAAACCTTCCTGTATGGACCGATTTATACTGAAAACTGCTGATGGAGTTAAACTAAAAGACAAACTTTCTATTTATCCTCAAAAAATCGAGAAAACACAAGCATAATAATATATTAATTTTTTACAACAGTTTCATAGGTATTAATACACACATTGGCTACCTTCTTCGGATGCATCAAGTATAGTGAAATAAAATCCACATATGTGAATATTGATTATGACTATATTGCAAGTACAAAGGGCACATTTAGATTATTTAATATTTTGAAATTAATCTTTGACGTTTGAAAGTCCAGTTGAATAAAGAGCAACATGGTAAAACCGTCTTTCATCAACTGGCTCTGGAATTTGTAAAACACAATAGATTACCTATCATATAAACTCAATGACAAAAACGAGTCATTCCAAATGTATGCTTTGTTCATACCAAAGATGTAGAAGTGGTTTACTGACTGATCAGAGGATATACACTCGGGTGCATCGATCCACTGAAAATTTGGTCATTTTTGATGTCTCGAATTTCCTAAACCTGTTGTCCGATTTAAGTGATTTTTTTACCATATTATAGCTTATTCATTATCAATATCTCTGTAATAATATTGTTGCTAGACAGGTAAACTGTCATTGTATACCGAGTGTACGAATCAAACTGTGTTTTTTCTCAAAGTTCGCATCACCCTGTGGACTATTCTAGAGTTTATAAAATACTGAAATTAAAAACCAACTATAGCCTCAGGTTTTCTTAACATTCTGTTTTTAGATTCATTCACTTATGTTGGATAATGAAAAAGTTAGGTACTGTAACAACTGGCTAAGTTCGTCATTAGTACAGGGTGTTTCGAAATAAATGCGGCAAACTTTAAGGGGTAATTGTACACATGAAAATAATGACAGTTTGCTTTATAATCGTATGTTTCGAAATGCTTCGTTTCCGAGATATTTTTTTCCGAGAGAATTTTTTCTTAAAAACTGACGATTTATTTATTGCTTTAAAACCAGTTGAGATATGTAAATCAAATTTGGTGGGATTTAAGACGTAGTTATTGCACATTTTTTGACATACAATTAAGAATTTAATATTCACCATTAGCGCGCAAACGGTTATTATGACCGATCATATTACCCGTTTGCACGCCAATGGTGAATATAAAATTCTTAATTGTATGTCAAGAAATGTGCAATAACTACGTCTTAAAACCCACCAAATTTGATTGGCATATCTTAACTGGTTTAAAGCAATAAATAAATCGTCAGTTTGTAAAAGAAATTGAACACACCAATCTCGGAAACGAAGCATTTGCGGACATATGATTATAAAGCAAACTGTCATTATTTTCTCATGTAAAATAACCCCTTAAAGTTTTTCGCACTTATTTAGAAACACCCTGTACTTATGACGAACATCGCCCGTTGTTAAAGTACCTAACTTTTTTATTATCCAACATAAGCGAATGAATTTAAAAACAGAATGTTAAGAAAACTAATAAGGCTATAACATGGTAAAAAAATCACTTAAATCGGAGAACAGGTTTAGGAAATTCGAGCCATCAAAAATGACCAAATTTTCAGTGGATCGATTTTTTTGCACCCGAGTGTAGATAAAATATCTTTTTGTTTTTGGAAAAATTAGACCTGTTGTATTGAAGAGTGGTTTAGAATTGTTAACTTAAAATTACTGTCAGAAGAGTATGCAAAGACTTTATGGACAGTGAACAATTTTTGTTCACTCCAAAAAATCAAAAGCATTTTGCACACAAGCTTACTGTGATGATAAACAGAGGAAATTGTTGGGAACAGGCACATTTTGGAACCACATGTAAAGGTCATGCTGTCACCATTCATTATTATTAATAGTGCAACATAAAGTAGACGCCTGAATACAGTAATGTTATCCCAAGAAATAATCGCAGTCATCAGTAGGAACAGATAGACTGTAGTATTCTACTATTCACTCTAGCTTCAGCTCAATAACAACTCATGAGAGCTCATAAGACATGACACAAAAGTATTAAAATAACCAAAAAAATGGTACTTTATTTTGATGAACCTAAAATGTAGTTCTGTTCGTGATGGAGATATAAAGGTGAATATATCAATGTTGTTGTTCGATTTAAATAGAAGTCAGCTGCAAACAAAATCAGAATCAAATTTGGAACCATTTGGGTGACTCGTTTTTAGTTTAGTGAGAATATTTTTACAGTGGTGCCCTCTATCCGTTTTATTTACAAATTCACATAAAAATACATTTCAGAATGTTCTTTATTTAATGCTAAACGAAATAACGTATATATTTGTACTGTTTCAGTGACAATTGTGGATGGTACAGAATTTTGTTAATTTAAACTAAATCAGAAATTAACAACCTAATCATCAGAGAGCATGCGCTAATTTACAACTATCACTCTCTGTCCAAGTCACCAGTATGTTGGGCCAAATTTTTGCGATTAACAGTTCAAATACAACATCTTTATTACAAAAATTAATATATTTTTTTTATTTAAATAATTTTATATTTTTTTACATTTCCATTAATAAAATAACTAAATTTCTTTATGTAACTTCTTAAAATGTGTATTTTTAAAATTAATTTTTAACTTACATGCTAATAAACGCATTTTTTAATACATTTTCATTTTCATTTTTTTTGTGTAAACATCAAAATAACTAAAATAAGCAATTGAATGAGCATATAGGGCACATAAAATTTTACATAACTGTACCTAATTTAAGTTTTTACACAAGTGAATAACTGTTCATTATCCACAACATTTAATCTTAATATTAAAATAGATATAACTCATCTACAAAATTCGATGGTAAACTTTTACCATCTAGATTTATCTATTAGTCAATGATTTTATCTTATCATTTTTTAAGGTCTTTATTTTTTATTGAATTGGTTTTCATTGCTTCCGGATATTATAGATTTCTAGTGAGGTGGACTAGCTCAAACAGTTTCTGTGTCCAGTGCAGAATGCTTCATTTTAATATTTTTTGGCCCCACTAGATGTACATAGTTACTTGAAGGTACCTTTACTGTATCCCTGAAACTTGGGTTTATTGATTTTATTTGCTGATCTTGAATTGTTTTAAAGATTTGCCCGACTATTTTAAGGAAACAAATTTTGAAAATATGAGGATTTTGAATCATTAATAAAGTTGCTATCTCCAATGTAACCGCTTCTTTACTTTTGGCAATGAAGCACTTCCAAAAATAACTTTTCAATTGCATATCACGATCAGTGCTGAATCTTGGCTAAAGTCAGTAGGGATTACAAAGAGGACTGAACTATAGTCCATACATTTGATATTCAATATTTAGTATACAACAATGTTTCACACAGTTTCATTGTTCATTATCAAGAAACGCTACAAGTATAGGTTGTAAGTCTTTCAAAAGCATATTGTAGATAACAACTGCAGTGTGGTGAAAGAAAGTGGAAAGAAATTGGAATAAACGAAGCTAGATAGTTTTCATGGGACAATATTTCGAAAAGAAATAGTTTCATAGGTTTTGGAAATATGTATACAAAACCCTTGTACTGCCAATGCTGGCATATGGATTAGAAACATGAAACATGTGACCATCTCCAAGACTGATGAAAACATCTTGCTCTAATGCCGAAATGGGCAGAACATCTAGCAATATCGCAGCAGAACAAACCTTCCAGACGAATTCTGATGTGACAGCGGTGAGATGTAGACGAATAGGTAGGTCAAGGTACCAAGGTATTCACCATGGAAGAAGGTCATAGGCGTAACCAGGGTGGGGTTTTGGGGGTTATAACCCCCCCATTGGGATGGACTTTGAGCTCTATACGCTTAACACCATATCCCTCAGAGACCTTCCAGTAGTTGTAACCCCCCCCCCCTTCCCAGTAGTTGTAACCCCCCCTTAGGATCATCCTGGTTACGCCTATGAAGAAGGTGTAGAAGAAGATGCTAGAAGATGCAACAAATTGGCAAGGGTTGACAATGGAAAGGACTGACTGGCGAAATAAACTTCCAGAAAGAAAGGTCCAGGCTCTATTATAGGGCTGTAGCACCATCAATGATGATAAGGTTTCAGAAAACTTATCAGGTACTACTCAATTTAAAACTCTTTAATGATGTTCGAAACCATTGGTCAATCCAACTAATAGTTTGGACTTTACCAAGTAGATAACTAGTAACTCAAAGGCAAAGTTGTGGCCACAACATTGGCTTATTAAATGTTTTAAATATTTGTAGAGTTCTAATGATTATTACAAACTATTTTCTATATTAATCAATGATAATACAAAATTAATTAACACAACTAAAAAATATAAAGTTATGAGTATATTTCTTTTTCTTTTATTACGGGATATGTCATGTCTTATAAATATGCGAATTTAACCTTAACCATAAAGTAATACAGATGTTTATTTTGTTTTGGCAATAGTGCTATGGATTTTGGACAAATACACTATTGGAATGAATACTTGGCCAACATAGTGGTGTTATTTTGGTATATGATCACACATAATGTATTGTCAGTAACTATAATTGATCACCAACGTCCGACTCATATGCTTAATCATGTAATGAGAACGACAAACTGAAAAAATAAGGAAAACACTTGGCTGAATTAATAAAATAACTCTGTTTTGCAAGAAAAATTATTTGATATACTTTTTGTCGAATACAAAAACTAAACCTATGTATATTTTAAACAGCAAGCAATTTTCTATTATTTCCAGTCTGATTTGACTGTAGCTTTATGGTCGATTGGGACGTTCGTGATTATCATGATTCCCTATTACATAAGTAAAAATAATTGCCTGTGGGAAGAAATCAACAAAAATAAATTATTCTTTAAAAAAATCGTCTCACTAAAATAATTATTAATAAAATATATCTGTATCTACAGGAATTTTTAATCACACTACTCAGGCGCCCAACTGGCCAATATTAATAAATTAATAACTAAAACCAACCAACAAATGGCAAGATTTTCTGGAAGGGGATCCCAGAAGTACATGGACCGACATGAAACCATAAGTTTAAATTTAACCAATAGCAAACTGTGTCACCTTTTGTTGGTTGGTTCTCTCAACCGTCCATACCAAGAGCCTATCAGGTAGTCTGATTAATCGTTAAGAATATTGTAAATTAAACTGAAAGACGTAAAAACATTGTAACCGAAACATCCAGTCTCAACGAATTTATTAAACAAACATCTCAAATCGTTTTGAACACAACACGGTGCTTTGGTAATCGTTTTGTTATCACTCGTGCTATTTTTTTACTTTGAGAATTTTAATACTAAGAATTTCACTCCAGACCTTCGACGAGAAACATATATACAATTAAAAGGGATTTTTTAATCAATATTCCCCTTATTCATAAACGGATATATAATGAAAATCCAGAATGAAGTTATCTGACCGTTAATACAATATATCTACAGTATAACTTGTAGAAAGTACCACTGTTCTGAAATGTATACATAAATTTTGTATTTTTGAACAAAAATTTACCAGTTGCTCAAAATTGCTTAAAAATATCATTGGAAGTACAGTTTCTACAAGTTGCTGTAAAAATTTCACTGTCATACTAAGAACACTATAATATATTTTCGTACAACAAGGATGCATCTAGCTATCGCTTGTTGTTTAACAGTCATTTGAAGCATTGTGTTCGTAGTATGTCAGACTGACAGATGAAAAATCTGTTGTAGACTGGATGTTGCAAAGTAAAGAGATCAATGGATTGCAAGCTTAGCACTTGCGATTGTTGTTGGCGTAGGAGCGGGTAGCACCCTGGGAACGTTCCCCACGCCTTTGTCGACGGTTGCGACTGTTTACTTCACGAGCCTTGTTATTCCTTTCCAGATTACCCCGTTTGATGGCCTGGCAAGCCTTTTGCATTTGGACCTAAAACAGAAACATACTATATTTTATAGTTATTCTATTGTACTAATGTTGTTTGAAAAAAAAAATTGAAGGCACTCGTGGGAGTGCCGACAGAAGTGAAAACTTCTTATAGTAAATAAATTACGAGCTCAATGCTTTTTCCCATCCAAAAAAAGTGCTATACCTATATCATACACGCGATGCGTATGCCCTATGCTATTTATGTATACATACACATAATTTATATACGTACAAAATTTATTTCAGCGAAGTGATGACGGTCGCAAATTAAATACTTTTTCCCCATCCAAAAAGTACACAACGTCCCTCAAGAAGTGTTCACTTCAAATATTTATTTCGTCGAAGCGATGATGGTCGCGATGACGGTCGCTAATTTAATACTTTTCCCATCCAAAAAGTGTACAACATCCCAAAAGAAATTTTCACTTTAAAACTTTATTTCGTCGAAGCGATGACGGTCGCTAATTTAATACATTTTCCCATCCAAAAAGTGCACAACATCCCAAAAGAAATTTTCACTTTAAAACTTTATTTCGTCGAAGCGATGACGGTCGCTAATTTAATACTTTTCCCCATCCAAACAGTGCACAACGTCCCTCAAGAAGTTTTTACTTCAAATATTTATTTCGTCGAAGCGATGACAATCGCTAATTTAACACTTTTTCCCCATCCAAAAAGTGCACAACGCCCCTAAAGAAATTTTTACTTCAAATATTTATTTCGTCGAAGCGATGACGGTCGCTAATTTAATATTTTCCCCATCCAAAAAGTGCACAACGTCCCTCAAGAAATTTTTACTTCAAATATTTATTTCGTCGAAGCGATGACGGTCGCTAATTTAATACTTTTTCCCATCCAAAAAGTACACAACGTCCCTAAAGAAGTTTTCACTTCAAAAATGTATTTCGTTGAAGCGATGACGGTTGGGATGTCGCAACAAAAGCGATGACGGTCGCAAATTCAATGTTTTTCCCCCATCCAAAAAGTGTACAACATCCCTAAAGAAGTTTTAACTTCAAAAATTTATTTCGCGGAGGCAGTGAAGGTCGCGATAACGGCAGCTAATTCAAGACTTTTTCCCCATCTAAAAATTGCACGACGTCCCTAAAGAAGTTTTCACTTAAAAAATTAATTTCTCCGAAGCGATGACGTCGTTAATTCAATACTTTTTCCCCATCTAAATAGTGCACAACGTCCCTAACGAAGTTTTCACTTCAAAAATTTATTTCATCGAAGCGATGACGTTCGCTAATTTAATACTTTTTTCCATCCAAAAAGTGCACAACGTCCCTAAAGAAGTTTTCACTTCAAAAACTTATTTCGTCGAAGCGATGACGGTAGCTAATTTAATAATTTTCCCCATCCAAAAAGTGCACAACGTCCCTCAAGAAATTTTCACTTCAAAAATCAATTTCATCGAAGCGATGACGGTCGCGATGACGGTCGCTAATTTAATACTTTTTTCCATCCAAAATGTGCACAACGTCCCTAAAGAAGTTTTCACTTCAAAAATTTATTTCGTCGAAGCGATGACGGTCGCAATGACAGCCACTAATTCAATACTTTTTCCCCTTCTAAAAAGTGCACAACGTCCCTAAAGAAGTTTTCACTTCAAAAATTTATTTCGCCGAAGCGATGATGTCGTTAATTCAATACTTTTTCCCCATCTAAATAGTGCACAACGTCCCTAAAGAAATTTTAAATTTTCACTTCAAAAATTTATTTCGTTAAATCGATGACGGTCGCTAATTTAATATTTTTTCCCCATCCAAAAAGTGCACAAAGTCCCTCAAGAAGTTTACACTTCAAAAATTTATTTCTTCGAAGCTATGACGGTCGCCAATTTAATACATTTTCCCATCCAAAAAGTGCACAACGTCCCTAAAGAAGTTTTTCCTTCAATAAATATACGTACAAAATTTATTTCGTCAAACATATGACGGTCGCGAAATAAATCCTTTTTCCCCATCCAAAAATATTTTAAATTTAAATACTTCTATACAATTTATGTATAACTATATATAATATAGATACGTACAAAATTTATTTCGCTGAAGAGATGACGATCGCGAAATAAATCCTTTTTCCCCATTGTAAAATAGGTTTTACATTTATTTTAAATTTAAATACTTCTATATAATTTATATATACATACAAATAATATATAGCATAAACGATGACGATGACGGTCGCAATGACGGTCGCGAATTCAACGTTTTTTCCCCTATCCAAAAATCGCACAACGTCCCTAAAGAAGTTTTCACTTCAAAAATACTAATAACTGAGAAGTCCATACTTTAGTTATTTATTTATTAAAATCAGCATCCCCCCGTCGCGCGTCGTTCGTTGTTCTATCCCCAATGCGATTCCACAAGGCTCGGATTTAGCTCAGGCTGGCTCGACTGAAGATCCTCTTCACGTAAAAATACCTCGCTTCTTGTCATTCTCTCCTCGCTGCATTCGTTGTAAATCATCATCACCTGGAAGCGACTTTTATTTGTTGAAAATCTCTTTTAAATAGGTTCAAGTTATATTCTCGAAAAATTTCTACTCTACTTATTAGTATGATACAATTGGTCCAAAAAAGGCCTAACCCAGACATCCAAAGTAAAAGTTTTCCTCCAACACCAAATTGTTCTACATGGTTCAAATATTGTTCAGTAAAAAGTTACACCCTTTTGTGCGTCGGGTTTGGGGGAAGGGGAAGAAGTCGATAAATTAGTATTTTTTACGATTTTCGTCAATATTTCTAAAACTATGAGGTTTAGCATAAACAAGATTCCATACAAAAATGTTCTACATTCTACATTAAATTTGAAACAAAAATTCTGTGAATAATTCTTCTAAAATGAACGGTTCCAAAGTTACGGAGGGTGTACATGGAGACATTATTATAATTCTTAGATTTTTAGTAAAATAAAGTGAACAGAAATAACTAATGGATTTTATTGACATCCATATTGTGCAATCATATTTTTACCCAATAGAGGATAAGATGTACAACAGAGGGTTATCATCTTGTATTTGATGGATACCAGCAAGGAAAAACAAAAGATGAAGAACACCTACGCCGAACACGTTCTAGCATTGAAGTAAGAAAATTCAAGAAGAAAATTGAAGAATTTTTAGTGAATTTATTATTTCACTTCTTCCAGTGCACTTGCAAATATGTGGTTGTACAGTTCATTAAGCATCGGAATCAGGTGACGCTGACTTATTAATAGTTTTATCGGCTATTGATGAAGCTAAGAAAGACGTTGAATCTTGTGTTATTGGTGATGACACTGACCTACTAATTTTGTTGACTGTCCACACACCATTAAAAAAGAAATTGAAAATGGTGATACTAAAGAAAGGCAATCAGCAGGAAAAAGTCTACACTATTGCTGACATTCAGCGAGGCATTGGGAGTATGACGGATATCTCTCCTTCTTCTTTTGCCCTTTAATTCGCCCAATTCTGAACATAGGCTTCCCCCAGTTTCCTCCATTCGCTTCTGTTTAGTGCTTTCTGTTTCCAGTGCGTTCCTCCTATCTTTTTAATGTCGTCTCCCCATCTCATCTGTCGTCCTCTTGCTCTCTTTCCTGTCCATGGTCTCCATTGTTGTATCGTGCTATTCCACCTATTGTCCGTTTGTCTAGCGTTATGACCTGCGAAGCTCCATTTTAGCCTGGTTATATGTTGACCTGCGTCTTTGACTTTTGTTCTATTTCTGACCCAGTTGTTTTGCTTTTTGTCTGTCAATTTTACTCCTAACATTGCTCTCTCCATGGCTCTTTGTGTCTTTATTATTTTATCCATGTTTGCCTTTGTCAAGGTCCATGTTTGGCATGCGTATGTGAGAATTGGGAGTATGCACTGGTCAAACACTCTTGTTTTTAAGTATTTTGTATTTTTTTATTCTTTAGGACCCATTTTAATTTTCCAAATCCCGCCCAGGCTAATCTGACCCTTCTTTTTACCTCCGCTGTTTGGTTTTCCTTATTTATTTTTATAATCTGTCCCAAATATATATAATCATTAACCGCTTCTATTGTGGTGTCGTTTAGTATTACGTTTCTATTGTCTTGTGTGTTTGTCATGACGGATATACTCCTTGCAATATACACCTTTACTTTACAGGATATGACACTATATCAGCTACATATTTACAAGAAGGGAAAAATTACACTGTATAGAACACTGCAAGCCAACGACGCTCTTCGTAGAAAACTTCTAGTCTCAACGTCCCTAAAGCTGACCTCAGTGCAGTAGCTGACGCCGGGAAGCATTTCCTTCTTGTGATGTTTGGTACCAGGAACACGCAAGATCTAGATTGTTTTCGCTACCAGTCTTACTTGAAGGCTATTGCAAAGAGGCCTATACATTCTTACAAGTTAGCTGCACTGTCCCCCACTTCAGGAGCTTCCAGCCAGCATTTGTTCAAAACCTACCACCAGGTACAGCAGTGGCTGAATGAGAAGAACCCGCTCGAGTGGTGTTGGAAGGAGATTAACGAACACCTGACACCAATTACAACAGTACGTGTAGCAGATCCCGAGGCATTACTTTCCCTCATAGTGTGTATGTACTTGCAAAGCGAATGCATCCGTAACTGGGAATGCAGAAAGAGTTGTTAAACTGCTCAAGCATATGCAGCAATTACTCAGGCCTAGGATGTGATAATAGGGACGCAACCATAATAGACGAAGATTCAGAAGAGGCCGATGTTGTATTTGACAAGGACTGAAACTGATGAATAAGTTGAATACTTGAAACTGATGGCATTATAATCATCATTATTATTCAAGAAAGATTTTGCGTATTTAAAATTATTTTGTTGGAATTTACTGTTGGAAAGTCACTCATGCGACATTGTCCATGGAAAGTTTAGAGTGGGTTTCTCTGTACCACAGGTTTATACGGCCTGGGCCTGTTGAAGGCTCATTCCAAAAAAGTAGCGGCCCTTAAGAAAGTGGTGAGGTTGAATGCCCACTGAAGCAAGCATATCTTAAAACTGAAAAATGTGTTCAATATTTTTCAAAAACCTATCGAATGAGATCAAGCAAGACCCCCACGGAGGTGGGGTGGGGGGTTACTTTAAAATTTTAAATAAAAACCCCCATTTTTTATTGCAGATTTGGATTCTTTACTTAAAATTAAGTAATTCTTATTCAAAACATTTTTTCAAATTGTGGATAGATGGCGCAAAAAACCAAAAAAAAAACGATTTTTGGAAATGGAAAATTAAATTAAAAAATGGAAAACTTAATTTTTTTGGTTTTATAGCCTAATCTTCACAACCCAATAGGTCACCATGACGCTTTAGTAACTGCAAATTTAGCATCCAAGCCTCCCCTTACTTACTTACTTATTCCTCTTCACTCCATGCGGAGCATAGGGCGTCAACTGTATGCGTCCATTCTGTCCTATCCTTTGCACTAATCTTTATTTCTGCCCAGGTTTTCCCAATAGCACTTATTTCTTTATCCACACTTCTTTTCCACGTTTCTACGGGTCTACCTGGTCTTCTCTTGCCATGTGGTGTGTATTCTAGGGCTTGCCTCGCTATGTCTGTATCAGGTTTTCTTAGTGTGTGCCCCATCCAACTCCATTTCCTTTTGCAAATTGTCTTAGATATAGGTACCTGGTTAGTTCTTGTCCATAATTCTTGGTTTGATATGCGGTTTGGCCAGTAAATGTTAAGAATCTTCCTTAGGCATTTATTTATAAACACTTGCATCTGTCCGATACATTTTCTTGACACTTTCCAAGTTTCTGCTCCGTATAATAACAGTCTTCACGTTGCTATTGAATAATCTTATCTTGGTTTTACTTGTCATCTGACGTGAAGACCACATTTTCCTTAGCATATTGAATGCGTTTTGAGCTATTCCTATTCTCCGTTTTACGTCCTCCTCCGTCCCTCCTTTGTTGTTCAGAATACTGCCCAAGTAGTTAAATTTCTCTACCGTTTCTAATTCCGTGCCTCCCAGTGATATTCCCATTTCTCTTGGTGTATTTATTTTCATTATCTTAGTTTTCTGACGTTTATGTTAAGTCCGACCTTCTTCCCTGTCTCTGCTACTTTTTCAGTTTTGCGTTGCATGTGTTGTCTTTTTTCTGTTAAAAGGCATATGTCATCTGCAAATTCCAAGTCCTCAAGTTGGTTAAAAACATTCCATTTTATTCCAGTCTTATTACTAGTAGCCTTAGACATGATCCAGTCGATTACTATCAGGAATAAGGTTGGAGAGAGCACACAGCCTTGCCTTACTCCTGTATCAATATCTATTTGTTCTGTTAACTTGCCTTCGTGGACTATGCGTGCTGTGGACCCTTCGTAGAACAGTTTTATAATTCTGATATACTTGCAAGGCATTCCGTATTTCTCTAGCAATTTCCATAAGGCTTTGCGATCTACACGAGCAAACGTTTTCTCGAAGTCTATAAAGTTCACATATAGCTTATTCTGCCACTCTAATGATTGCTCTATAATCGTTCTCATCGTACAAATATGGTCAATGCAGGATCTTCGTGCCCGGAATCCAGCTTGGTTTTCTCTTATAACTTTATCAAATTCCTTCTTCATTCTTTCAAGCATGATTCGGGTCATTATTTTGCTTGTTGTGCATAGCAAGGTGATCGGCCTCCAATTTTCACATTTGGATGTGTCGCCCTTCTTAGGAATTTTTACAATTAAGCCTTGCGTCCATTCTCTGGGTAGCTCTTCGGTTCTCCAAATTTTATTTAAGTGTGTACAGTATAGAGGTGGACGTTTCGATGTCTGAATGAGAAGAAGAACCCGCTCGAGTGGTGTTGGAAGGAGATTAACGAACACCTGACACCAATTACAACAGTACATGTAGCAGATCCCGAGGCATTACTTTCCCTCATAGTGTGTATGTACTTGCAAAGCGAATGCATCCGTAACTGGGAATGCAGAAAGAGTTGTTAAACTGCTCAAGCATATGCAGCAATTACTCAGGCCTAGGATGTGATAATAGGGACGCAACCATAATAGACGAAGATTCAGAAGAGGCCGATGTTGTATTTGACAAGGACTGAAACTGACGAATAAGTTGAATACTTGAAACTGATGGCATTATAATCATCATTATTATTCAAGAAATATTTTGCGTATTTAAAATTATTTTGTTGGAATTTACTGTTGGAAAGTCACTCATGCAACATTGTCCATGGAAAGTTTAGAGTGGGTTTCTCTGTACCACAGGTTTATACGGCCTGGGCCTGTTGAAGGCTCATTCCAAAAAAGTAGCGCCCCTTAAGAAAGTGGTGAGGTTGAGTGCCCACTGAAGCAAGCATATCTTAAAACTGAAAAATGTGTTCAATATTTTTCAAAAACCTATCGAATGAGATCAAGCAAGACCCCCACGGAGGTGGGGTGGGGGGTTACTTTAAAATTTTAAATAAAAACCCCCATTTTTTATTGCAGATTTGGATTCTTTACTTAAAATTAAGCAATTCTTATTCAAAACATTTTTTCAAATTGTTGATAGATGGCGCAATAATCGAAAAAAAAACGATTTTTGGAAAATTAAATTAAAAAATGGAAAATCTCCACTAAAATGGAAAACTTAATTTTTTTGGTTTTATAGCCTAATCTTCACAACCCAATAGGTCACCATGACGCTTTAGTAACTGCAAATTTAGCATCCAAGCCTCCCCTACTATTAGTAAATTCTCATTTATATTAGTTACAAATAATATCGTTATTTAACTTAACTACATTATGAGGTGACTACTATCAAAAATAGAACGGGTTTTGCAAAACTTTCCGTCATCTTAAATGTATAAAGTGATTAGACTATGATACTTTTATGTAACAATTGTTAAAAAAAATTTATGAAAAAAAATGAACGTTTAGATTATAAAACTAGTAGATTAAACACCGACCTCGGCAACGAACCTTGGTATTTTATTCATTACTTCATTATTAATATTAAACATCAACTGAACTTTGGTATTAACTAATAGAGAAGAGCAATATAAGAATCAGTACTTACAATATTTTAATTATGAAATTTTAATTAATATTTTGAAAATGAAGAAAATCCCGTATTAATAATCTATCCCTCTACATACTCTACATACTTATACGATCTAGGCAACTATAATTTGATTTTGTTAGTTACAAATTTATATTTTTTATTTTGTTCTTCTTTTCACCGATATTAACTATTTTTCTTTTACAAACGTGTTAACTTTTATCTGTCTTATATTCGGTTTTGTTTTGCTCTACTTTTCACGCACCTAATTCTCTAATAATAACAGTCCCTAAGAACATTTTAAATTATTTATTTGTTACTTATTTCATATTAGTGTCCAATTTCCTATTTTTCTTCTACTAACATTTTTACTGTAATGATTTTAATACACAAAACTTTTTCCAAAGGTTTATAATATATTCTCTTCTTCTTCTTCTTTTTGTGTAGACATGACTGTTTTTGAATTCTATTAAGTTTTCGTTCCATCGTTTTCGTGGTCTTCCCACTGATCGTTTTCCTATTGATGAACCGTCTATCGCCGTCTTACTACTCGTATTTGTTGTCAATCGGCTTATTTGATCATATACAGGGTGTTTGGTAAAGAATGGGCCATAGCTTAACCTTAGATTCCTGAGTTTAAAATAGGTCGATTTAAGCTAACTTACCTTAGTACGAAAGTTGATAATAACCGAAATACAGGGTGTCAAAGTTAAACTTTTATTTTATTTATTCTTGAATAGTTCCTAACAGGAATGGGATAATAACACGAATTTTTTGGTAAGCAGGGGTTTTTGGGACAAGAAATGTAAATTCTCCACCAAAAATGAAAGTACATACTTTTTGAATAAAAACTTTTATTCTTTTGATATTTTTACTTAAAAAAGGTACATACTACATTCATCTCGCTAAACTCAACCGTTTTCGAGATAAACGCATTTTAAATCTGCGAGGCAACATCATTTTTTGCATAATATTGTAGTTACTCCCGAAAAATAACTTAAAACCATCAAAATTTCCAAAAATGTACGGCAAATTTCTTCAAATGGAATTTGCGATGCAATTACATAAATATGAGGACTGGCACAATTATTATGGTTTCAAGTTGATTTTTCGGGTGTAACTACAATGATATTATACAAAAAATTATGTTGCATCTCAGATTTAGAATGCGTTTATCTCGAAAACTGTTGAGTTTAGCTAAATGAATGTAGTATACGTTTTTTAAGAAAAAATATTAAGAGAATAAGTTTTGATTCAAAAAGTATGTAGAATGGGGGATAAAAAAAATTGAACGTATTAAGTGAGCGCTGAAAGACGTATGTGGCGCCCTCTGAGTAATACATCGTTTTGGTGGCGAATTTAAATTTCTCATCCCAAAAAATCCCCGCTTACCAAATTTCGTGCTGTTATCCCATGCCTGTTAGGAAATATTCAAGAATAAATAAAATAAAAGTTTAACTTTGACACTCTGTATTTCGGTTACTATCAACTTTCGTACTAAGGTAAGTTAGCTTAAATCGACCTATTTTAAGCTTAGGAATCCAAGGTTAAGCTATGGCCCATTCTTTACCAAACACCCTGTATATCTAACGATCTAACTCAGTCCTTTATGTTCTCCACCTGCTATGTGGCATATCTGTACTTTTAGCATTGTTCCATAGTGTCGTACCACCGATTTTCCTAAGCGAACGGCTCCACGGGCGAGAAATTGACGCTAGCAGTAGCCGTAAAGCGAACTTAAGGTTCCGCGCAACGGAAGAGGAATAGCCGAACTGAACCAACTACAGGACTTGTGCGTAGTCGGTTCAGTTCGGCTATTCCTTATCCGTTTCGCGGAACCTTAAGTTCGTTTTACGGCTACTGCTAGCGTCAATTTCTCGCCCGTGGAGCCGTAGCCTAAGGGTTTTCATCTTTTTGTCCTCTACGTGCTGGGTCATGTTTTAGCGGCATTTGTCATTATTCGTCTGATTTCGTTTTGTAAATTCTGCCTTTCATTTCTTCCTCGACATTTTTGTCGAGGTTATTTTTGTCTCTTACTCAGGCATCCTGCGGCTCTGTTTGCTCTATGCGTTTAGAGCTATACCCTCCAGCTCCAATGTACGCATTAGTAGATTTGCTACCATGCATTTTGTCTTTTGTGGAGAAATTACCATGTTAAATTTTCTGGCGATTACATTAATTTGGTACAGAATACGTTTTAAATATGTCCACTACGGTGGAGTACGATTACGTTGTCTGCATTGCAGATTATTTTTTGTTTTTCTCCCCTTTGGTATGTACATATTCTTTTTTCGTTCATACTTTTTTATTATTTCATCCACGATCAGGTTGAAAAGTAGAGGACTCGGGAAATCCCGTGCCTTTTCCCATTGCCAGCTTAAATCGGTTAAGTTTTACATTTTTAGTGTCGTTCTGGCAGAAATTGGAATCCACTTGTCTTGCGAACAATTGGATAACATTTTTTAATTTCCACAAGGAAAAGTTTTCCTGTAGTTGGCTGTATACCATGTAATACAAAAAATAGTAAATCCTTTATAAAAGGTATATATTTAAAATCCCTAAAAAGGGCTACATCACAATCACATAACTAGTTTTCGACTGGTTTACCAGTCATCATCAGTGCTTACGTGAAGTTTACATGCTATAGTTTAACAAAAATATGTGGGTCAAAGCCCTGTATAAGTGGTCCTGCTACCAGACTTTCACCATGTAATCTAGTCACACCACAGCTCAGATGTTACCTGGGGCATTAATTTAAAGTAGTTTAAACATTCATGCTCTAATTGGCATTTTTAACTGATGTTTCCTTAACGGACCACTTATACAGGGCTTTGACCCACATATTTTTGTTAAACTATATCTTGGTGGTTAGCATGTAAACTTCACCTAAGCACTGATGATGACTGGTAAACCAGTCGAAAACTAGTTATGTGATTGTGATGTAGCCCTTTTTAGGGATTTTAAATATATACCTTTTATAAAGGATTTACTATATATTTTTTTATTTTTTAATTTGACCTTGTCAAATGCCTTCTAAGGTTCATGAAACATAAATATGCCGGTTTATTGATTCTATATAATAGCGTCGGTGCATGATCTTCGCGACCTAAAACCTTGTTCTTCTGCTAGTGTTATAATTCCATTCAGTTTATTTGTTATCACTTTCGATTGTTAATTTTGGTCTTGTGTAATAAATTAATTCCTCTGTAGTTCTTCTGGTCCGATTTGTTTCTCTTTTGAAGAGAGACAAATAATTCGATTTTGTACTATCTGTGCGACATCTTACTTAATTAATTTTTCTTTTCTTTTTCTTACGCACGCCCACAGATTTCCAATGATTTAGAATAAGTTAAAAGGTTAGGTACATACCCAAAAAAAGAATGTTAAATAAAAGAAATACATACTATACAGTGTGTCAATAGTGTCAAAGCTATATGAAATAAATTCATTATTTCGTGAATTAGCTATTTTTAAAATAAATCACCCTGTGGATAGCCTGTATATATAATTGTGTTTATGTTTATATTACTGAATATAGAATTGAATTATCTTTCAAATGAGCTAGCACACGACCCCCATTTCTCATTAAAAAATAATCGATTACGTCATCACGCCCAGACAGATGGCGTCACTAGAATGATACAAATGCCAAAAAATCATAATTTAAAAATAGAGATCGACCTGTTTCGGAATTTATTTCCAAAATCGCTCACTCACGAAATAATTAATTTATTGAATTTGGCTGTGACACACTGTATAATAGTTATTTATTGACTACCTTACCTTTTGAGCTCGTTTGCTCTTATGCCTTTGTCTCTCCTGTTGTTGCATAACTTGCAGACGATTCAATCTGGGTACCCTGTTAACCACTGCTACGGCTTCTCCTTCTACGTTCTCTTCCTCCACTTCAAGATCCTCTTCTTCATCGCTTAATCTAGAAGCCGAAGAAGGGGGCCTTACTGGAACAGTAACGGTGAAATGCCTTCTGCTTGGGTGTATATGGTATACACTCATGCTGGGATGTTCGATAAGGAGGTTTTCCAACGGTGAGGTTTCCATATGGATAGGTCCTTCCGAGGTAAAACATGGAGGAGGTGTAACGAACCAGGATTCCTCCATGTTGGACCCGCAGGGTAGCGACGACGTTGAACTCGTTCGGGTAAGAACTCGCTCGATGACGTTATCTTCTTCGTCGATATCATCGAGACTTTCCACCGAAGAGGTATCTGAGTTGCCTTCGCTGTCCCTGTCTACAAGGACCCAATCATCTTCGTCTTCAGCCCTCAACCTCACCGCCCTGTTTTCTTCGACCCCTTCCGCTGTTGCTCCAGGTTCTTGGCTTAATACGGAGCCTAATAAATAGTTCGCCAAGTTTTGGAACATTGTCTGAAACAAAAAAAAAACGTTCATTAGTTCCCCATAAAATAATGCAGTCCAAAAAATATTAAACAAATATAATAAAAAATATAGTACAGTGGTACCAATGAATACTAATTAAATTTGCCCAAAAGTACAAGGGAAACCAAAAAAGTATTGCACATGTTGAAACAATCACTTGGAGAAGGCTTGCTTCCACCGAAACAGCTGCTGTGAGTTGGTAACTTTTTTGAAAATTATACTAAAAAATAATTGGTAGTGCATTATTTAATTATTATTTGTCAAGAGTAGGTAATACGATAACAATTGATTAAAATAGCTTATTGTTGCAAATACCAGATTGAAAATTCTGACAAATAAAATTTTGACAGAAAGCATACCTTTTACTTACCTTCCTTAAAAATAGATCCCAAATTTTGCGTAAAAGCTGTGTTTTTAAATATAAAATCTTCATTTATGTTGGTGGTTTACAGTATTCTAAATTGATTTCTAATTTTTAGTTATCTTTTTATCACTTATGTAACAATTTTTATCTTCAATTTTAAATCCCCGCAACACAATCAGATTTAAACACTGCGGCCACAAACCCTATTGTTGCCATAGTGTATTTTCGAAAGTTGTCAATCAGTTGTCACCGTAATAATGTACATTTAAACTCATTGTATTTCAAATTTTTATAGTCGGTTCGCTAATCTCACACACAACTGTCTAGTAATTTTAGTAATTTTCTGCGAAGTTAGTTACATACATTTTGAGACTAGATGTGGCTGAAAATTACTATACAACCAAGCACATGTGCTCATAGCCAATATTAAGAGTAAATTAACAACGAAACAACAATAATATTATGTATATATTAATGTAAACAGCGCGAATTATATTATTATTTACTAGAATATGTTAAATTATATCAACTGAAATTATACATTTTCCTGAACTGAACATAATTCCGAAAATTTTATGAGTTTGGTATACACTCCCACTTTTTCCAATAATTCTTCTTTTTAAATAAAAGAGTAAGTTTATTTAAGCGGTTAATAGTGTGAAGTAGGTAGGAATAATTTTTGTGTTGAGTGATTTCTACCGTGAATCTGTCAAAATGAAACTGAGTTGAGCGTGAGTGAACGAAGTTTAATTGAAATTTCTAAGCTTTTTATCTTAGGGACCGATCAAGTATTACGTAACGCAGGTGGAGGGGTCAAAAATCTTTAAAAATTGCGTTACGCAATAGTTAAACGCCCATTAGATTGCGTTACGTAGGGGGGAGGGGGGTCAAAAATCTTCAAAAATCGCGTTACGTAATACTTGAACGCTCCCTTAGGGACCGTTCAAGTATTATGTAACGCAGGTGGGGGGGTCAAAAATCTTCAAAAATTGCGTTACGCAATAGTTACCCATTAGAGTGCGTTACGTAGGGGGGAGGGGGGGTCAAAAATCTTTAAAAATCGCGTTATGTAATACTTGAACGCTCCCTTATCTTTGTAGAAAAGTAATAAATCTGTAGAATATCGTTGGAAAGTTGTCTTTGTTAATGGAAATTCTGAAAAATTTTTAGATACACAAAGCTGTGCTACATATCTCCCACATGATTGTATATTTTCCGTGCATTTTACCTCTTTTTTTCTATGGTTTACAGAACTCAGTTCTTGTTGATAAAGATATTAGTAAGAGAAGGAACTCTTATCAATTTTCAGTCTTCATTTCTTTTCTTGATTTTATTCTACCTTTATAATATAGTTTTACCATATCTAGCTAGGGAGATCCTCATAATATAAACAAGCCTAATATAAACTTAAAGATTATCTATCGTTGCAGTGTAAAAATTTGCAATTATCTAAATCTAAAACATTTTATAATATGTAATATTTTATCTATTCTAGTGGTATTTTTGCTCTCTATAAAAAACGCTTAAACTGGCCCTGTATGAAAACATGTGGAAAAACCTGAAACATGTATTACACTATAAACCCTATTAAAGAGAAACAGCCGAGATATACCCCATACACTTGTTCATGAAAATATTAAAAGAGACTCTCCTCTTTAACCTCGAAGGGCTGTAGGGACAAAGACCAGCGACTATTCCCATACCTACTCGTTTTCTAGCTTTCCCCTACCAGTATTCACTCTCATTTAATATGGTAACACATTAATTGTTTTATCTATACAATTTAAATCATTCATTATCATACATAATATATTAAAGTAATAAAATGCTGCAGACAAGCAGATCAAGTAAGTTCTGTGAAATGGAATAAGATATACATACATACAGTGAGTGTTAATATTACTCGTAGCATAAATTAAGCATTTTCAATGCAATTATTTGAAACTCATTGTAAGATTCAATCAAAGGTAATAGTAAGGACATAACTTTTTGAACATGACGTGAAAGAACACGAAAAGCTTACGTTTGTCTTTAGAACTTATAATACTTTTATCCATTAATCACTGACATGCGTTACGTCATGCCTTGCCGAAAATATAATATTTTGTTGTAAAACGTAAAACGTGTTTTATAAAAAATTTCTAGAACACTATCTGTGTACCTTCAAGTGGTGTGTAATTAATAATTGTACTCGCTCCCAGCTGTAGCAGTTTAAGTATGGTTTAGTCTTTGATCTACGTTGACGTAAAGTTTTCTTGCGGTATCACGTACCGCAGGTCAGTGTTTACGTTTCTATAGTTGTTTAAAGTTCATCCAGTTGTTCTACCTTCAAGTGGAAAGCACTTTTGCTATTTTTGAGTTGCCAATACTTCAATTTTTTGACCATCAAACCTTCACCATTTTCCTAATACATATTACGCATGCGTTCATAATTTTCTTGAAAAAATAAAGTTTATTTTATTTGGAAAAGTATTTTATTCTACAGCAGGATGAAGAATCTTTCGGAAGCTGATGTAAAAAATAAATATATTGATATAAGACAAATTCATATTGAAAACAAAGGAGAATAGGCAACGGTATGACATACCGCATGTCAGAGTCTACGTCCTGAAACATCCACGTCCCGTCAGTAGTTAAGGGTTAAAGCAAATTTTAAGGAGGTCTTGAAAGAGATGACAGTAAGTCATAATACATTAGGTTTATGAGAGCTAATAGTAAACAAATACCAATCTTTGTTTTAGATCTTAGTTTGTAGATTAGCAGGAAGTAATATTAGACGGAAATTGGTTATCAGTGTTTAGTACGTATTGAAATTTCAACTCTAGCACAATGACCTGATCAAAGGGTTGTACTGTTAAGTGTTTCTTTAATATAAACAAAAATGAGTATTGGTCATTGACCTACAAGATATTCTGTCGACACAAGATGAAAGGTTGCAATTGAATGAGAATTATGAGCCTTAAGTGGAACTGAACGGGGCATATAGCTTGTCGGGTAAAAGGTGCACACAACGAATAATACACTGGAGACCAAGACAAAAAGCCAATCGAAGCAGAGCCAACAAGATGGTCTGATGTCATAAAACGGATCGACAAAAATTGGATGCAAACAGCACAAAACAGAAATACAGTCAAACCCGCTTATTAGAATACCCGTTAAAGGAATATCTTGGTTTAAGGAATAGACATTTGAGGTCCCAAACCCGCTTATTAGAATACCGGTTAAAGCAGCGTTTCCCAAACTTATTTTTCCGTGGCCCGGTTATTTTTGTTCTTATCTTTCGTGACCCACTAATTGTTTTGCGTACCCTGGTGTGTGTGTGTACAAGAAAACATATTTAAATATTTATTATAGTTTTCTATTATATTTTAATAAAGAATCATTAGCTCAAAAAAATGTAATAAAACAAAATAAAACTCAAATACTTTATTAATGAGAAGTATGCAGTTGTTTCTAGTTAAATAAGACCTTCCGAGTTTGGAGGAAAAGATGTTAATTTTATCCTCAGGTCCGGTTCAACCTCCAAACGGTTCCTATATTTATTTTTGAGGAAAACCAGTGTTGAAAACCCTGACTCACACCTCACACTAATAGATCGTAACAAAAGGAATTAGAAAGTTTATCGGTTTTAAAAATATATATTTTATAAACAAAGCCAAAAATCAGTCAATATCTAAATCCGGAAGTCTCGGATTCTACGTCCATTGTAAATGGATTCCTTATCCATGCTTTGTTGCTGAGGATGGGGGAGGGGGGAATTTTTCTTCAGATTTGCCTCCAGTCCAAGCAGATGTTCCTTGAAAGTCGCTGGAATCTCATCCGGCAATGAATTCACGTTTTACTCTTTTTGCGGTTCTCTTAGCTTTGTAATTTCATGCTTCCGCACGGCGTGTTCACAAATTAAGTTTTTTTGTTGCAGCTTCCACCTTTTCTTGTCCTTTAAATACAGCCATATTGCTACCTTGTAATGTCATATTTAAATTGTTCAAGAAGTCAAGAATATGACAAAGATAGGCTACCTTGATTACCCAATTGACATCATGAAAACTGTATTTAAATTGAAATATTGCATCCCTAGCCGTTGGTGGCTGTTGTTCTAAGAACATTGAAATTTGCTCTTTCAATTGAATAAGTATTTTTAAAACATTCCCTTTTGATAGCCAAAGCAGAGAATAATCTTGAGTTCAGTGGGCGAGATTTTATGAAGTTTATAAATTTTACACTCTTGCATAGATTAGGTTAAAAACAGTGGCATTTTTTTGACAGCTAATTCCTCTCTGGGATACACATTGCACCCAAACACATTCTGGTGCTTCGGCTTTGATCCTCGGAAAAGCCTGGCCTGGAAAAGCCTGGTGTCAGTCAGAGCGCGGCTTTACAGCAAGATGTGAAACGGCGAGGCGACCCGGCATTTTGCTTTCGTGGCCCGGTACCGGGTCGCGACCCACTATTTGGAAAACGCTGGGTTAAAGGAATATCTTGGTTTAAGGAATAGAAATTTGAGGTCCCAAAACGTTTTTACTAGGCTTATATGATCGGTTATTAGAATATCCCTGTTATAGGAATACTTTTTCTTGGCACGACGGCTATTCCAATAAGCGGGTTCGACTGTACATGGAAAATACTGAGGGAGACCTATATCCAGCAGTGGATAGATCCGGGTTGAATGATGATGATATTTTGATAGAAAAGTGAATGAAAGAGGGCAGAGAATGTTCTTCAGGTTTTAATAATTTGGTATCCTAAGTTTTTAGTGATATGAATATGATAGAGTCGATAGAGTCAAAATGTATTGAGCAAAGGAACATTTGGGTATACCAAAGAAAATGATCAGGCTAGTTAAAATGACTCTAAATAACGCTATCTATGAAATTGCTTGGCAGGGTCACATTTCAGATCAATTTACGGTTGCAAAAGGCTTGAGACAGGGAGATCCTTTATCCACTACATTATTCAACCTAGTGTTAGAAATTGTAATCAGAAAATGCAACCTGAAGGTGGAAGAAACGATCATGAAAAATGAGCATTTTGACCATTGCTTGGCATTTTCTGACGATATAACGATCCTAGCAAGAACCGCGAGAGAATTAAGAAGAGTTGTGAAAAAAATATTGAAATTCGGATTGGAACTCAAAAACAAAACCAAATGATGGGAAGGACAGAAAAAAAGAAGACTTTAGTGTGAGGTCTGTAAGTGGGAAAAGCTATAGTTTTAAAAGGGTAGGCAAACTCCGTATATAAAAAAAGAATGTGTGTGTACTTTGTACGCACGTCAGAAGTTATACTTCTATTATATGATTTCAACGAAATAAATATACTTTTATTTGTATGTTATTTAAATATTAAACTACATAATTTTAATACTTACCACTTACAAAAAATTTTTATTAAAACAATACCAGAAATAAACAAAAGGTCCCACGTCCGGATTTGAACGTGGGACATCTCGGTCTCTAGTCGAATCTCTACCAATAAGCTACCACGGATCTGTGTACATCGCATCTCGGACATAATTACAATCACGGTGACAAATTAATCAAGTGAAGTATAAAAATGTTTTAATAATACTCCCGAGCAAGACAAATCCAAAGACACAAAAATTATAATAAATATATTTATTAAAAACACTAAAATATTTTCTTTCCACACATTTATTGAACTGATACATACATACCTTGAAAGATTTAGAGTATATTTTATATTCTTTGGATTTAGCAACGAACTCCATACTGTCTGTGTGCGCATGAGCCCAGGATAATAAAAATTCACTCCCAATCGCGCCTAAAGAAGTATAACTTCAAAAACCGTAATTAGACTCGCAGTAACTTATGCCTGCAGAGACATGGACGATAAATAAGGAGAGGATTCTCTGGAAAGATGAGAAAGAAAAATATGGAGACGCCCTACCATCACCAGATTCGTCAAGAATTTTAGAACATTTAAAACCATTGTGATTACTTTTTATCAATTAAGTAGATAGTAAAATAAACTAAACATTGATTTTCAAAAGGTTTTAGCAGCTAACTGATGTAGTAGGTGTTTCAATTTTATGTTAAATTTGATTATACAAAAAGAAATAATATAGCATATGTTAATTTATTTGTTTTTTTATAAATCAAGGATTAGTATTAATATAATGATATTCCGTTCTACATTGTATTATAGTTTCTTAGGTCAGTTTGCATTCAAGGGCGTCTAGTTTGTTTATTTTTAAGAATGATCGATTCTATGTCACTTTTTATAATAACCAATTATTATTATAGTTATTACCATTTTAAATCGTTTCAAAAACCCACGTTATTGTAAATACGTCTGTTCAAAAGTTGTCAACTTAAGTAGATTAAATGGCAACATTAAGAAATAAGTACATTACAAAAGTAAACGACCAAGAGGAAGACCACAGATGAGTTGGGCTGATGAAATTAAAAGAATAGCCGGAACAAATTGGAAATAAAAAAAACAGTAAAATCCTTTAAAATATATTTAAAATCCCTAAAACGGGCTACATCACAATCTTGCAAAATTGGAAATATGTTGCTCAGGATAGAGACCGATGGAAGGATTCGGGAGAGGCCTATGTCGAAACATGGACGATAGAAGGCTAAAAGGAATCACAAATGATTACTTTAATACTTAGGCCTCGTACATCTAAGTGCGGTTTGTAACGTTGACGTTGCGGTTTACCTGAAAATCCCAACCGCTGCGGTTCAAGTTAACACATACTCCGTCTAATATACTTACCGTTGTACGTCATCCGCGTCATAGCCCGTGACGTCACATGATACCGACTTCGTATGACTGATATACCAACTGAAATATTTAGGCGGTAGGTGTGTTCTTTTTTTAGAATTATTTTGCCGGGTACACTGGAATTACAGCCATTAGACATATTTTATTACATACGCGTAGAAATAATATTTGAAGATTTCTATTAATGTACATTTAAAGAAACATTCCCTAACTTGTTTTATTTAATTTGTATAAGTGGAATATAAAGCGTTTTATAAAGCACACTCGTTCGGATTACACTATAACTGCAATCGAACAAAGGTGACATTTTGGCATAATTTCTAAAGTTTTTATTTATTTACATTCAATATTAATTTGTTTTGTTGTATAATCCACGTATGCAATAATTATGTGATCTATTTGATTTAAAATGGATTCAGGATTTTTTTATTCTTTGGCAACTATGTCAACTTAGATCTCTGTTAGGGCTTGTTTATATGCAGGCGGTTTGCCAACGGCGACGCCGTGATTTACCTGTTTTCCCCGTTTTACTTGATCTCACCCTAATGCCGCCTTTGAAGTCACCAAAATAAAGAGAGGGAAAACAGGTAAATTGCGACGTCGACGTTGGCAAACCGCCCTATATGAACAAGGCCTAAATATATTACACGAACGTAGAAACAAATAATGCAACCGCTCAACATCGTACACATACAACCGCCAGTTTACCAGCGTTTAAACTGGTAAATCGCGGCGTAACCGCCTGCATATAGATAAGCCCTTAAAATACGTCAATGGTAAGTTGTGATGAATAAAAACATTTTTTTTTCAACATAATTTGTTTATAGCAAACGATTGCGCTTTGTTCATAAATAATGCCTCTTTCTGAAAACAGCCTTCTAACTATTTACACTGTTGCCAGGAGATGATAGATAAATCTTCGCGAATTTTGTAAGGATTGGATACGCTTTTGCGTTTGCTGACAAGTTTGGTAGTGACTTCTTCTCTAGGTGCCGTTTCCGTTTCGAAGGTTGGCAATCATCAGAGACTGCGGCAGAGACATCAGATACTGTTGAGACTGCGGCTCTAAATAATTCGTTGTTATAATACTACATCCAAACCATTCCCTAAGGTTCTTCAGCCATTAGTTATGACTCCGGATCTTTTTTCCTGGATTTTCCTTGCATAATGACCTGGAGTATTAGACAATTATCTCCTCTCATCACATGTCACATATATCTCAGTTTTCTTCTCTCAATTATGAGAAGTATGTACTTCTCTTTCCTTATGCATACGGTTCATTACCTCTACGTTGGTTATTCTGTCTACCCACAAAATTTTCAGTACATCCACACTTCGGCACATTCACATCTCGAATGTCTCTAGTCTCATCACGTCAATTTTCTTCAGTGTCCACGCTGCCATCCTGTAATATAATATGGATAGCATATAGCACCTCAACAGTGGTATTTTTAACTCAAGATTTAAGTCCCGACAGTACAGAAGCCTCTTCATTCTTGTAAATGTGCTTCTGGCCTGTTCGATTCTGATTCGTATTTCTTGAGAGTTGTCATTGTTTTGTCTTTGTTATTATCATATTATATTTTGTCTTGCTTATGTTGAGCGATAGTCCATATTCTTCACTTACCGCGTTCACTTTATTAATCAGTATCTGTAGGTTTTCATGTGATTCGGAAATTCGGCTAAAAGAACTGTATGATCAGCGCATCTCAGGTTATTTATGATTATGGCAATAATTTTAATACCTACGTTTTGTTCATCCATTGCCTTACTTAATATGTGTTCCGAGTATATCGTATTAAATAATATTGGTGAAAGTATGCATCCTTGTGTAACACCTCTTTGTATTCCTATTTGTTCTAATGTTATGTATTCTATTCTCGCTACTGCTTTTTGGCCATAGTATAAGTTTGAAATTATTCTTATATCTCTTGAGGTCTAACAGGACGTTAAGTGCGAATAGTGCCTCCCTTGTTCCAAAGGTCTAGGATCTATCGTAAAGATGTCTAGATATGAATCAAGGATTGTACATACGTGTGTTTTATAGACTTGGAAGCGATAACTTCCAAGTTGCCAAATAGTAGATTTTCGTTCGGGACTCGCAGAATACCGCATGTGTGTGCCCGGCTTTAAATATGAGTACAAGACGATAAAACATTGTTACGTCTGGTATACATACATCTTTAAATCATATTCCTCATTCTCATAACATAGAAATGCGACAATGACTACCTACTTTACTTATTATTATGTTACTTCGACATACACAATACTAAATGCTAAGGTTATATTGCATGAACTCATAATATTTTCCATGATTGAATCCGAAAAAGGAAATACTTGAAGGATGTAGACGTCGATTGAGGTCAAAACGTAATAAAGTTTCTAGTTGATTTGATTTTTATATCAGTACCTACATAATGCTGATTATTTTTTAATATCAATCAGTGTACATGCAATTGTGGTATTCCGCAAATCGATTTAAAACTGTTTTTAAGAAAGCGCCGGTTTTACAGAAACGAAACCTATTTGAAAACTATTCTAAAAATTTGAATATGCAAGTGCGTATTTTACTAATGGCAAATAATATGGCAAAAAATATAATGACAAATAAATATAATAATGGCAAAAAATATAATGACAAATCAAAACAAATCACCACTCAAAATCCTGTCAATACTCCCAATTTAAATATACCTACCCAACATCATAGCCATAATTTCAACAGGATGAGTTATAGAGATGCTGTCATTGGAAACATAAATGAAGACAACAAAAATAACAATGAATTAGCAGATCAACTATCAAATTTCCTAAATGAATTCAAAAATATGTTCTCTCAACTCTTAAACCAAAATAGCATGATTTTAACCATGTTAACCAGAGTCATTAACAAAGTAACAAAATAATGACAAAGTCGTTACGAATTGCGTCGTGGAATGCTAATGGCATTTCAAACCATATACTAGAAATATCTTTATTTTTAAAAATGAATAATATAGACATTCTCTTAATATCTGAAAGCCATGCCACAGAGAGAACGGTTACTAAGATACCTTACTATACTGTGTACTACGCAAATCATCCAGACGGAGGAGCACATACAGGTTCTGCCGTTATTATTAAATCAAAAATTAAACACTATGCAGTCCAACCTTATATCACGGAAAAAATCTAAGCAGCAATCATTAAACTTGAAACAAATACGTCTCTCAGTGTAGCATCTATCTACAGCCCACCTAGACATCCCATTTCAAGCGAAGAGTATCATGATTTTATACAAACTCTTGGATCCAAATTCATAGTAGCAGGAGACTGGAACGCCAAACACACCACATGGGGTTCCAGATTAATCACGCCTAAAGGCCGAGCATTAATGAATACTATTCCACAAAATAACTTAAGATATTTATCAACAGGAGAACCCACATACTGGCCTACGGACCCCAACAAAATCCCAGATTTGGTAGATTTTGCTGTCACAAAAGGGATATCTGACCTCCATAGTGCAATAAAGTCAAACTTCGATTTAACATCAGACCACAGCACAATAATAATAACTTTAAGCACACACATAATATGGAGAAGATTACCACCCAAACTGTCAACAAAGACAAACTGGGATATTTTCCAAAATTCTGTAAATAAAAATATTAGACTAGATTTTAGGATAAAAGAAAACCAAGAGGTAGAGGAAGCAGTAGACTATTTTAACAACAGTTTTACAAACAGTAGGGTGGGAAGCAACACCGCAGCGTCAAAGAAGTGTGCAAGAAAACCATAATATTCCCCTCCATATAAGAGAACTTATAGCAGAAAAAAAAGAGCTCGACGCATATGGCAACAAACGAGAAATCCATTAAATAAAACGTATCTTAATAGGATAAGTCATAGACTAAATAGAGCACTACATGAGGAAAAAAACGACTCCTTCCAGTTTTATGTTTCGAACCTCTCATGTGAAGACCACTCTATATGGAAAGCTACAAAAAAATTTACCGACAATAACAAATTCACCTTTAAGAAAAACAGATATGACCTGGGCCCGCACAAATGAAGAAAAAACCACAGTATTCGCAGAGCATCTTGCAACTGTATTCTCAGCACCAGAAAACAATGACGATGAAGATGACGATATAAAAAAGTACCTCGAAACTCCATGTCAACTATCTCTTCCTCTGACAACATTTACTCCGACAGAGGTTCGACAACAAATAAAAACGCTAAATCCTCAGAAAGCTCCTGGCTATGATTTGATAACAGGAGAATTACTTCAGAAGCTACCGAGAAAAGCAGTGGTGTTATTAACAGTAATATACAATAGGACTACGTCTTCGCTACTTTCCAATACAATGGAAATTAGCTCAAGTTACTATGATTCCGAAACCTGGTAAACCCACAACTCAAGCAAGTTCATATCGCCCGATAAGCCTAGTCCCAATAATGTCGAAAGTATTAGAACTGCTACTATTACATAAAATCGAGCAAATTGTCCCCATAAACGAAATTATACCACAACACCAATTCGGATTTAGACGTGAACACTCAACCATACAACAATGCCATAGAATAGTAAATATAATTAAAACAACTCTTGAAGAGAAAAAGTTTTGTGCTGGAGTGTTTCTCGATATACAACAGGCATTTGATAGGGTATGGCATCAAGGTCTCCTCTATAAACTGAAATTACACCTAACAGACCAACTATACTTTATTCTAAAATCATATCTTACTGACCGATATTTCCAAGTCAAAATTGAAGACAACTTCTCAAATTACCACATCATCCAATCTGGCGTACCACAGAGTAGCGTTCTCGGCCCATTTCTATATCTGATATTAACAGCCGACGTTCCAACCAGAAATGATAGGTACCTTCTTAGCTACTTTTGCCGATGATACGGGAATCTTGGCAGTAGATGTCGACCCTAATGTAGCATCACAAAAAGTTCAAAATCATTTAGAATTTAGACCAATTACAAAACTGGCTCAAGCGATGAAAAATAAATGTTAATGCCAGCAAATCAGTAAAAATTACTTTTAAAACCAGAAAATCTACATGTCCTCAAGTTTCTATAAATAATACTCCGATTCCCATCAAGCCAGTTGTCAAATACTTGGGATTGCATCTGGATGAAAAACTCATATGGAAAACACACATTAAAGTTAAACGTAAACAATTAGATCTTATCTAACAATAAAACACTGAAAACGTTTGTTTTCTATGCTTCCACAAAATTTATTATATCTAAGTGACTACAGCTGTTTCGGCGGAGTGCCTTTCTCAAGTAATATAGTTTACAATGTGTTTGCCTTTTTAATCTTCAACTGAAGAGGTTGAGGAGTGGGGAGCTGTTTGTCTCGAGTTGGTCATTCAGAATTATATCTGTATTTTTCAGTTTATTAATTTCCATAGATTCTAAAAAAGATAGCTTAAGGCCTTTATTTTGAATATGTAGAATTTGAAACTCTTCATTGAAAGAATGATTATGATCTAGAAGGTGAAGTGCGTATGTAGAAGTGTCTGTTTTTCTATTGTTGAATGCCCTTTTGTGTTCTGCTATCCGTTTGTCAAAAGTTCTGCCAGTTTGACCGATGTACGTTTTCGGACAGTCACCACAAGTTAGTTTGTACACACCACTCTGTAGTTGCTTTCTCTTTCGGCTTTTATTGTTCTTAATATATTTGCTTAAGTTGTTGTTAGTTCTGAAAGCTGGTGTTATTCCTTTCTTTTTTATGTATCTGGCTATTGTTGTTGTTATCTTGCCAGTATATGTGAGAGAGCAGAAGGTACTGGGTTCTTTCTGTGGTGGTGGATACACTAATTTCAGGGCTTTCTTATGGAGTTTTTGGTTTAAAATTTTGTTAACTGTTTGTTCGTTGTAGCCGTTGTTTACTGCTATTTGTTTAATGATGTTTAGTTCTATTTCGAAGTTATTTTTTGTCATGGGAATTTCTGTCAGTCTATGTATCATGCTATGGTAGGCTGCTAATTTGTGTTGTGTAGGATGGGATGATGAATTGTGTATAGTTGCGTCAGTATGGGTAGGTTTATGATATACGGAGAACTCATGTTTGTTGTGTAGTCTGGAAATCGTTACATCTAGAAAGTTTATAGAGTTATTCTGTTCTGTTTCTACTGTAAACTCAATATTATTATGAAGTGAATTAATATATGATAGAAATTGGTCAAGTTGTCTGTTAGTTCCTGTAAAGCATACTAGTATATCATCCACGTATCTCCACCAATATAAGAACTGTTTAAATACGGGATGTTTAGAAATTGTTGTTTCAAGTTGGTTCATAAATATATCTGACAGCAATGGGCTTAGAGGATTACCCATAATAAGTCCTGCACTGTTGTTTGTGTATATTTGATTATTGAATTCAAAATAGTCTTGATTTATGCAAATACAATATACACAAACAACAGTGCAGGACTTATTATGGGTAATCCTCTAAGCCCATTGCTGTCAGATATATTTATGAACCAACTTGAAACAACAATTTCTAAACATCCCGTATTTAAACAGTTCTTATATTGGTGGAGATACGTGGATGATATACTAGTATGCTTTACAGGAACTAACAGACAACTTGACCAATTTCTATCATATATTAATTCACTTCATAATAATATTGAGTTTACAGTAGAAACAGAACAGAATAACTCTATAAACTTTCTAGATGTAACGATTTCCAGACTACACAACAAACATGAGTTCTCCGTATATCATAAACCTACCCATACTGACGCAACTATACACAATTCATCATCCCATCCTACACAACACAAATTAGCAGCCTACCATAGCATGATACATAGACTGACAGAAATTCCCATGACAAAAAATAACTTCGAAATAGAACTAAACATCATTAAACAAATAGCAGTAAACAACGGCTACAACGAACAAACAGTTAACAAAATTTTAAACCAAAAACTCCATAAGAAAGCCCTGAAATTAGTGTATCCACCACCACAGAAAGAACCCAGTACCTTCTGCTCTCTCACATATACTGGCAAGATAACAACAACAATAGCCAGATACATAAAAAAGAAAGGAATAACACCAGCTTTCAGAACTAACAACAACTTAAGCAAATATATTAAGAACAATAAAAGCCGAAAGAGAAAGCAACTACAGAGTGGTGTGTACAAACTAACTTGTGGTGACTGTCCGAAAACGTACATCGGTCAAACTGGCAGAACTTTTGACAAACGGATAGCAGAACACAAAAGGGCATTCAACAATAGAAAAACAGACACTTCTACATACGCACTTCACCTTCTAGATCATAATCATTCTTTCAATGAAGAGTTTCAAATTCTACATATTCAAAATAAAGGCCTTAAGCTATCTTTTTTAGAATCTATGGAAATTAATAAACTGAAAAATACAGATATAATTCTGAATGACCAACTCGAGACAAACAGCTCCCCACTCCTCAACCTCTTCAGTTGAAGATTAAAAAGGCAAACACATTGTAAACTATATTACTTGAGAAAGGCACTCCGCCGAAACAGCTGTAGTCACTTAGATATAATAAATTTTGTGGAAGCATAGAAAACAAACGTTTTCAGTGTTTTATTGTTAGATAAAATGAACTTCCATCAAGTAACGGTCGAATCCATCAATTAATTAGATCTTAAACTAAAAAATATGAACTGGCTATTTAACAAGAAGTCTCAGTTATCTCTTGGAAATAAACTGCTTCTGTCCAAAGCTATACTTATACCAGTTTGGTCTTACGGAATAGAACTATGGGGCTGCAGTAAACCTTCAAATACGAAGATACTCCAAACATTCCATTCCAAAATTCTCCGTATGATAAGTAAAGCTCCATGGTATGTATCCAACCAGACTCTTCACAATGATCTGGACATCCCACTAATCAAGGACTTAATAAAAAATCCTTCAATAAAATATAAAAATCGCACCACTGACCACACCAACGATTTGATAAATAATTTATTCACCCAACCACTTGCTGACAGAAGACTAAAGAGAATATGGCCAGACGATCTACCACAATAAACAATAATACTAAGCCAAGCCGCACACCAAAGAAACATGAAACGAAAAACATGAAACATGAAACGAAAAACATGTTCCATGAAAAGAAAACACTGCTAAACAAATCTCAAAGTCCGCCTACCAATGAAACGAGTGTGATTCATGCTCATGACACATTTTTATTTTCGGAGAGTTTCATAATTGGCCGGACATATATTTGTTTAGCAGTGGTTTATTTCCATGAAACGTAATTTACGTTTCATGTTTCTTTTGTCTGCCTTAGCCCGACCGCACATCAAAGAAACATGAAACGTAAATTACGTTTCATGGAAATAAACCACTGCTAAACAAATATACGTCCGGCCATTTATGAAACTCTCCGAAAATAAAAATGTGTCATGAGCATGAATCACACTCGTTTCATTGGTAGGCGGACTTTGAGATTTGTTTAGCAGTGTTTTAGTTTCATGAAACATGTTTTTCGTTTCATGTTTCATGTTTTTCGTTTCATGTTTCTTTGGTGTGCGGCTTGGCTAAGAGAACCGTCACTGGATGGTACCTACTCACCTTAATTTACTTTCAGACTATTGACTTACTTTGTGTTTAGAGTAGATTGTAAAAATGCAGTGTATAAAATAAAATAAAGAATTACTAATGGCTTAGTCTCCAGTTAGGTTACTTGACGACTACAGTCGGAAAAATGAAAGAATACCCATGAACGAACATATAAAACACGCTGTATTTTCCTGTCACCGGGTCACAAAGAAAATTGCCCAGCGCAAGTACATGTTATAATAATTATTACATGTACTTGCGCTGGCCAATTTTTTATGTGACACGGTGACAGGAAAATACAGCGTGTTTTATATGTTCGTTCATGGGTATTCTTTCATTTTTCCTACTGTACTTCTTTCTACTTCATGTACCATGTTTTGTCTTGCCATGAAAATTGGTCCGAGTTAGCCGGGTTATCGGAGGCCGAGTTATCGGGGTTCCACTGTACTTCTTTGGACATGTTATTCACTGCTGCTCACACTTGCAGGCGTTTACCGCAGTTTGTGACGTTTTAGAAACTGCGAATGGTGGTAGCTTTATTTTTGCTTTTTGGTTTTCAATTATCTTACTTCTTTATGGGTTTCCGCAGTGATATCACCGACAATCTTTTTTTAATTTGGTATATGTATTTTAGTCTTTGTATTTGTTAAAAGAATTATCAGCAATTCAACAATACTATTATATGTTATACAACCAGTTTACAACCATGACCTGGATCTAGGGCCTTACTTAATAAGTTATTAATAACACAACAGAAATAAACTTATTCGATGTGATATTTTCCAGTGAAACCTTCTGAAGGTAAAAGAGATCTCCATGCTGGGAGCGTCGCTAATTATTCTGTAAGCACCTACAAGCCTCGTACTGCTTGATTCGTATACCACGCGCTATGAGACCAGGCTATGAGACCACTTCAGAGCAGTTTCTACGTTGTTTCAAAACCGTTGACGAAAGATGGTTCATTGGTACACACCAGAGACCAAGGAACAGACGATACAGTGGACTTCACCCCGCGAACGTGCTCCAAAAAGGGAGAAGACTGTCCAATCGGTCGAAAAAGTGATGGACACCATTTTCTGGGATTCACAAGGTGTGATCTATATCTAACTTTGGGGAAGAAAAACTTGAAAAAATCACTCGCCGCCGGGCAGAAATTTAAGTCGAATAAGGAGTTCATCACCGCCACAGTAACGTGCATTGCAGACTTCGAGAAAACGTATTTTTCAGACGGGTTAAACAAGGTGGAGAATCGTTGGGTCAAGTGTATCCAGCTAAAAGGAGACTACGTTTAGAAATTACCACATTTCCAAAATTTTCGTTTTTGTTTGAAGGCTAAGCACTTATCGGACCGCCCTAGCCCTTTCAACACGTACCCACACAATTGTGTGGGTTTGGTTTGAACTGATGTAAAACTGCTAAATAGTAAAATCTAGCGTTCAGTACGAACGACGATGGTTGTGTAGGTTCCAGTGTTGTGCTTTGCGCTACCTTACGCGATTGTTGAATTTATTTTGATTCGACAGTCACAACTTGTTTTGCAACTAAGGAGGGTCGTCAATTCTGTAAGAAATGTAAATAGAGTTGTGTTATTAAAAAATGTAAGTGCCTGTAGATTACTAACACATGTTTATTTAAAGCACCTATACATAGATATTTTCAAAAATGATATTAATAACTTTCAAATATCCAATTACATCACTACCAACACAATTGTGTGGGTTGGGGGATCGTTATTGCCGTTCTCTCCGTTTGCAGATTTTGACTTTAACAAACCAGAAGATATCGAGGAGGTACAAATATAAACACTATTAATAAAGATTTAGAACTAGAAGGCTTCTGTGATGACTCAGATTCTGATACGATGTGGAATAAGGAGCCAAATAGCCTTAGCAAAAGCCTCTAAGACAGCCATTTTTCGGATTTTGACCAAGAAGGAGATAGTCATGAGAATTCCCTAATTCACAACACAAACACATCTTCCCAAAATGACATTGAGGTTCCTGGTACTTCCGGTGTAACTGCAGCTCCCATAAAAACTTACAATAATAATACGGGTGGAGTAGATATCTGCGACCAGGAACTTATAGGAATATTATAGAATCTGGATAAAAACCAGAAAGCTGACATTAAAAGTCATTCTTGATTTTTTAGATTTAGCCGTAGTAAATGCGTGGAAGGAATACCCGAAAATTGTAGGGCAAATAATATGCCGAAATCGAAAATACGAGATCTTCTTACATTTAGAATGGAAGTTGGTGAGAGTTTACTAGCGTCACCTAAAAGAAAAAGATCAGATCAAGAAGTGGACGAATAGGTCGAACAGGAAGAAGAAACACAAGGCGAAACATAAATCAGGCCACAAAATGATCGAACTGCACAACCAGCTGAAATAAAAGGTTATGTGGGTACGAACATTGGTCAAATATTGACCACTTAACTACAGCAAGATTTTGCAGGTCAGGTTGTAAAGGCGGAACCCATGCCAGATACCTTAAATGTGATGTTTACCTACAGTAGGAAAAATGAAAGAATACCCATGAACGAACATATAAAACACGCTGTATTTTCCTGTCACCGTGTCACACAAAAAATTGGCCAGCGCAAGTACATGTAATAATTATTGTTACATGTACTTGCACTGGACAATTTTCTTTGTGACACGGTGCCAGGAAAATACAGCGTATTCTATATGTTCGTTCATGGGTATTCTTTCATTTTTTCGACTGTATATCTCACTACAGACCAGAACTGTTTTTGGAAATTTCATACCAAATAATATGTGTTTTAATGCTAATGTATTAGTATCTTGCACAGTTTGCGTAAAACAAAACCCAACCTATACAGTTGTGTGGGTATTATATTTCGAGACACCCTGTATAAAGAATTATTTTATCATTTTTTCTGTATTAATTTAGACATAGAACATAGAGTACAAAGTTTCGAAATATTTGTTGAACATTTTTTGTTGCCGTGCTGAAAGGGCTAGTATAGTAATAATTTGTGGTGTTTTCTTACTGACCTCTCTTGTTAACGCAAATGTAGATATATTGCTTGTTGAAATCAATATAAAGCCTTTTTTGCGATATCGTCAGATTATTTCAATTGTCAGCCAAGCCCTTGATTATATAATAAAAGTTGAACCAAATTTAATCAAATTATCGGTGAACCCATTGAAATTGTTGTATTATTCAATTTGAAAAAAATTATCAGAATTTTAGTGACGATCAACGTTATTATCTTTTTTGAGGAAACGTTTGAAATTACATCATCTTTACAGAAATAAATTGGTGAAATAATTACACCACGAAATTTGGTTTTATTTTGTTGGTTTTAGATTTGGCTTTGTTTTGTCTCTTTGCGCTAAAACCAAACAGGTGATAATGCTATCAGTAAAACTGTGTATAAGTACTTTAAAAATATATGTTAAAAGGGGACAAATAAATTATTCTTGATGTAATAAAAATAAAATCACTGTTTTAATTGATTACCTACTCATTAAATCGACCAATTCAAGAAAACAAAAACATCATCATCTCTTTGTCTTATCTCTATGCGATGCGGAGTCGACTTCCGTAATTGCATTTCTCTATACAATAATTCTATCTTGAATTGTATGGAGATAATTAATTAATCCCCTTTACCAACATATCCCGCCTAATCGTTTCCCCCTCCCCCAGGTCTTCTCTGGTCTTATCCAGATAGACTGGTATAATGGGAGATATCCAATCTCATTGGTATAATGGGAGATATCCAAAAAGAAAATAACATCATATTACAAATAGATGGAGAAAAAACATATTCGTTCAAAACAGCTAAAGAAATTAATTACCTGGGAGCCAAAATAGATGAAAATGTTCATGAGGAAGGGGATATAAAGGCAATATTAGCTAAAGGAAATAAAAAGTATGGAGAATTACGAACTTTAATGAAATCCCAAATACGTATCAAGAAAAACAAAAATCAGAATTTATAAGACTGTTATCAGACCTATACAGTAACACACGCATGCGAAACATGGGTGCTAAAAAAATCAGAAACAGACCTTTTAGAGAGATGGGAGAGAAAAATGCAAAGAGGAAGGCATATATGGAAGTATGAAAATAGGTCCGTGGAGAAGAAGAACCACTAAAACATTATAATAATAATAATAATAATACACAGCCCAACAGTGTCTGGATACATTAAAACAAAAACTCTCCGTCTATTCAGGACGATTAAGAAGGTATAAAGTTAGTAACAACCGAAAATGTGACAATGCACTTTTTGAGAACTCTGAGAAGGCGTTCTACCGAAAACTCAATTCCACCGTAGAAAGTGTCGACAAGTCTTACCCAAGCCAAGAAGAAATTCATGAGTTTTGGGGAAATCAACTTTCCACACCAGCTGTTTTTAACAACAATGCTGGCTGGATAGAAGATACGACGCACAACTGTCACCACTACGTCACTGCTAACTACGAACCATTCACGACTGAAGAAATCTCAAATGTCATCAAAGAGCTTCATAACTGGAAATCTCCTGGACCAGACGGAGTCCAGAACTTCTGGCTTAAAAAGTTTTGGAGTATTCATGAGTGCTTATCAACATTAATTAATCATGTTATTTCTAATCCGCAGGAATTACCATCATTTCTAACTCAGGGAACTACTTATTTAATACCCAAGGATCAAAATAACACCCAAGATCCATCCAAGTACCGCCCAATTACTTGTCTTCCAACTTTGTATAAATTGGTCACATCCTGTGTAACCCGGCGTATCTACCAACATTGTGCTCTAAACAATATCATAGAGCCTCAACAGAAAGGATGCGCTAAGGGTTCCATGGGTTGCAAAGAACAGCTTATCATCGACTCAGTCATTTCTAACCAGGCATTCACTAAAAAAAGGAACCTTTTTACTGCTTTTATTGACTATAAAAAGGCCTTTGATTCAGTACCGCATGAATGGCTAATAGATATATTGAAAATATACAAAGTCGATGATAACATAGTGACCTTTTTAAGGCATATAATGAGAGATTGGAAGACTAAAATTCACCTCCAAATACCTGGTGAAAACAATATCGAAACCGAAAATATCGCAATCAACCGGGGCCTATTTCAAGGAGACTCGTTGAGTCCATTGTGGTTCTGTTTAGCTTTGAACCCCCTTTCCCAGCTATTAAACTCCACTGACTCAGGTTTTAGCATTAAAAGCAATAATACTGTGGTAGCGAAGCTCAATCATCTGTTGTATATGGATGATTTGAAATTAATGGCTTCCACTCGAGAACACCTAGAAGAGATGCTAAAAACTGTAGAAACATTCTCTAATGATATTAGTATGCAGTTCGGTCTAGACAAGTGCCGTGTTTTGAATATAGTCAGAGGAAAGGTACAGCCCGGTGGATTCGATATGCAAAATGGCCAGAACATCGAGGCCATGGGCGACAACGATATGTACAAATATCTTGGAGTAAAGCAGGCGCGGAAAATTGACCATAAGCAAATGAAAACTGAGATAACTACTGAGTTTATAAGAAGGGTAAAACAGCTGCTTCGTTCACAGCTTAACAGTAAAAATTTGTTTAAGGCACTAAACACCTACGCTTGTTCCGCGCTTAGCTATTCATTTGGTATTGTTAAGTGGACAAAAACGGATATAGAAAATCTTCACCGAAAAGTACGAACACACCTCACAAAGGCACAAAAACACCACCCTAAAAGTGCAGTAGAACGAACGACATTACCCCGGTATTTAGGAGGAAGAGGGCTTATGGATATAGGTGAGCAATTAGATAAACAAATTGCTAAGTTAAGAACTTATTTTCAGATGCAGGCTGAGACATCTACTCTTCACCGCGCCATTTGCGCAGTAGATGACACAACACCGATCAAACTGAGGGAACCAGAAATGCGCTTAAACCACCTTACTAAGGACGAAAAACTGCGCGCCTGGATGGGTAAACCTCTGCACGGGCGACATCCCAATGAGGTCAGCCAAGACTATGTCGACAATACAGCGTCGAACTATTGGTTGACATCAGGAAAGATGTTCCCTGAAACGGAGGGTTCATTACTGGCCATTCAGGATCAGGTTATACCAACCAGAAATTACCTGAAATATATCGTCAAAGACCCTCAGGTTCAAAACGACAGATGCCGATATGGATGTCAAGCCCAAGAAACCATCCAACATATTACAGGGGGCTGCCAAGCATTTGCTGCAACTGAATATAAGGAACGGCATGACGCAGTGGGAAAAATCCTTCATCAAGAGATAGCTAACAAGTTGGGACTTCTCCAAACGGACCATCTCCCATATTATCAATACGTTCCTGAGAGTATGCTTGAGGATGGCAACTACAAGCTATACTGGGACCGCAGTGTGCTCACAGACCAAACAGTGGCACATAATAGACCAGATCTCGTACTAGTTAATAAATTAACAAGACAAACAACACTAATTGATGTGGCGATACCTAACAACAATAATCTACGTAGTAAATTTACTGAAAAGATCGCCAAGTATAGAGATCTGGAAATTCAAATACGGAGACAATGGAGAATGCAAAGTACCCAGACGATACCTATTGTTATATCTACTACTGGAGTCATTCCGAAGACCCTCCTCGAAAGCATAAAAAAGCTGGGTCTCAATGAACATCTTTATAAGACCATGCAGAAAGCTGTACTACTTGCGACGGCCAGAAGTGTACGAAAATTTTTGGGAGATACACCTGCATTCCAAGTCACCTAGGGCTCGATAACACGGAAAGAGTCCCACCAGAGCTCAATCCTTTTGATACCGTAGGTATCTGGGATGAGTCAATTTTCCCCTTAGAGGGAGTGTGAGCCGTATGGCTAAATCTGGATAATAATAACAATGGAGTTTATTTGTAGCAACTAACAACATAATAAATAAACTCAGTTTCTCACTGAAGTTGTTAGTCACATAGCATAGACTACAACTTGTGCGTGAGGGTTAAATTTTGATTAAGCATATTAAATAACATTAATTTATCTTATAGGTTAACAAAAAGGAATAAAATATAGACTTTTTCGATCATCTGACTTCAAATTTGGGCTCCTCTTCTCACCTAATTCAGTTACTGTTAAATTTTGTTTATGAGACCTCCGAAAATCTCTCATAAAATTCAAGAAAGGATTGCAAACAATTTCTGATGGGATTCTTCTGACGAACTTCGTTTTCTATGAGAATTATAATGATTTTTTGAAGGTGTTTCATCCATTTTTACCATAATTTTCACAATTTAAACATTTATAAGTGACATTTGTAATAAATCATTGGAAGAACTAAGAACTGTATACAGAGCCAACGATAACGACAACAATCAAAGCACAGAGAATACGATATTTGGGACACATCGAAAGAATGGGAAGTGAAAGAATGACAAAAATGTTACTTTTACAAAGACCAACATAGAAGAGAATAAAAGGCTGGCAAAGAAAAAGATGGAAGGACAGTGTGTACAAAGACCTGAAGAAAAGTAACATTGAGAGATGGAAATAACTAGCATTGGACAGAATGAGATGGAGAGAGGTGGTGAAGGAGTGTATAAAAAGACTGGAGTGAAATTAAATTCAGTAGCTGCAGACGGATAAAGGAAAAAATAAGAATATTTTTATAACAACAATGAAACCATTTTATAGAACCCGTAACTAGTGCACTTATTAACTGGTGCGTTTTTTCTATTTGATCGTCTACTTTTAGAACAAAAGATTGTAAGCGACTGCAACCTAAATTAACGTTATTTTCCATTATTAAAAGTAAAGTAAGGCTATAAAATTACTAGCTGTATCTGAAATGAGTGCATTATAAGAATCACCATTATAGGCCTGTCCGGTAGCGTTAACGAGTAACGACGTAGGAAAATTGTCCACTAAAACCAGTAATTTGTTGGCTCCTTGAAGCGTTCTGTTGATATAAACATTGAATCCATTAAGGGTTTAATGGAAAAGATCAACTTTATGTGTTTATTTATTTTTATTGTATGGTTCAACGCATAGTTGGTAGTCATTGCTGAATTAACTCATTAACTTTTTTTGGTTCATGTTTTTTTTTCAAGTCAGAATTTTTAAGTCTAGCAATAAAATAGCCAAACACATAAAAAGAAAAGAATAACACCAGCCTTCAGGATAAACAACAACTCCAGCAAATATATTAAGAACAAGCCAAGGATACTTTCCTTGCCTTAAAATATGACTCAAGTAAACGTTTACAAAGGGCAAGTAACTTGTGGCAAGAGACCTGCCCACTTTACTTACTTTCTTACTGGCTTCATGTATACCGGCCTTTAGAAACATTTATTCCATAGAGTAGTCTATATTTTACATTTTTGGGCATCTTGACTTGACTCTAGTGTTGGTTCTGTGTCAAAAAGTATTTTGTAAATTGTCTTCTTTCCTGATTTAGCATTGTAGGCAAGAAAAAGTAAGTATTGGTCACAATATTACTTGTCTCTTTAGTCCTTACAAATACTTTTGCCTTCTTTGGATCTAAACCTGTAGCAAGTATTTTTAGTGTATTGACCATTTTCTACCTGCCATTCCAGTTTTAAGTGGGTATTACATTATCCTAAATTCAGGACCGATATTCAGGATACGATTTAGGACACTAAATTCAGTCAACGAAGCTAGCGATTACACCATCCTAAATTTAGGATCGTAAATTATAAAAGACAGCACAAAGACAGGGTTTGAAAACCAAGTGTTAAAACCACAGGGGTTCGGTTTAAGTAAGTAAAACTTTTAAAAGCAGGTAAAAAAACAAGCTTTTCCTAATCAGATTTGAACAACCAGCTTGAGTGACGGACGTGTCGAGTGAATAATTACATGTCGGTGACATGTTTATCGTTTTGGGTACAAAAGGTACATATTGTATGTACAGATTGGGTACAGGTATTGTACCAGATGTTCTCTGATTTTACACCCATCCGATTTTAGACGGTGCTGTACCGTCGCCCCCGTACGAAATTATTCCGATTCGACTTTGCACAAATTTACTCAAAAAGAGGTCCTTATAACAAATCCACAGAGTGCTGGGAGGTGCCGAAGTCGGAAAATTGTTTAAACATTTTTTTTAAACAAGTTCAAAAAATCAATTTTTTCACTTCGTATACTTTTTTTAGATTATATGGGTTATTCTGGACAAAAAAGGTCTCTTGTGATTTTTCTCTAAAATTAATTTTTGTCGAGTTATACGCAATTTAAAATTTGAAAAATGCGAAAATTGCCATTTTCAAGGCTTAATATTTTAATTAAAAATAATTATTAATATGAAAGTCAGAAAGTGACCAAATCAAAGTTTAAAACCTCTCCTTCAAGAGCCTGAAGAAATTTTGTCATTATTTTATTACAAAGCTATTATTTTTAATTATTAACAATTAGCGCTATATAATAATCATTTTTAATCGAGTTATTAAGCGTTGAAAATGGCTATTACCGCATTTTTCAAATTTTAAATCGCGTGTAAATAGACAACAATCAATTTTAGAGAAAAATCACAAGAGACCTTTTTTGCTCAGAATGACCCAAATTATCTAAAAAAAATTGTCCGAAGTGAAAAAACCTGTGGATTTGTTATAAGGGGACGTTCAAGTATTACGTAACGCAGGTTGAAATAAATATACTTCACAGGTTATTTGTATTTTATTTAAATATTAAACTAACTTTCTTACCTACCACTTTTAAAAAATTTTTATTAAAACAATACCAAAAAAAAAATATTAATCATCCGGGATTTCTCGATCTCCGGTCACACGCTCGACCACTGAGCTATATTCCCTTTGCTTTGACAGGTTACAAGATTTCTCATACATATTGACAAATTTAATAGACCAAGTGAAGTATACAAAAATACTTTAAATATACTTACTATTATTATAAAATATCTTATTCCCGAGGAAGACAAATCCAAAGACACAAAAAATATAATAAATAATACATTTACTAAAAACACTAATATATCCTTTTAATGACTTATTGGCGCTGACAGCGCTGATACATACATATCTTGAAAGATTAGCAACGAACTACATACTGTCTGTGTGCGCATGCGCCCGGTATTATAAAATTTCACTCTCGATCGTAAAGAAGTATAACTTCAAAAGTCTAATCGAAATAATTTCGCTAACCGGGGAGACGATACAGCCTATAGCGCTAATTGTTAATATGTAATTAAAAATAACAGCTTCGTAATAAAATAATGACTAAGTTTCTTCAGGATCTTGAATGAGGGGGTTTTAATCTTTGATTTGGTCACTTTTCACTTTTATAATAATAATTTTTAATCAAGTTATTAAGCCTTAAAAATAGCCTTTCATTTTTCATATATTAAATCGCGTATATCTCGACAATAATCAATTTTAGAGAAAAATGACTAAAACCTTTTTTGCTCAGAATGACCCAAGTTATCTAAAAAATTTGTTCGAAATGAAACAATTATTTTTGTGAATTTGTATAGAAAAATTGTTTAAACAATTTTTCGACCACTGCACCGCCTGGCACCCTGTGGATTTGTTATACGTACCTGTTTTTGAGAAAGTTTGTGCAAAAAAATCGAGTCGGAATAATTTCGCTAACGGGGGCGACGTTTTAGTCCCGACTATTTAGCCATTTAGGATGTCGAAAACCATCCTAATTAGGATGCTAACTGTCTAAATGCGATTACACTATTACTAACGATTTAATACTAACTAGAGTTTGTGATTTAGCTTTGTAGAAAAATAATATTGCAGTCAAAACTGAGGTAATAATAAGAATACCTGCACACATGTCTCAAAACCATCAATACCTGTTCAATCCTGACAGGTACCTACCCTTATTGTCTGCCTGTGTTTGGATCTAATATGTATATATCTAACTTGTATGGTTGTGTGTGTGTCCACCATTTTCTACCTGTCCCTCTAGTTTTACACTATGAGTTAACTTGTTGGCAATTTTTTTTGTTATATTGTCTTCTTCTTCTTAATCACTTATGCCATCTCAAACATCCAGGTAAAATAATTAGTTTAAAATATTAAATATCTTTAAAAGTGAAGCGTTGGACGTATTATTTAAATAAAGAACTACTAACTGTACTGTGATCCTGTGAATAGCAGATAGACAATTGACCTCGAATTTGACTCGAGTATAATTATTAATGCTCTACCTACATACTTTTTTAATTTAAAATTACATAAAACTAAACACAGTACGCAGTTCTATGCTAGCCAGTGGTAAGCCGTCAAGAATACTTAATTTAGCATAATTTAACACAACATTTAGTTTTATTTGTTAATCGCAATATTTTTATTTAATTTATATATTCAATTGAAGTTAATAGACAAATTTAAGTGTTTTGCTAGCAAGTGAACACTTCTCTAAATTTGATAGTAGTAGAGTATAATGTGATTAAAACAGCACGAGATCTTAGCGTCTATAAAAAAATCATCATTTATGACTCCATAGTTTTAAACAACATAACCTCCTAATAATCCATGTGGTGAGACCGCTCCCGTCTGAAAAAATTTCTGATTCGGTTTCTTTGTGGATTCTTATTCAAAAAGGTCACCTTTAAACAAATCTGAAGCAGTGGCGACGCGTGACTTTTTCTAAAGTGTTACCAAACCCAGATGTAAAAAGATGTTTAAAAGAACCTCGCAAATATAAGTTTTTGTTTATTTTATCTAGAAAAATGTTAAAAACAGAAAATGACGACATTCGATCTTGCAACTGGGTATTTCTTTGGCATGTTTTAATCCGTTTCATTGCTGAAAAACTTCTTTCAACGGATGCACTTGTAGCCGGAATTATTAAAAATAGGTTTGCCAATTTAAAGGGGTCCTGAAATGCATTTCTGAAGACGTTAAATATTGATATAATTGTACATTTTTTTTTAAATATAATCTGGATCATTATAGAGAATTGTCAATACTGTTTTTTACCGTGTCAAATGTTCGTCCATATAGGTAGCTGTACAAATTGATGAAAGGCCCTACTTGAAAATTGTTTGCTTTAAATTAGAAAACCTATTTTTAAGTTGGATAATCATAGTGTCAAAAATTTCAATAAAAAAGTCGTCAACGACACTCATCCATGTTTAATTGCACGCACACTGTAATAGGTAAGTAACCACTGTAACCATTCTAAAATGTGGTAACAAGAATACTAATAACCAGAGCGCGCTTACGCCTTCGCCTTTCAAAATTTTCAGACACGAGCCGCCTTCGACCGTCCGACCGATAGCGGATGGACCTTCATTTGTATCCAGATTTAAAAAATTTTTCCTGCAACCGAGTCGCATAAATTCGCCAATATTTTCGTGCATCTAGTTGGTTTTTTAGTGAATTACTATTAAAACACTCATATTTCTATTGAAAAAAAAAAATAAAATTGAATTATTTCAAGGTAGCCATAAAATATCTATTTGCAAGATTTTTAACTGTTACCAATGGTAACAGATACAAAAGATCACCTTTTTGACCCGAAAAATATTTTTTAGGTTTTTTGGGTCATTCTAAACAAGAAAGGTATCTTGTGATTTTTCTCAAAAATTGTTTGGAGTTATAGGTGAGTTAAAATCTGAAAAATGCGAAAATACGCATTTTCAAGACTTAAAAACTCATATTTAAATTAGTATTTTTGAGGTTGCCAAATACTTAAATTGAAAACATTCATTTTCAAGATTATGAGAGTTATAGGGCCTAACATTCTAAATAAAATATGTTTTTTGTTATTTTTCGAAAAAGTTAATAGTTTTAAAGTTATAAGCGATTTAAAATTCGAAAAATGCGAAAATACGAATTTTCGGATTTTAAGTCGCTTATAACTTTTAAACTATTAACTTTTGACAAAAATTACAAGAAACCTATTTTATTTAGAATGTCCCAAAGAATCTAAAAAATATATTTTTCGGAGGAAAATCTGAGATTTTTGGAAATAGTGCGCGCTGCACCGGCAAAAAAATGGGATGGGCACGCATAATTAACAATCAAATAACAACGGTATAAATTGAAGTTACGACCCGATCAGTCTACAGAATCTTGGAAATGAATGTTTAAACTACAATTTAAGTACTTGGTAACCTCAAAAATACTAATTTAAATATGAGTTTTTAAGCCTTGAAAATGAGTATTTTCGCATTTTTCAGATTTTAAATAACTCGAAAACTATAAATTTTTGAGAAAAATCACAAGATTCCTTTCTTGTTTAGAATGACTCAAAAAACCTAAAAAAGGTAATCTTTTGGGTCAAAAAAGGTAATCTTTTGTATTTGTTTAAAAAAATTGTTTAAACAATTTCTGCCCAAAATTCCGTCCGGCACCCGTCAGATTTGATTAAAGAGGATTTTTTAAATAGGAATCCACAAAGAAACCGAATCAGAAATTTTTTCAGACGGGAGCGGTCTCACTACATGGACTATAATAATTTGTTGATTTGACACTTTCGCAAAATTTTTTACAATAATCTTTTTTTTTAACGATTTCCGGAATGGAAATCGAAACGTCAAACATTAGTTAAAAATGTAATTTTCATTACAGTTAGTTGTGGCTTGATCCCATATAAACATAAAATTTAACTTACATGCCAGAAGCAAACAGTTTAAGAACCTTTTAAGTATTATAATACACTCTCCTCAACATAGTCCAGGGAAATAAGGATTTTACCAGGGCACTGATTTATCCAGGTATTTGGCAATTTTTAAGTGTAAAACCTATAGGAAGAAACCTGTTTCCTGCCTAGATTTAGGAGCCTTTTTTAAGGAACGAACAAAGAGAAAGCGTTGCAAAATATGCTCCGAAAACAAAATTTTTAGAAAACAGACAACATATATCACTGCGAAAAATGTTCTCTGATCAACCCGGATTTTGTGTTTTTCCGACAAAATGTCTGAATTTTATAGAATAAGTAAACTTATTTTTTCTGAAATTCCGTTATACAGGGTGTCCCAGACTAATTTATCCACGCTATATCTCTTAAACGAATCGAGATTTTCGAATGGGACAAAAAGTGTTCTATTCTACTTGTAATACACTTTAATATGGCGTAGAAAAAAATCATGCCCTAAATATTCATCCCTTAGTTACAACCCCTAACTTTATTTTTTTTAATAGCACCCTGTATATTTTTTTATAGTTTTGGATGTGGTCTTCTATCGTCTATTCAACACATTTTTTGAAAATAGGTTCGTAAATAACCAAGAAAATATCAATTTAGTTTTGTTAATTATGTGTCCCAGACTAGGGATGGGAAAAACCTACCGGTTTAAACCTAAAAACGGTTTTTTACTTCACAATAACCGGTTTTACCGGTTGTTTTTTGTCCCGGTTATAACCGGTTCTTTCTTTTTAAAGTAAAAACCGGTTATTAGGTTTTTACGGTGATTAGGATTAGGTTAGGTATTATTTTGGATCCCAATCATAATTATTATTCTCAAGTAATTATTCCAAACAAAACCATATTTCAAATTTTATTTTATTTTATAAAATACAGAAGCAAACTGAAAGTGCAATCTCACATCAGCCAGAAACAATTATTAAGTTTTATTATAATATTTCCTTGAAAAAGTATTTGTAATCATAATATTTACATAAGAAGTGATCTGGTTGAATTAGACGCAAACATCATCTATTTTTTACACTTAACTCTTGACATTGAAAGTGAGTGAATGACTTTTTCTGATTACCAAAAATAATGCTCTGACTATGAATATCGAATTACTGATTACTAATACGAATCTCCAAGAATTTCCCTACGTTTTCAAAACGATACACTCATAAAGGAAGTATTAAATGAGTTAAAATGTACCTATTCTACAAATATACAAACGTGTTAAAAGTAATACACGTTCTTTGGATAGTACTAATTTTGATCATATTGATATCGAGTCGAATGGAGTATCGCAAACTAAAGTGTATTGTAAATGTAACTTTGTAACCTACTGGATTAAAAAAACCGAAAACCGGTTTTTTTGGCCGGTTATAACCGCCAGGTTAAACCGTTATAAAAAAACCGGTATAACCGAAAACCGGTGTTTTGTCAAAAACCGCCATCCCTATCCCAGACTAATTTATCAAGGCTATATTTCATAAACGAATAGAGATTTTCGAATGGGACAACAACTGATCTATTACATTTGTAATACACTTTAATATTGCGTAGAAAAAAAAATCCCCTAAATATTCATCCCTTAGTTACACAACCCCTAACTTTATTTTTTTTAAATAGCACCCTGTAAGTTAGGGATGAATATTTAGGGGATGAATTTTTTCTACGCCATATGAAAGTGTATTACAAATGGAATAGATCAGTTTTTGTGCCATTCGAAAATCTCTATTCGTTTAAGAAATATAGCCTGGATAAATTAGTCTGGGACACACAATTTAACAAAAGTAAACTGATAGTTTCTAGGTTATTTACGAACCGATTTTATTTTCAAAAAATGTGTTGAATAGACGATAAAAGACCACATCCAAAACTATAAAAAAAATACAGGGTGCTTTTAAAAAAATTAAAGTTAGGGGTTGTAACTAAGGGATGATTATTTAGGGGATGATTTTTTTGTACGCCATATTAAAGTGTATTACAAGTAGAATATATCACCTTTTGTCCCATTCGAAAATCTCTATTCGTTTAAGAGATATAGCGTGGGTAAATTAGTCTGGGACACCCTGTATAATTATTTCATAAATAAATATACACTTTATTTAATTAATTTAATGTTAGTGTCAATCAATGCCAAGTGGTCCAATATAAATTACCCATTTTTAATATTTTTTATTTTTCTACCTTTTAAACTTCAGTCTATATATAGAGAGTACAAAATTGCATTCATTTTATTTCTAAAAAAATTATTTTGCCGGTGACGGCCATTTTTGTTAAAGCGTATCGATCATTTTCACGGAAAACTGGCTTCGCTCTTTAGACAATATTTTCACTGAGGTTTGTCCTAGAACAATAAATCAAAAACCAAACTGTTTAGAAAAGTATGTTCTAAAAAGACGACCTGACCTAAAGCATTATTTAATTTCAAACTACCCTTAAGGCCTTAAATAAACCTCAAAGTTTGAAAAGGTAAACTGATAAAATTATATTTTCAGCATTTTTTAACAGCATAAGGCAAGCCGATAATGGTTTGTAATTTCTTTCTGGAAAAGACATACGTACATACTCTAAATAAAAAAAGTTTGAGCTTTGAGACTTTATTAAATTTTTTCAAAAAAAATCTCAAAAATGTAACTTTTTTAAAAATCTCAAAGTTTGACCCATTATATTATTATCTCTGATGGGCACGGATGAAAAAATTTGAAACTTGGCTGAGTGTTATCACCCAGCAAGTAGAATAAAGAGTAAAAATTTGGAGTTGCAGACTTAAGTCATATAGGAGTTACAGGCCTGAAAAAATTGGTAAAAAATCAAAATGGTCAAAATTTGAGCGTTTGCGGGAAGGGTAATTAAAATTCAAATAAACTTTCTAATGCAATAAAAATTAATATATTTTCACCAGATTTCACAATGAATACAAATTTATACAGAGTGGGCCAAAGAAAAGAGTTCACTTTGATATTTGGCAGATATTAGATTTTAAGGGAATGCCGAAACAGATCGATTTTTATTATTAAATTACAATTCGTTTATATGCATTTCATACTAGTGGCTTCATCCATCTGGGCGTGATGACGTAATCGATGATTTTTTAAAATGGGAATAAGGGTCGTATGTTATCTCATTTGAAAGAGTGTTCAATTCTCTGTTCATTAATATAAACAATAATCATTATTTATACAGGGTGGCCAAAAAAATATAATTTTTGAATTAAATTAATTGACACAAAAAGATGAATGTATGTAATTTATTTAACTCAAAATACATTTTATTGCTGTCATAATACAGAAAATATATATTTTGTGATTTGAATTAAGCGAAAAGCAATGTTTATTTGTGAAATAAACATGTATAAACATAAACTGAATAGAGAATTGAACACGCTTTCAAATAAGATACCACACGACCACTATTCGCATTTAAAAAATCATAGATTACGTCATCGGCTCTGATGGATGACGTCACGTAGCATGAAATATATGCCAAAAAATTGCAATATAAAAATGGACCTACTTCGGCATTTCCTTAAAATCTAATAGGTACTATTACCAAACTATTGCCAAATATCGAGGAGGACTCTTTTCTTTGGCTAACCCTGTATAAATTTGTATTCACTGTGAAATCTGGTGAAAATACATTAATTTTTATTTCAATAGATAGTTTATTTGCATTTTACTTATTAATTACCCTGCTCGAAACGCTCAAATTAATGATTTTTTACCATTTTTTCAGGCCTGTAACTCCTATATGACGTAAGTCTGCAACTCCAAATTTTTACTTATTTTACTTGCTAGGGGCTAACATTCAGCCAAATTTCAAATTTTTTCATCCGTGCCCATCAGAGATATGAGGGGTCTAACTTTGAGATTTTTCAAAAAATTACATTTTTTTTTTTTGAAAAAATGTACCCAAATCTCAAAGCTTAAACTTTTTTATTTAAAGTATGTGCGTATGTCTTTTCCAGAAAAAAAGATTAGAAACCATTATGGGCTTGCCTTATGCTGTTAAAAAAATGCTGAAAATGGAATTTTATCAGTTTACCTATTCAAACTTTCAGGTTCATTTAAGGCCTTAAGCGTAGTTTGAAATTAAATAATGCTATAGGCCGTTTTTTTAGAACATACTTTTCTAAAAAGTTTGGTTTTTGATTTATTGTTCTAGGATAAACCTCGCTAAAGTGCGAAGCCATGTTTTCCGTGAAAATGATCGATACGCTTTAACAAAAATGGCCGTCGTCGGCAAAATATTTTTAAAAAATAAAATGAATACAATTTTGTACTCTCTATAGACTGAAGTTTAAAAGGTAGAAAAATAAAAAATATTAAACATAGTCAAGCAAACAGCCTTTGGACCACTTGGCTTGGATTGACCCATTATTATATATGTTCTAATATCATTTACAATGATATTTTTTAGAAAAAAGGTATTGTCGCTCCTGGGTAACACCTCTCGAAAAAAGTCAGCAGCGAAAGTGTTAAATAAAGAAAGATCAATGATAGTAGTTTTAAGTTGCTTTTTTAGTTTTTGAATTCGTGGATTTGTAGGATCCCGGCTACCCCTTCAGTAACCACGACTAAAACGACCAAAAACCACGACTTTTAGTCACTATTTGAACTACATTTTGAAAATTCGTGTAAAATGCCAGTTTTTCACAATTTCAAAAATTTGGTAATATTAGGATTTTTGACTATAAAATCTTTTTTTAATACATATCTTTATTTATACGTCCATGATTTTGATAGTATGTATAACTCTTCCACTTTCATTTGGCATACGCAGAATTGTCATGTCCTCATTATTTTCTGTTTTATGTTATTGCACAATAAAGGTGTCTGGGATAAACAAATAGAATAACTTTTAAACTTATTAATGGATGGGTCTCAAATTTTGAAGGTTTATTAAGTACCCTAATACCGAACTTTGAGTGAAAAAACAGTTAATTTTAATAAAAGTTGTCAACAACTAAAGATTTTCACTTATTTTGCACTTTGCGAAGCAACAAATTCACTTTTTAACTTTCAAAAATCAGCATTTTGAAGCTTTTTCGATATTCTGAAAAATCTTGTAATTTTAACCCCCCCCCCCTATTTAGCTTTTTAATAAGGTCCAAAAAATCGGAAAAATCGCGTTTTTGCACTAGATTGTTAATAATTAAAAAAGGTCTCCGATCTCTAGGCAGGAAACTGGTAGGTTTTCTTCCTATAGATTTACAATAACTAAAAAAGTTGTCGCATATCTTGATAATTCAGTATCCCGAATATATTGTATTTTTTGCTTATTTCCCTGGAGTAACAGTATTGCTTTTGGTTTAAATTGTGGCAACAGTTTGTGATTTCCTTTATTTTTATATCTACAATTCTGAACAATTTAAAGCATTCAATATAATAAAACACACATAAGTTATACAAAACAAAAAGGAGTATCCCAATCGAATTACAGTTGAACAATTGTTCTCCTTGATAAATGTGTCTAACAAAAAGTTTTTGTTGCAAGTACATACAATTCTTTAACTACTGAATTTTAATTAATTCATTTGTAATTGAAACTGGCAACAACATTTATACATTACGAATAACGGCACATGTTGCTTTGTTCGATGTATGCCAAACACTATTAAAATAGTTATTAAAACGTTAGGATGTGCTATACAGGGTGAGTCATGAGGAACTGTACATACTCCTACCTCGTATAGAGGCCCATATGGGGAATAACAAATGACCATTAAAAAGTGTCTGCTCCCATTGTTTAATAATATACAGGGCGAGTTTCGCATTTTGACAGAAATTTGTATTCGTCATAATTTTTGAACGGTCAGATCGATGTGTCTCTTATTTTGGTCAATCGTTACACTATTACCACCTAATCAACTGATTTATTCAAACTAGAAAAAAATCAGGTCCGGCTTTAAAAAATTAGTTCGTTTGGGTCTTAGAAAAAATTCCACCCTGTATATGCTTTTTGAAAACTCTGATATGAATTTTACAAATTAGACAAATAGGCAATTAAAATGGCATATTTATTTTTTTTCCCACACGATTAGTTAATCTTTTATAAAAAAATAAAATTTGACTATGAATTAAAAGTTTGGTAAAGTGAACCATAGATTTAAAAAAATTAAGTTTTATTACAAAAATGAATTTTATTTAAGCAAATATTTGATTTATATTACCACCCAATCAATTGATTTATTCAAACTAGAAAAAAATCAGGTTCGGCTTTAAAAAATTAGTTCGTTTGGGTCATAGAAAAAATTTCACCCTGTATACGCTTTTTGAAAACTCTAATATGAGTTTTACAAATTAGACAAATAGGCAATTAAAATGGCATATTTATTTTTTCCCCACAAGATTACTTAATTTTTTATTAAAAAATCAAATTTGTGAAAATCGCAATTTTACCATAAAAATAAAAAAAATTAAACAACGTTTTTCTTAAAATTAAAAGTTTCACCATTTTTTTTTTCTATAACACGTCTAGATCTATAACTCCCCATAAAACTTCTCTTTGGACTCTACAGTTTAACATGGACGTGATCAAATAGATAAATTTTAATTTTTTTCACTTAATTTTTGCGATTTAACTTTGATATTTACGAATCTGCATCTTTTATGTGTAAAAATTCATAACTTTTACGAGAAGAAGACTGAAAGTCTACAACAATTTTCGTAGTCTTCACAATGGTAAGAGATATGTGCTGTAAAATTTCAGAAAAAAAAATTAAAATGGAACAGAGTTGTAGCGAGTTAAACCGTGATTTAATTTTTTTCATTTTTAGGTTAAAATTCCGATTTTGACAAATTTGATTTTTTAATAAAAAATTTAGTAATCTTGTGGGGAAAAAAATAAATAAGCCATTTTAATTGCTTATTTGTCTAATTTGTAAAATTCATAATAGTTTTCAAAAAGCGTATACAGGGTGAAATTTTTTCTAAGACCAAAACGAATCCGGGCCTGATTTTTTTCTAGTTTGAATAAATCAGTCGATTGGGTGGTAACATAAATTAAATATTTGTTTAAAAAAAATTAATTTTTGTAATAAAAGTTATTTTTTTTAAATCTATGGTTCACTTTACCAAACTTTTAAATTATTATTATTCATAGTCAAATTTAATTTTTTTATAAAAAATTAAGTAATCATGTGGGGAAAAAAATAAATATGCCATTTTAATTGCCTATTTGTCTAATTTGTAAAATTCATATTAAAGTTTTTAAAAAGCGTATACAGGGTGAAATTTTTTCTAAGACCCAAACGAACTAATTTTTTAAAGCCGGACCTGATTTTTTTCTAGTTTGAATAAATCAGTTGATTGGGTGGTAACACAAATTAAATATTTGTTAAAAAAAATTAATTTTTGTAATAAAAGTTAATTTTTTTAAATCTATAGTTCACTTTACCAAACTTTTAATTTATAGTCAAATTGAATTTTTTTATAAAAAATTAAGTAATCCTGTGGGGAAAAAAATATATATGCCATTTTAATTGTCTATTTGTCCAATTTGTAAAATTCATATTACAGTTTTCAAAAAGCGTATACAGGGTGAAATTTTTTTCTAAGACCCAAACGAACTAATTTTTTAAAGCCGGACCTGATTTTTTTCTAGTTTGAATAAATCAGTTGATTAGGTGGTAATAGTGTAACGATTGACCAAAATAAGAGACACATCGATCTGACCGTTCAAAAATTATGACGAATACAAATTTCTGTCAAAATGCGAAGCTCACCTTGTATATTATTAAACAATGGGAGCAGACACTTTTTAATGGTCATTTGTTATTCCCCATAGGAGCCTCTATACGAGGTAGAAGTATGTACAGTTCCTCATGACTCACCCTGTATGCTATATTGGGCATCATACTTTGTAATATGATACTGCAGATAAATATACAGGATGTAACAAAAAAGGCAGGTCATAAATTAGATCACACATTCTGGGACCAAAATATTCTTATGGCAGGAACATCTTAAAAAATAACAGTGAAATTTGTGCGCCCCATAAAAATTTTATGGGGGTTTTATTCCCTTATACACCCCACACCTTTGTGTACGTTCATACATTAAATTATTATTGTGGTACCATTAGTAAAAACACAATGTTTTTAAAACTTTCTTGCCTCTTAGTACTTTTTCGATAATCCAGTGTTTATCGAGATATTTTGAATATTTGTCGAATAAACCACATATTTGTATAAAAGTAAGTACAATTATAGAGACTTGGTAATAATATGAAAATTTATTAAAATTTTTAAGCATATTTTGAAACATTTTAAAAAAGAAACCACATCTCGATAAAAGGTGGCTTATCAAAAAAATACTAAGAGGCAAAAAATTTCAAAAACCCTCTGTTTAACTAATGGTATCGTATCCCATTAATAGTTTAATTGGAAAGTATACAAACATTTGGGGGGTTTAAAGGAACAAAACAGCCATAAAAATTGTATGTAAACATATTAAAAAAGAAGCCGCATCTCGATAAAAACTGGCTTTCGAGAAAATACTAAGAGGCAAAAAAGTTTTAAAGCATTGTGTTTAACTAATGGTGCCTAAATAATAATTGAATTGTAACGTACACAAAAGTTTGGAGTGAGTTTTCGATATATTGAAAAAAATCGCTTTTCATTTTGTTACTTCAAAGGGCTGTAACTTTTTTTATGTGATCATTTGTATAATTTGTAATAAGGTAAGTTAGGTTCGATCGAATTATTTTTGGTCTCATGTGATTTAATGTATGACATGCTTTATAGTTTATAGTTTAAAGATAAATATACTAGGTCTGGATCCCGCGTATGAAAAAAAAGTTATACTTTGATATATGGGAACACTGGAACAGGGGCAGTTTTAATTGTGGAACAGGTTAAAAATTTGGAACGGTCAGACCACGAAAACGGCACATTTATTTTGTCCGACAGAACAGACTTAAATTCTCCGAACAGAGATTAAACTCTCGTGCAAAAATCATACTGCTATTTATCACCTGTCATAATTCCTGTCATTCAACATATTCTACATGTTCCACTCATTAAAACGCCCATTTGGTGATAAATAGCAGCCTGATTTTTGCATGAGAGTTTATTCTCTGTTCCGAGAGTTTAAGTCTGTTCTGTCGGACAAAATAAATGTGCCGATTTCGTGGTCTGACCGTTCCAAATTTTTAACCTGTTCCACAATTAAAACTGCCCCTGTTCCAGTGTTCCCATATATCAAAGTTTGTCCGACTAGACACCCTTAAGCTATTAAAAAATTTTCAGCTTGCTATTAATCAACTTTTTTTTCATACGCGGGATCCAGACCTATACATATAAGGGTTACATCGTTGCATGTTGCATTGACAAATACTACTAATAAAACTTGAAAAATGTGTTCCGAGACATTTTTTATAATTATTCCTTTTTATTTTTTTTAGTAACTCATAGAGATTACATACATAACTTCCTCATTACACTTGTATAGATCGTAAGTCGTAAATATATCGTATAAAAGTATAAATGTTTTTTTTCTGCTGATTGTGATAAAAATATCATTGAACTTGAACTAAACTATCAACAAACACTAGGCAGTTGAACGTTTTATTTATTATATTGTGATTTTAAAACAGTTTCCTTGAAAAACGAATATTTTATACAACGTGCCAAAATTAGGAGAAAAGTGTTTTTTGTTTGTAACATATCCACTGATTGTCTAATCGTATATTTTTAGCCCTCTAAGTACTCTAAAGGCCAAAGAATTAAGACCATACTATATTGATAACTTTATCTGTGTTGCTATTCTCGTACCTCGCTGCACTATGTTTTTACACAACGACGCATGACTGAATAACTCTCTCTATCTCTCTCTTAGTCAACCATTTTCCATCCATTGATATGGAAAAAAACCTTTGTAGATCATCTTCTTCAAGTGCCATCTCCGCGACGGAGGTCGGCAATCATCATAGCTATTCGGACTTTGGAGACGGCTGTTCTGAAAAGTTCGCTTGGTGTACATCCGTACCATTCTCTCAGGTTGCACAGCTACGATATTTTGCGTCTCCCTATGCTATGTTTATGAGAGACCCTCAAACACTATGTATAGGTATACGATGGACCATTTGATGGAATGAACATAACGAAGATAACCAAATTTGTTTTCTTTTTAACTCACAGAATGTATTTTCCTTTACGAAAGGAACCAATAATTATCATAATCCCAGAGTTTTTGAAATCAATTTAACCTTAATACATCTAGAAGTACCACTTTAACCTTAATACATCTGGAACGAATACTATAAATTTGAATGTCTCATTTGTAAATAGCACACTGTTTTACGATATATCATTACAGCTATTAATTCCTTACACATTAATACCTTCCACAAAGTTACCATGTAGCATTAACATAACTAAACACTGCTTTAAATTTGTTTATAATGTGTTAATGGAAGTGCTACATGCGTACTACTGCGTTTTGACCTGAGGTGTAGTAATATGTGTGCAATTTATATTATGTATACAAAATTAACTACTTAATGGATTTGACCAATACTTCAAACTAATTTATTTTCTATATGAATAAATAACAAGAAATACTACAAAAAGCTAATTTGGTATTTCAGTGCAACCAGCGGAAAATGAGATATTGTGTTCCATCTTTTTCTTCTTCTTTATGGAAGAACTGCTCTTATGGATAAGGCATGCGCTCCTCTACATATAAACCATCACCGATTGGATCGCCGAGGGTGAGTGCCGAGCAGGAGCACCAAATCCACTATGTGGAGTGTGGAGCAGTTACACGGAGCACCAATGTAATGGATACGTGCCTTCAGGTGCTGCGCGAAATCATTCTTCTACTGAGGAACCAGACCATTGTCTAATATGTATTACGCAACCATGAAAGTTTCTTTCGACTAATGACTAAAAAAATCTCTTTCCTTCCACTTTTCCTTGTATTATAAGGCGAAGTAAATAGTATTTGGATTCTCTTTGGATTCTCTCTGGCCACGTGATGCGGAACGAAGAAAAATATCGAGTTCTTCAACTCGTCATGCAGGGCAAAGTATTTGGCAGGAGAGGACCGGGACGCCGTCGTATCTCGTGATTGAAAAACCTCCGACAATGGTTTGGGATAACCTCCGCGGAGCTGTTTCGCAGAGCAGTCAACAAAACAATGATAGCCTTGATGATCGCCAACATCCGGACCGGATAAGGCACTGAAGAAGAAGAAGGATTCTCTTATTGTATGGCCGAAGTATTGTTTTTCTCCTCTTTATGATTATGAGGAGACGTGCTGAATTCATCACTTGAGGAACATCTTCACTGGAAGTGTGCGAAACTCACGATACCTTTAGGATTCGTCGATACGGTCGATAGCACCACAATTCGAATGCTTCTAATTTGTTTGGCATTGTGGTTTTTAACCTACATATCTCACAACCACACAATAAGAGAGCCCACACATAATATGAGTGATCCATCACTGGTAGCTAAATTATAAAATAACAAAGGAATGACACAGGGTATAAAAAATACGACACAATAAAAATCAACCAAACACTAAGATACATTCAGAAATACACTCGATTTTCCTAACTACATCAGACAAGGAGAGACACTCTTAAAGACGCAGTTAACACATTATATTGCCACACAAAACAGACTCAAAATATTATACACCTTTGGGGACTAGAAGTCTTTAATGTTTAGACTATGAAACATCTGGGAGCATTTAAGATGTAGTTGTATGGATAAATATTAAGAATATCATGGACCAAGGGAATCACAATCGAAGTTAATAAAATATAATAAGTGAAATGTTATATCTAAAGCATGTAAAAAAAAGTCGAAAACATGTCAACAAACTAATGACGGCCGTATTAAGATACTGGTTTGATTATACCTGAAAATAACCGATTCAGACAGCTATAGGTATATCTCTAATCTCTATACCTACTAAAATTTGATCATCATTCAAAATTTACATAAGTTTTGATCATGTGTAACATTATATCACTATGTTCTTTTAATGATAAATTTAAATGTATGTATTTATAAAACTAATCCATCTTCACCAACTGTCGGATTTTTACAAACATGTTTAGAATATTAGCGATGCCAAAGTAATTAAAAACAAACGATTACGTAAAAATTAATCAAGATCAAAAAGATAGCTGAACTTTATTAATTTTGAAAACTGGCCAAACACTAGGAAGCACAGATACTATATTTAAAAATTATCAATATATTTGAGTAGTTTACAAATATGGCGTCAACTTATTAATTTTATCTGTGTTTGTCTTTAACGAATTTTTGGTTGTAATATACCAAACCATAATATTATGTATTTATAAAAAACCCTACCGATGAAGTAGGATTTTTCCCTACCTCCGTTAAAGGAATGAAAATGGGTGTTCCGGGGCAAATCTTTTAAAAAAAGTTAGTCCCATAATAAGCACCCCTTGATATACCAGAAAAAAAAATAAAGCCGGACTTGTGTCGAGTTTGCAAAGTTTAACCTCTGTTTCCGACACTAATATACTAATTAAAGAAACAAAAATAAAATTTGTATAGTAAATAATGGAAAGTGATGATAACGAGGTCGTTGCTGTTGTGGCAACTCTTTTATTACTGTCCAAAAATCATAACCATAGTACATAATATTTGGTTGCAAACGAATTCATTAATCATCTTGCTAAATTTCAATCATTTTATAGAATGAGTATTCAAATATTTACATTGTTTTATTGTGGGTCCTGGTTTAAAAAAACGATATTTTCTTGTTATTGTCTATTCGAGTACCACTCCAGGTTATAATTGTACAAATCTTTGTTCTGCTCCACCACAGAAAGCAATACAATATTAAATTCTTGAGCGGCATTCATTTTCCGCACGTAATTAATCATTCAAAACAATGAAACTGATATCAAAAAATGGAACACGTCCTATTTCATGAAACAAGTTTCATGAAGATAAAAATGTTTCATGGGCATGAATCACACTCGTTTCATAGATATGCGGACGTCTATTTGTTTAGCAGTGTTTTATTTCCATGAAACGTGTTTCACGTTTCATGTTTCTTTGGTGTGCGCCTTCGGACGATAAAAATGTTTCACACGCATGAATCACACTCGTTTCATTGGTATGCGGACTTCTATTTGTTTAGTATTGTTTTATTTTCATGAAACGTGTTTCACGTTTTATGTTTCATGTTTTACGCTTCATGTTTCTTTAATGTGCGGCCCTGCCTTAGGAAACAAATTGACACATTTAAAACCGTTTTGCACACTATTCATTTTTGGCAGGTCATCAAAAGCAAAGTAGCTGGAACATTAAGTTCTGGTAGTTGGAAATGCACAGTCTAATGTCAAGGTTATAATCTTTCCACTGCCAACATGAGCATTTTGATAAAGTTCAAAACTAGTTCTACAAATTTGTTTTGATAGTTTGATATTTTTAATGATCCTAATCAACTGTGTGTGTTTTAGTATCATTGGAAAATAAAAAATTCGTAGGGTGAAGTTGGTGTGAGAATTTTGCAAAATGCGTAGAAACGGAACTTTGTCAGAATGTGCAAAACTGGCCCTATCAATGTTCGATATAAATGTTTGAGAAATTTGATAAGGCCGCTTTGAAGAGCCTGCCGATATTTGAACATCCCATTAATCATAAAAATTAGTCATTACTAGTCAACTTGCATATTATTAGTACAGTTAAAATTATAAGAGGATAAAATATTAAGCAAGATTAATTAGACTTTTTTCTACTTTTAGGGACAAAAAAGGCAATTTGGTTAACGGAACCGAATTCAAAATTATTCTGCATAACATTTTAAAATACTATTTTTTGTTTGAAATACCTCATTTTTGTTGGTAAAAAATATATTAATTCGTCTAGACTAAATTACGGTTCTATTGAACTTGGTACCCACACAATGTTGCCAAACTGAATTTTGTTATATATGGTTTAAATTTTTTGACTGGGTTTAGAGCCGACTATACATCCGGAATAGAAGGGCTTGCAAAATATGTCAAAATATGAAACAAAGGCAAATTAAAATATGTTAATTGTATTACTTTTATTACAAAAGATAATATTTTATCCATATTGTGTCCTTGAGGTATCCTGCTATTCGGTTTGCTTTTGTTACTTGTTCTTTCACCTCTTTCTCAATATTGTTGGCACTTGGATAACTTCACTACAAGGTATTTCAATGCCGTTATTTATTCTGCACAGGAATATGAAACGAAGAGAAGATCTACTTAACCAATGTGACTGTTCTTTTAAAAAAATGAAAGGGCATACGAGAAGCTAAGCTTACTGTCCACTTGAGATAAAATCTCGAGAGAAGATCTTGAGATTAGTCTCAAGGTGTTGTCCATTTGAGCATGGGAGACTCGCTGGCGACTTTCGTTTCGAGGCCAAGAAAATTTCGTGTCTACTAGGACTCTAGAGACTCAACACACAATCCGCTGTGTGACTTCATCGCGCGTATTTCAATTGCGTATACAATGGTGCAAAAACATAGGTCGAAAAACAAAAGAAGTGTTGGATCAGAAAAATTAGTGGAACATCGAATTGACTTGGGAGCCGGTTCAGCTCTCCTGAATGAGTTGCAGTGGAATATGCACACGAATTCAAAAATTGTATTGGAGTATCTGCTGTGCAGTTTCGACTGCGTTTAGATTCAATAAAACACCAGATTTGGCAGAATATAAATTTAAATTGTGTAACTTCCTTTGTATTTCGTTTGCATAACAATTAAGTATTAAATTTTATTGAAAACTTATCATACCTACAAACTCATTTTTTTTGCGATTCCTGTATAATTTATCGTTAACATTTCATAAGAATACTGTTTTTTTCGTAAAGAGAAATTAATTGCAAAATTTCATCATCGGTGCACTCATTGTTAAGCAAGTTAATATTTACTTTTCGATATTTATTTTTACCAAGGAACTCATTACAACTTATATGGTTTGGACATATACAAAGAATGGATGAACAACGAATACAAAAGGAAATACTAAAATGGCAACTAGAGGGAAAGATAAAACGAGGTTGGAGCTGAGAGAAAGAGACATGGAAGAGAACCTATGAAATAACCGGACGAAGTGGCGATTGTAAGTCAGAAAAAAGTTATAAACCGACTTGTATTTGTCCGACTATTTATTTTTCGCTAAACGCCTGAGACTAGTCTCACCTCTTCTGGTATAGACAGAAGACTGGAGATTCCATCTCAAGTACAGAAATAAACATGTTCACTTGTGACAAGCACAGTCTCGGGGACAAGTTACAGATTGTCTCGGGCCCATACATATTTTTGTGAGTGCAGTCTCAAGATTGTCCTCGAGACTATTTTGTCTCAAATGGACACTTATTCCCGTATTTATAGTTGAGTCTCAAGACCTCGTCGAGTCTTAAGAGCTTGAATAAAATTTGTGTTTAAACTAAACACAAATTTTATTCAAGGTCGGTCTCGAGGCTCGATGAGGTCTTGCGACTCGACTATAAATACGGGCATTAGCTTAAGAAGACTTATTGCCTCAAATTCACTGATGTTCTTACACCAAGAACTTATGTATCAACTTTCAAGAGAATAGAAATGTTTTTTCAAGAAAATACTTAGTTGCAATGCAAGAATATGAGAATCAGAACTGCTACTGTGCCAAATTCAATAGAGTTGTTCTATATACCAAGAGAAACAACATATTTATGAACAAAGGTTGAATATTCCTAGGGCTTTTCGTTTAAGAAAAAGAAAAGGCTTGAAAATATACGAAGAAAGAGAAGACTTATTGATTCTAAATTCAAAAGTGTTCTTCCTTACACCAAGGGGAACTTATATAGTATAGGTACTTAGAGTAATTTGCATATCAATGGTGGGACAAAAAAGATACATTTTCAATGAGGACATGATGGCTCATTAATAATATTAATAATATTAATAATATAAATTCTTAAAACAATAATTATTTATTAAAAATGAAAGAGGTTAATAAATCAATCAATAGACCATTAATTTTTATGGTCAAAATATCGATATCTATCAAATGTATGAGACTTAGATTAATTACAATGATTGCCAAGGGCGGATCCAGGAACCATCCAGGACCATGAACTTTTTTTGGTGGGGGGGGGTTACAGGGGGTCTGACGGAAAATTTTTAAAAATAGTGAGTGTTAAGGAAGTTTTCACACACTTTTGAGTGCCTTAAAGGCATTCAAAACTTACGGTTACTTTGTTTGTCTAGCAACGAATAATCAGCAATTTTTTTAAGTTCTCGGGGGGGGGGGGGGGGCACGGCTCAATTTCTGGATCCGCCCTTGCTGATTGCATATAATTTAAATTAATTCTATATTTAAAAGAATATAACATTATACTTTGTCAAGCCTGCCTGGAGAAATTTTCACTTGAAAATTTCTACAAAAATGTATAATACATCCTATTTTCTTGATAGATAAAAAATGAAAGGGAATAAAAACTGTAATGAAAACCCACTCATAAGAATGCAAAAGTTTCTCAGTCATTGTTTCTTTTGACAGATGTACACAACTGTGTCCTTAGTTGCCCAAAGTTTTATTTTGATTTTAAATAAAAATATCTAATTAATGTTATAAAAATGTTTGATAGTATTTATTTTATACGAAACTGTACACTCATAACTCTCACTGTAATTTCCCAGACATCTTTCTTTTAATCATGATTAAGATTGCATCATCTAAATAACATGATAGGTGATGTTCAAATTTTTTTAAATTTGACAAAAAAGGTAATGAGTTGTGTGCAGAATCTGTTACTAATGCTTTGTAATTCCTCTAATAGGGTTTTAAAATACTTTATGTATATGAACAGAAAACTTGCTATAAAAATATTTAAAAAAGAATAAAAGCTATAATACCTACTCTATAGGCGTGAATTTAATTTTACAGAATTTAGGTCTACTTTACTCCAAAATATACTATGTCAGACTCATTAATAAATACAAACTTTCAAATACAAAATATGACACAACATTACGGAATAGAAAAGGCTAAATTTTTCAAAATATTTCTCTAAAAAACAATTACCTAACTACGCATAAACAGTAAAAAAATTGGTATATAGCAATAATTCCATACAAAAAATACTTTTTATTCAGCCATGAAGCAGAAATTATCCTGCAGATGGCTTCTACCTAGGAAATCAGAAGGGATTGAAATAGCAATCATTTCAGAAGATATAACTTTTTGAGTAAGTAAATCAAAAACAGGAAAATCAATATTTTTGATAGTTAAACAAAAAGAGACAAAATCATTAAATCTAGTATCAGCTGAAAAACATCTCTAACTGTCAAACGACAATTTATTGAAAATAATAGATACTTTATTTAATCAGAAGAGAACCCCCTTGAATTTAGTCAGTGAGGAAACCAGATAGACAAAGTGACATTCAAAAATAGCAACCCAAGTGACCTTGATACTTCAATATTTCAGAATTGGAAAATTGATTTTTTAAAGATACCCATAAAACTCTAACCAAAACCTTAGCAGAAGTTGAAAAAACACCGTTCTTATTGATTTATTTCTAAATTTAAAGCAGGAATATTTATAAAGCAAACTTTGGTGGATAAAATATCACCTGTTTCATTTTTGAATACGAAGTAGGTACAGTTACTTTGACTCATGAATCACTTAAGAACAATAGTGTCCGTGAAACCCTTTTATAAAAAAATAAGCAAGCAATGGAAAATCTTTTACTATCTCTAACGGGATAGGTAAGGAGTGATAAAACCCACTTTTGGTAGATACCTATGCCATTCTTAGCAAACAAAAATAGTTTAAAATTATTATCATGGTTCTGATACTAATGTTTCAGCAAAACATGCAAATTTGACTGTAAAAATTCAAAATGTTTTGTTTTATCTTATTGAATATGAATATCCATCAAGTAGGTATCAACTGATTCCATAAATAATGTAAAAATAGGATGTTTAGTTTGAGCATAAAATAAGTTTTGAAATCTTAGTATTTTTAAACCAAGTAATTTTAATACTTCGTTGAAATAAAAATTGTATAGGTAAGTATTAGAATACTCTCTCGGCTCTTTAATTTGACCTAAATCTAACAAAAGTCAAAACGCAGTAAACCAAACAAGAAACCCCTAAAATCAAATAAAATTCCACTTACTTCTACTAATACAATACACACTAATATCACAGATCACTTTATAATTTTTAAGTCTTCTAGGTTTACTTCAATGTCGAGTTAAAACAAGTTTGTACGCGTTTCTTCTGACGCGATTATTGTCAAGTCGTTCGTTCGAATATAAAAAAAAATAGTAAACCCAGAGCGTCTCAGCTGATCGCCGATACGGTCGCTCGTCAGCTGTTTTGTTTGGATAGTTGTTTCCTCGCTGAACCAGCTGGCTGGGCTCCTCGACCGGGCTTGCGCTCTAACGATTGCTTTGTTTCTGTAGGACAGCGCTCGATAAAAGTCGGAAGAAGAGCGGAGTGCGCTGCGTTGCCACGTTGTGGGTGGGTTAGGAAGTCGAAATTGTGTGAACTGCGTTCTGAACTAGAGATGGGCTGTATTCTACCTGCGAATTTTTAACTACTACAGATATTTTTCAAAATTGAAAAATTATTTTCCACCTACCTCTACCGAAAGTATACTTTTCCGGACCTGATTGTAGGGCGCAAAGTTGTACTTTTCCTCCCTAGGGAGGAAAATATTTTTCCTCCCTAGGGAGGAAAAGTAAGAGTGACGTCATGGTATTTCATTCATGAAATATAACTTGTTGACGCCCTGTACAATACCTATTTTCTATTACGTAAGTATCTACACATTTTAACGTTTATTTAAAAACAATATGTATTTTGCAGAATGGTAAAAAACAGTAAACTGTTATTCTCATTTAACAATGTTTACATTAATAATTTGACTGATATTTGACAGTTGACAGTTATATTGTATTTACTTGTTAGTTTTAGTTCTAATAAATTTTGTTGGTTAGTTACATAAATAAATTAAGTAAAAATGAAAAAATGACTTATTTGAAAAAGGTGGAAAAACCATATGTATAACATGGGAGTAAAGTGCCTTTTCCTCCCTTGAATGATTACTGCCCTCCGCTACGCGTCGGGCAGTAAACTTCATTCTCGGGAGGAAAAGTAGCACTTTCCTCCCTTGTTATACAAATAGCTATATCCTTAATCCGTATTAATTTTTTTTGTATGTAGCACTTTTTCATTTAAGTGAAAACTTCTCTGTGTACAACCTATTTAGTTAAAACTAGTTTATAAATCTAAAGGTTTTACTTGCTGTGCACTTCTGGTGCACGTGGGGCTAAATAAATGTGTTAATATACCAAACGGTAGCTTAACCCTTAACCACTGACTGACACGCCGTATGCCATACCCAGCCGAAAATATATTTTATTGTAAAACTTGTTTTATAAAAGATTCCTAGAAAATAGAAAACCATATGTGTATGTACCTTCAAGTGGTGTGTAATTGTACCTGCTCCCTACTTCTGCAGTTTTAGTATGGTTTAGTCTTTAAGCCACGTTGACCAGTGGCGGCTCGTCAGAGGAGGCAACGGAGGCTTAGCCTCCCCATAAATTTTTTACACATTTTATGTCATCTCTGGGATATAATATTTCTATAATTATTGATGAAATGTCACTGTTTTGTTTATTTTGAATCACGAGAAACAACAAGCGCTGGTACTAATACAAAGTGTAAATTATTGCACACTTGTAACTAATGCATCTGGAACGCATCTATATACCCACCTATACTACGCTGTAAGCAGCTCCTCATATCCCTACCAAGGGAGGCAGAAACCAGACTCGACTCCGTTGTGTTATAAGTTACGACAAACTTCTCGAAACCAGCAATATAGTTTCCTATGCGTACAATAATACTCGATAGAGAAACGTAATATTATATCGCTTCACGTCATACTACCCAGAAATATAAGGCAAGGGAGTCTAAACCAGAATTAGGCTCCCTTGTGTTTTTACTTATATTCTATAAAGAAGTTAATAGTCAGGGTATTTCTTGTTGTGATTTTATCATTTTATTTTTTTTAATTAGTGTTTGGTGAATTTTTGTAATTCATATATTTTTATTTGTATTGGTATTGGCTTGGTAAGGTTATTTTTACAATTTATGTACCGTTGTTTGTTTATATAAAATGGATAAGTTAAACGAAATCAAAATATCTGAAGATATAATTGACTGGCTGCTCAGGAATAATTTTAATACTTTAAGTATATACATATAATAAAGCTTATATTATTAAAACCTTAGGAAGACCACAGCCAAATTTAACTATTATTAAATCTTCAGGTAATCGTCAAAATCGTGCATTTAATATTATTTGGTATAATAAATGGGACTTGTTAACCGGGTCTATTAAGAGGGAAAAAGTTTTTTGCTATCCTTGTATCTTATTTTCAACACAAACCGAACATACAACGTGGTCTAAAATAGGATATTCAGATCTGAAAAATTTGCCTCGTTCAACTGAAAGACATTCCAAATCTAAAGATCACATATTTTCGTCGTGTAAATTAAAACTTTTTGCTAAACAAAATATAGTAACTGCTTTAGATACAGCTCAAAAAGAGGCCATAATTACTTACAATAATCAGATTTTGGATAATAGGATGAATTTAAAAAGGCTTATCACTTAGTACTTTTTTGAAAAGTCAGTTTTTATCAAGATATTTTGAATATTTGTCAAATCCACCACATATTTGTATATGGTTAAGTACGAATATGGAGACTTGGTAATTAAATAATATGAAAATTTATGCATGCTTTACATTTTTAGGTATATTTTGAACCATATTAAAAAAGAAGCCACATCTCGATAAAAGGTGCCTTCTCGAAAAAATACAAAGAGGCAAAAAAGTTTTAAAAACACTGTGTTTAACTAATGGCACCGCAGTAATATTTTAATTGGAAGGTACACAAACATTTGGGGGGTTTAAAAGAACAAAACCCCCATAAAAATTTTATGTAAACACAGTAAAAAATAAGCCTCAACTCGATAAAAACTGTCTTACCGAAAAAATACTAAGAGGCAAAAAAGTTTTAAGAATATTGAATTTAACTAATGGTACCACAATAATAATTTAATTGAGACGTACACAAAAGTTTGAGGGGGTTTAATGGAACAAAACCCCCATAAATTTTTTACGGGGTGCACAAATTTCACTATAATTTTTCTTTAAGATGTTCCTGCGATAAGAATGCCACATGTCCATTTTCAATAAAAAATCTCTAATAGTTTTCGATATATTCGAAAAAATCGATTTTCATTTTGTAACTTTAAAGGGCTGTAACTTTTTTTATGTGCATATCTGTACTAAGGTAAGTTAGGTTCATTCGAACTATTTTTGGTCCCAGAATATGTGGTTTAATTTATGACCTGTATTTTTGTTACACCTTGTATAAAGGTAAATTTTAATGAATTGTATTTTGCTTGCAGTACTGCATTTTCATAACTAATTTTATTTACTACATACAATTGTTTACGTTTTAATAACATAACCTGAATCTTACTTTGTCTTCTTATTATTTTTTTGGACTATGGCCTTGGCAATTATCCAGTAACCAGGACTAATATAATTGGCCAATATAATTAAAAGTGCGAATAAAGTTGCAGAGCGTAGAAACCAGGTGTCGCTTTTCTGAACTTGCACGGTCCCAATAGGACAAATTTATATTGAAAACAAAGGAGAATAGGCAACGGTATGACATACCGCATCTCAGTGTCTACGTTCTGAAATATGTCCACGTCAGTAGTTAAGGGTTAAGGTATCTGCATCACTTAGTGCTCGATAATCCAACAGGTTCAAACGGTTTTTGTATCATCTTTGAGTCTCCTACTAATATTCCCCTCCAAAGTTGGCTCCATGTTTAGGCCAAAGTATACTCATTATACACATTATTATCAGCATCATCAACCCGTACGCGTCCACTGCTGGACATAGGCGTCCCTCAGCTCTTTCCATCTCTCTCTGTTTTGTGCGACTTGCATCCATACCATCGTCTGTCCATCTGGTTGGTGGGCGTCCTTTGCTCCGTAGTGCTTTTTCTTGTGGCCTCCACTCGACAAAACGTTACACATACAAATTATAAATAGTGAAAGCAAGGAGAGAAGTAGGAAGGAAAAAACTGTCTTTGTTAAGAAACTTCTGACAATGGACAAGACTAAATTTTGAACAGCTAATAAAAACAATGCACACAGAGAGGAGTTTGAAATATAGTAGCCAATCTCAATTGAAGAGAGGGTACTTTAAGAAGTTTGTTCTGAAAACGTTAGATCAGCTTGATGTTTAATTTTCTGGTACAGCCAATAAATGGACACCAGAATTTAATCCTAAATGCAATAATTGCGTATATGTAGATACAGTGATGATGAGTGCGCTAATCACTGGCAAAATAATTTAAAATACGGAAAACATAATACGTGGTGAAATAAAAACAGATGAAACTAGAAGATGTAAGACATTATCATTAGAAACCTATAATTTTACATTATATTCATAGTTTGCGATCTTTAGACGTATCAGAGGAGTTTGGCAACTAACACTGACAGTGTGATAATTTTTACAAATTGTGAAGAATATCACCTCATCATTTTTTCTAATAAAAGGCACTTGAGTTAATGGATGGTTAAGATATTTAATAGCTTTTAAAAGTGAATATTCCATACCATTATCTGTTCTACAAGGAATTGGCCGGTGATAGTTTTCTTAATATTTTTCGATTTCATTGGTTAATTGCGTAGTTCTAGTTCAACATGGTTTTATAGTCTTTGAAAATATGTACTACCAATAGATACCGAATTACATAAAATAGGGAACAATATTTAATAAGTCAACACAGATTATGGCTTACTCTGATTTGAATTTGATTACACGCACCACACGAGGTCTTAAAGAGGACCAGATTTTATATTTTCTGTTAACAATATTTATTTATTTTTATATTGTGTTACACAAATGTTACATGAACGAAGGTGTGGTTTAAAAATCACGATATCGCCCACCTCTACGATGTACGTAAACATTGTCTTAACTGGTTTTGATGGTTTGTTGTGATGGGTTTGCTTTATGTGGTTTGATATGTACATGTAGGATTTACTTACGATATTATTCCAAGAGACGGGAATACACATTACTAATGAGTAATAATAGGTCCTTATTTACGGTGTAACCACAAAAGACTTCACATAATGAGTCTAAGTGCAAATAGACAAAACCATAATATTTGTAATGGAAATTTAGAACAAAGAAAGACATTTGGGAACTATCAGTACAAACAACAAACAAGCCAAGTTTTCAAGCTACTATGACACTATGTTGCTACTATGTTTGATATAGTTATGTCAAAAGTTTTTGTCATCAAACAAATTCTCTTTAATATTTCTTATACTTAACGCCATATCGCGTGATAATCGCGTTTTTCTTATAATTTCTTAAATTTTAGGACCTTGAATATTGTAGTGAGATTTTATCAGTAATATATAAACGCATTAGTGCATGGAATATCCCCACTCTAATGGGAAAAAGATACGAAACTAAATAGAAATGCGTAGATACTGTACCAGGTCCTAATAGACGTTAAGGTACCGTACACATGACAGCGCTTAAAGCCGCGGTTTGCCTGATAAACGCGCGCTGCATCGCTTGCATGTCGTGTATATAGTCGAAACGGAAATCCGTCAGAATGCGCAACAAAGTGGCAGTATCAACGTTTGGTATATGAAATTCGATTTGTTTAAGAAATCGCAGAAGCTTAAAGATCAGATATTTTAACATCGCATTAATCATTGTAAATTAGTACCTAGATGGATATTAGTGGGTACAGTTAAAATAATTAGACAATAAAGATTACGCAAGGGAAATTACACATTTTTCTACTTTTTTTCATTTCAAATTCAAAATTATTTTGCACATCATATTTGAAACATTATTTGGTTAAAACATAATCTGATTTTTGTTGGTAAAAATATATTAATTATTTGTCTGGATTAAATTACGGTAGTGCTGATCTCCTAGAATACTTGGTATATTATATTCGGTTTAAATTTTCTAGTGGATTTCCGAGCCTACTGTACGTTACCATTTGTTCCTTGGACCCTGTCTACATAATGGTAGGCAGTGGCGCACCCAGGGGGGTTTTGGGGGTTAAAACCTCTCCCAGGGCATATAAAAAATATAAAGAATAGTAGGTAAATGTAACTTGTCTGTCAGAAACAATACAAAAAAATTTCGGTGCCCAAGCGAAGCTAGGACAAATAATCCCGGACAAAAAATCTCCACAAATTATCCCTGGTCAAAAAATCCACAGACAATAAAATCCCCGGACAAATAATCCCCACAAATTTTTTTCGACAAAATATCCCCACAAAAAAATCCCGGACAAAAAATCCCCAAAGAAATATTTGCTGCCGAATCTAAAAATTTTCCCGTGAATGCGATCGACTCAAATGTTTTTCAGCCTCAGTGCGTGAGAGCTATAGCAATCACCATGAAATCGCTTTTCGGCACGAAAATAATGATTAGCAATTAAGATTAAGAATGAATTATAATTTCGATTACCAAATTTCGAATTTCAATTCCATGCCGAAAACTTCAAATTTTACATGACAAACGAGTGTGAGTTTTTTCAAAAATCGTGGAAGATATGGGGAATGCGCTAAGGCTATGGGAACCATGTTGTAGGTAATTATTCGCTTAAATCTTTTACTCACTTTGCTTTGAATAACTATGTTCAAAACATTGCCTATTCGTGATAAGAACTGCTGGTCCTGAAAACGATAATCTTGATTGAAATGCAAAAAACCTGTTACTTTTTGTAAATTTAACGTCAAAAATATTTAGTTATTATCATCATCAATGGCGTTATAACTCTTCGAGTGTCCTTGCGAATGGTTTACTGTTGCCTTTCATGTGTCGGTCCTGTGGCACTATTTCCCATTGTCTCACTCCCAGTTTCTCCAGATCTTCTCTGGAGATCTTTCCACCTATTTCTAGGCCGTCCTACAGACTTTCTCCCATCTGGCCTCTCCCCGATATGCTATGTCTGGTTTGATTTTTGGATACATTTTTCACATGGCATATTCGGCTAAGTTAAACAACAATGGGGACAACGGAGCTCCCTGTCTCAGTTCAGAATTTACGCAGAAAGCATTTGATATTTCCCCACCTCTTCTAACTTGTGCAAAGAAGTTACTTACACACATTTGCGTTACCGCAGTTAGTTTCTTGGGTATGCCCAGCTCGACCATTGTATTCCATAGTGTAGGATGATTTATTGAATCATAAGCCTGTTTGAAATCTATAAAGATCTGATTCACGTCTTGATTATACTCCCAATCCTTTCAAGCATTTGTCTAATAGTAAATATTTGAGCAACAATCGATCTGCCTTGCCTGAAATCACACTGGTAGTCACCAACTATTTCTTTGGCGTATGGTAATAATCTTTTTAGTAATACATAACGAAAAATATTTAGTCATCAGTTTCAATTCACTGCAAGCAACATTTCAGAAACCTGCTTGAACAGCTTTCAAAAGCTATGTCAAAACCTGTGTTCTGCGTTTTCACAACAAAGCTAAACATTCTTAATAGCGCAAAAATTTTTCATGGATGCACACAGATAAGAGGCAATGTTTTGAACTTAGTTATTCAAAGCAGAGTGAGCAAAAGATTTAAGCGAATAAATACATGATTCCCACAGCCTTAGCTCATTCCCCATATCTTCCACGATTTTTGAAAAAACTCACACTCGTTTGTCATGTAAAATTTGAAGTTTTCGGCATGTAATTCGAATTAGAAATTTGGTAATCGAAATTACAATAATTCATGCTTAATCTTGATTGCTAATCATTATTGTCGTACCGAAAAGTAGTTTCATGCCCGTTGCTATAACTCTTATGCACTGAGGCTGAAAAACATTGAAGTCGATTGCGTTCACGGGAAAACTTTTAGAGAACTATTCGGTAGCAAATATTTCATGGGGATTTTTGTGAAGATATTTTGTCGAAAAAAATTTGTGGGGATTTTTTGTCCGGGATTTTTTTGTGGGGATTTTTTGCCCGGGGATTATTTGTCCGGGGATTTTTTGTCTGGGGATTTTTTGTCCAGGGATAATTTGTGCGGATTTTTTGTCAGGGATTATTTGTCCAAACCCCGCCCAAGTCAACCCCCCCTAGAAGAAAATTCTGGGTGCGCCACTGATGGTAGGGGAGCCCAAGCGGGGATTTTTGCAGTTACTCAAGCGCGTCAGAAAATCACATGGGGAGAGACCTTATATTACCCTCTAAATGTACCCCTACCATATATTGGCTCTTAATACAGGAGAGTTCGTTAAGGGGGGTCCGAAAAAAATCTATCCTTAGAAAAACTCGAAATCGTCACATTAACATTAAGATAAGGTAAGTTAAGTACATGTAGAACAGTGTACCTATATTTTAAAAATCTGACGATTTGAGCAAATAGATTAGTAAGGACATAGGCAAGGCACCAAGTTTCACAAAAAAAATGTGCATATTTCGCGAAATGAATACGTGTTCAATGTTTTTAAAAAATCTATCGAATGATACCAAACACGACCCCCACGGAGAGGGGGGGGGTAAATTTAAAATTTTAATTAGGAACACCGAGATATTTCGCGAAATTAACATCAGTTCGAAAAACTCAAAAATACAAGTACATATTCAATATTTTTGAAAAATCTATCGAATAAACCAAACACCACCCCCCAAGTTATAAACTTTGAATACAATACAACACACAATACAAATGATCTGCGTCGTAGAAACTGTGCTATCAATAATTTTCAAACGGTGTATAAAACATTATAGAAGTTTTCAGGGACTTTCGGCCCCCGGTAATAACGTAATCTTTCATTCTGCGTTTTAAATTTTTCAAAAATACTTATTAGTTTTCTAAGGATTCGAAAAAAAAATGAATGCATTTAAAAATCATTCGAGCCGAAATTTTGCGCCTACCCCCTTAAATAATTGAGAGTTCAAACAATATTTTGTAATTTCTAGATTCAGTCGACAGCGTTATTTTTTATGTAAGGAATATAATCCCTCAATATTTATAAGTGAGGATCAAGGTAATTAAAAATGCATTTGACAAAGTACTTTGCTGCTGTTGATATTTACGAAGTGCTTTCTCTTTTAATATCTGTTCTTTTGTTTCCAAGAACCGGTTTCCTCTTTCTGGGTAAATTATTACGTGCTATTACGAATGACACTAGCTTTAAGAGTCATGAACGTCCTCATTATAATTGCAAGCAGGGCGATTTTTGCTATATAAAATTATTATTTTATTAAAAATAAAATCAATGGGAAAGTCCCAGTAGCTGGCTGTACGTGTATACCATAATTAAAAATCATACAGAACAAGTAAAAACTTCGTTTGTATAATGGTATAAAAAGTTTATTGAAAAACTATTAAAAAGTCATCCAAAAGGATTCGCAAAACGTTTTCAATCTAGATCAGATCATCTTCAGTGCGTTCTGCTTAGTACATGAAAGCTTAGCCAGCGTTTCCCAAATGGTGGGTCGCGACCCGGTACCGGGCCACGAAAGCAAAATGCCGGGTCGCCTGGCTTTGACGAATAGGTTTTTTTTATAAATAAAGAGAGAATTAATTGCTACCATAAAGAATATGTTTTTGAATTTTCTCAGAACGCTCAATCTGAAAACCTTGTACTGTTTTTTTATGAAATATCAAAATTAATTGCTGAAACAGGTTATCCACCCACAATTGCCAAGAAATTAATAGTTCTAGCAATGAAAATAGTAGAATCTCGGATAATATGTGATGAAAAGCAGGAAAAGCAAGAAGTGAATTCGCTGGCTCTATCAAATAACACATTGAAGGATTGTGGAGATGGCAGATAATATTGAAGAAACTATTATAATGTCACTTAAAGGACTATAACTATTTTTCCTTGCAACTTGATGAAAGTACAAACATATCAGATAATGCTAATCTAATATGTTTTGTAAGACACGATTTTGAAAATACAATTCACGAAGAATTTCTATTTTGTAAATCTTTGTCAACAAGAACAACAGCTGAAGAAATATTTAATCTAATTGCTAGCTACATTAGTGATAATGGAATTGAATAGAATACATGTGTGGGACTTAGTAGCGATGGATCACGGACAATGGCAGGCCCTCGTACTGTACTTTTTCCGGGGATCAAAGCCTTAGCACCAGAATGTATTTGGGTGCCTTTAGCATCCACAGAGAGGTATTAGAGCTGTCAAAAAAATGCCACTGATTTTAACCGAACCTACGAAGGAGAGTGTAAATTTTTTAAACTTCATAAAATCTCGCCTACTGAACTCACAAAGTATTCTCTGCTTTGTGCAAAGAAGAGAAATGGGAAGTGAACATGAAGAACTTATTTTGCAAGTGCGTTGGCTATCAAAAGGAAATGTTTTAGAAAGACCTATTGAATTGAAGGAAGAAATTTCAATATTCTTAGAAGCACATCCACCAACGGCTAGGGATGCAATATTTCAATTTAAAGACAGTTTTCATGATGTCAATTGGTTAATCAAGGTAGCCTACCTTTGTGATATTTTTGACTTCTTGAACAATTTAAATATGACATTACAAAGTAGCAATGTAACTGTACTTAAAGTACAAGAGAAGGTGGAAGCTGCAACAAAAAAACTTAATTTGCAGACACGTCGCGCGGAAGCAGGAAATTACAAAGCTTTTGCAAAGCTAACGGAACTACAAAAAAAAATATCGTAAATTCATTATCGGATGAGATTTCAGCGGCTTTCAAGAAACACCTGCTAGGACTGGAGGTCCTGCAAGAGGCAAATCTGAAGGAATACTTTCCCCCATCCACAGCAACAAAGCGTGGATAAGGTATCCATTTACAATGGACGTATGTTGAGTCAGTAATTGAACTATCGTGTGATAAAACACTCAAAGACATATTAGAAAAATACCACTGATAGATTTTTGGCTGTTTCGCCGCCAGGAGTAGGTACCCAGTTTTAGCAGAAAAAGCGATAACGTTTCTAATTCCTTTTGTTACGACCTATAAGTGTGAGGTAGGGTTTCTATCAATGTTTTTCCTTAAAAATAAATATAGGAACCATTTGGAAGTCGAACCGGACCTGAGGATAAAATTAACATCTACTTCTCATTAATATTTGATTATTATTTTGTTTTATTACATTTGTGTTTGAGCAAATGATTCTTTATTAAAAGATATAAAACTGTATTAAATATTTAAATTTGTTTTCTTGTACACACAAAAGGCTATGCAAAAAATTAGTGGGCCACGAAGGATAAGCACAAAAATAACCGGGCCACGGAAAAATAAGTTTGGGAAACGCTGTAAGGCTTAGATCATATTTCTCGATGTCACCTATTCTACAAGGTGCCTAGTTTCATGTACTAAGCAGAACGCACTGAAGATGATCTGATCTAGATTGAAAACGTTTTGCGAATCCTTTTGGATGACTTTTTAATAGTTTTTCAATAAACTTTTTATACCATTATACAAACGAAGTTTTTACTTGTTCTGTATGATTATTATTTTATTGACTTTATTATTGGAGTTAACCAACATTATATAAAAATTAAAAATACCTACTTTATTTTCACATTTCACGTTAATTTTATTGGATTCTTTTTGTCACAAACATTACTTTTTATAATCATTTCACCATCCAAAGTTATCATTTTATTTGTAGTTATTCCATCTTTACATGAATATTCCAAATACTCTGTTTTGTCCTATTAAGTTTTAAACCATTTCGTTTTCAAGAGTTCTACCTCTAGAGACCTCTACTGTTCCAGTTTGTATTCTAAATCCCTGTCAGTAGGTATATACTTCCAACTATCATTAAATCATCAATATATTAAGCACCAAGGACTGCAATCATGTAGGTTCCCTGTTCTACGAATTAACACTATTAAAAATATATGGAGATAAAACCAGCCAGAAAACTACAGAGGTATCAACTTGTTAAATACTACCCTAAAACTTACAACTAAAATTCTACAAGGACTAATGAATCAGAGGATAAGTTTAACAGATGAATAACATGGTTTTCGTATTGGAAGATCATGTACACAAGCAATATTAGTCATAAAACAAATTACTGAGAAATCACTTAGAGTATAATAGACCAGCATTTCTATGCCTGATTGACTTAAAGAAAGCATTTGACAGAGTAAGACTTAATAATCCATCTTCTGTGGAGTAAAGAAGTCCCCGTAGGGCGTAGATGTCATAAAAACTGTTAAAAATATCTACCAAAACAAATAGATGGACAAATTACAGAACCTATACACATAGGCAGTGGAATAAGGTAGGGAGACTCATTGAGTCCTATGCTCTTCAATTTAATCATGGATAAAATCATCAAAAACGTCAACAAAGGAAGAGGATACAGAATGGGAAACAACGAGGTAAAAGGTAAAAACGCTCTGTTATGCAGAGGACGCAATATTGATAGCCCAAGATGAAGATAGTCTGCAAAGATAGACAAAAAGCAAATAGATTGGCAGGATGTCTCAATGACACTATATGGCGAAACCGACATATTAACGTTGAGATGAAGTCAAGAATTTATAAAGCTAGTGTAAGACCATTTTTCAAGCTGCCAAACAGACGACTCTATACATGGCGATCGCCCGCAGATACATCGGAGAAAGTAGTTAGGAACCAGATAGACTACATTATGATAAATGAAAGATACCGTAATGCTGTTAAAGCTGTGAAAGCATATCCCGGAGCAGACGTGGCCTCAGACCACAACCCACTTATCGCCAGGATTACACTCACACTTAAAAACATTAAAAGACAACAAAGAACTCCTACAATAGACACAAGCAAGCTTAAACAACAAAATATAAAAGAATGCCTCCAACATGAACTGCATATGAACTGTAGCAAACTGAACATAGACACCAATGATATTGACGAGCACTGGGCTATTTAAAAATATATAAAACATTGCCTACTAGAACCGTGCAAAGAAATACTGAAGACTTCTACAAAAAGAAATAAAGAATGGATGAACACCGAGATACTCAATATGATGGAACAACGGAGACAACATAAGAACAAAGATAACAATAAATACAGGGAGCTTAACCACCAGATAAGAAGGATGATAAAGCAGGCAAAAGAAAAACACTTTGAAGAGAAATGCAAAGAGATCGAGGACCTTCAAAAAAGATACGATCTATTTAATCTACACAAGAAAGTAAAAGAAATGGCAGGGCTAAAAAAACAAAATCTCACTGGTGCACTTCTGGATAGACACGGGAATAATATAACACAGACGGATGAGAAAATACAACGCTGGGCAGAATACATGGATGAACTGTTCGATGATGAAAGAGAAGACCTGGAAAACATAGAACTTACTTCAGAAGAAATAGGTCCAGATATCACAAAAGAAGAAATAGCACACGCGTTAAAAACAATGAAGAACGGAAAAAGCCCTGGGCCTGACATGCTTCCTATCGAATTAATAAAAATTATAGATGAACAGCACATTGATGTTCTAGTTATACTTTTAAACCAAATTTTTAGCTCAGGCGTATTACCCAAAGAATGGTTAACGTCGATCTTTGTTTGTCTCCCAAAAAAGAAAAACGCAAGAGAATGCGCCGATTACCGCACCACCAGCTTGATGTCCCATGTGCTGAAGTTGCTACTGAAAGTCATTCATAACCGAATATATCATAAAATGGACATAGATATTAATGATACACAATTTGGGTTTCGCAAAGGCCTAGGAACGCGTGAAGCTCTTTTCTCACTTAATATCCTAATACAAAGGTGCCTAGACGTCAATCAAGATATATATGTCTGTTTTATTGACTATAATAAAGCTTTCGATAAAGTACGACATGAACAATTAATGAATGTCCTGAAACTAAAGAAGATAGACTACAATGACCTCAGGATCATATCTAATTTATACTATAAGCAGCGAGCAAAAGTACGTGTTAACGAACAGTTGTCAGAGGAAATTGAAATTAGACGTGGGGTGAGACAGGGATGCGTATTGTCGCCAGTTCCCTTTAATGCCTACTCGGAAGAGATCCTAAAACAAGCTCGTGTGGGCGAAACAGCTGGAATAAAGGTGAACGGAGTTCCCATTAACAACATTAGATATGCGGATGACACTGTCGTCTTAGCCGAAAATATTGAAGATCTTCAGAGACTGTTTAACAGAATAGCGACATATAGCCAAGAATACGGTCTAACAATGAACATCAAGAAGACAAAATTTATGAGAATATCTAAAACTCAAAGAAATAACGAGAATCTCCTCATAAACGGAACCAACGTCGAACGAGTAGACAAATATGCATATCTTGGAACAATTATCAACTCCACAAATGATTACTTCCAGAAGATTAAAATTAGAATCGAAAAGGCTAGAGCGAATTTTAACAAAATGAGAAAAGTGCTCTGCACAAGAGATCTAAGGTTGGAGCTAAGAGTAAGGTTGGCTAGATGCTACGTTTTCTCGACTCTGTTTTAAGGAATGGAAGCTTGGACCTTAAATGCGGCATCAATGAAAAAACTGGAATCATTCGAGATGTGGGTATATAGAAGAATTCTAAAAATATCATGGACAGAACACGTCACAAACAAAGAGGTTCTGAGAAAGATGAATAAAGAAATGGAAGTCTTAAACACAATCAAAACCAGAAAATTGGAATATCTCGGACATATTACACGTGGAGAGAGATACAATTTGCTCCAACTCATTATGCAGGGAAAGATTCAAGGAAAAAGAAGCATAGGGAGACGCAGAATATCGTGGCTACGCAACCTGAGAGAATGGTACGGATGCACATCAAACTAACTTTTCAGAGCAGCCGTCTCCAAAGTCCGAATAGCTATGATGATTGCCGACCTCCGTCGCGGAGATGGCACTTGAAGAAGAAGAAGTGTAAGACCAATAATGAGATGTGCATCAGAAACAAGACCCAATACAGCCACAATTCAAAGACTATGTGAAACGGCAGAGATGAGTGTATTGAGAATAATTACGGGAAATACGCTGAGAGATCGAAAGAAATGAAGACATTAGACGACAACGTAAAGTACAGTGACAGTGTATAAACGAATGGACATTAAATAGAAAAAAGAACGGAATAACCACATAAGCAGAATGGGGGAGACACATGTGGTCAATATAGGCAAGAGATAACGCGCAAAAGATGGAGTTACAACCTTCCATAGAGGTATCTATCCGCCAATGAACAAGCAGAATTGCTTATAAAGAGGAAGGAGAAGAATAAAAATATATAAAGAAAAGACTAAACACTGAGCCCCGATGTCATCCTACTTTCTCATGAAATTTATCTTTCTCTCTTACACACACAACCTTCACATACTCACTGGGAACTTCTTTCTTATTGAGCACTCAGCATAGAATCTCTCGAAGAACTCATCATATGGTTTCTTGAGATCAATGAATAACATACCATTCATTTATTTAAGTATCTAGGTACATATTGTAATGTCTCTATTTTTCATTGCCACTTTACTTTACTGATTTCTTGTTATCTCGTGTTTAATTTTGTCTGAAGCTGTTTCCTTTTAGCATCTTATGCAATTTACTATTTTATTGTGAAATAAGCCACAATTTAAGTTAAAAATGAAATTTATTGACGTTTCAACTTCCATTTCGGAAGTCGTTATCTCGTGTTTAATGATTTTACATTATAAGTAGGTACCACATACTTTACAAAACGCATTAAAAGTTTTTTTGCCATACATGAAAGAACTCGTCAGTAACAAAAGCACTAACAGATAAAAGTGAAACCTTTTCATCTACTTTAATTTAATAACCACGCACTAATTATTATTGCACCTGTTATATACATAACATCTTTTGTCCACCTTTATTGAAAGAGAAATAAATATACATTTACTTGGCACCTGTATGTGCATTAACATCGTTTAGTTTCTTACCATCATTATGACGCATATTATATTTTGCATATTGTTATATGGGACAGATGCATAGGTGTGCCATTTACCATTCTTGTATCTTTTCGCCATATTTATGAGTTTAGTGTTTTAGTGATGTATGTACTTTTATAACTACAATCTGAATGCAAGAAAACAGACAAACAGTACATATTTGAAAATATAATAACGCTATTTCAGGCAATTGAGAAATTACTCGTAAATATAATTCAGGCTTTTACAGTTGGAAGTTGGATACATACTGATACTGAGACCACATTTTTATCTTCTTTCGTTTCTGGTAGCACTACAACCCAAGGTGAGTCTTGGCTTACTGCAGAACTCCCTTCCATCTCGAAAGGTCGTGCATGAAATTGGGTCTGTGGGTAGCCGCATTGTTGTTCAATTTGACCATATATTGTCTCTCCATTGCATTCGTGGGCGTCCTAAGAGCCTTATTTTTGTGGGGGCTTCCTCCCAGATTAACTTCGCAAGGCGGTTATTAGGGAGTCTATGGACATGGCCAGCCCATCTTAGGTGCTGAGATTTAATTTCTTGGCCTATACATTTGCATTGTCAAGTATGAATCGAGCTAGGAAATTGGTTAGTTTGGCTCTAGATTAACATCAGCAAATAACCCTAGATGAGAGCACTGGAGAACTGCAAACAAAATTCAGATTTAAAGATTTGTCTGACGATAGTGTATGGAGTGATCCAGAACCTACATGGTTTAGCGATTCTGGCTCAGAATATGCTCCTGAGGATATTAGCATGTATTCTGCTCTATCGTATGACAGTTCTACTAAAGGAGGAGTTGTTACTGGTGATTGATTTGTAGTTACAACTAGCGATGGCCGTCACAAAAAAACGTCCAAGGAAAGGGCATGGTGATCCAACTAAGTGGAAACGTGCAAAAATGCTTTATCTAGGCTTAAGAGTGAATCGTACCTGAGCTTTCAGAAAAACTGCGACGGAAAATATAAACAAATCGGCATAAAACCAGAAGTAAGTAGAACTATTGAAAAAAAAGGAAAAGGGGCAACAGAATTTCTCAATAGCTTGCCAAAAATTGAATCACATTACTGCAGAGTTTCGTCACAAAAACTATATTTGGAACCAGTGTGGGAAAGCCAAATTCATCTGTTTAACGAATATTTTAGTCCTGGAAATGAAAAAACTGATCTATGCGTTAATGATCTCGTGGGACTTCACTATGACCCAGTGGAACGTATAATAAAACTAATTTTAGCATGGAATGGGCAGATGTGTCTAGAAGACCTAAGGAATTGAACATCTTACCAAATAAAACACTCTTATATCAAGCACCATTAACCATAGAATTATCAAAATTTGTTCATTTACGCACGAAATGAAATTATTAATACCAGGTAATCATCAGCAAAGGAGGAAATCAAGTTTCTTGATTAAAAAAACATTCGTGAATGGACTCAAGATATCAAATGCAGGTCAATTATTCCATATTGCAGAAGATCGAGAAGCCTTCGCAATGGTGATCGTCAACGTCTGATATGGCACGTGAAGAAGAAGATCATCACCATTTCTATAATAACCACATTAATGCCTAAATGCAGCCAAAGGTTTGCATAGTTTATGCTAATATTACCAACAGCTAAACTTAGTTTTTTTATTTGTACATGTTTTATAATAAGGACATATTAATTATATTTATCTTATTTTCCTTTCTCTTTTATTCTTTGGGTTTATTTTCACTTATATTACATCATTTGCAATAGGTTCTATGTCAGCAATCTTACCTATATGTGTAATATCGATTTGTGGCAATACGTTCTATGTGGTCATAACTCTTTGGACATTAATGCCTTAAAAATAGGTATTATTATTTTCAATATATCCCAAAAATAAAATAATAATACCATACAATAATATAACAGTTTTGAAGAGTTTTTCAAATATGTGTTTAGCCTCTCCTGAAAATTCTTAATTTTTGACATAGGACGTATTGCCGTATCACCGACGATATGCGATGCATATTTGACTAGCAGAACATTTTCAGGTTTCAGTTACCCAAAAGATGTCCAGGATGCAAAAAGTTGATGAAGGGAAGCCTCAGGGCAGTATTTTATTTCTCATTTTATACGAAATTTTTGTTACGAATGATTTGTCCACAGATGCTAGACGCACAAAAATATACACACATGCCTATGTGCCCTCTATGGACACTGTTGTGTACCAATATAGGTACACAACAGGAAATGAATACAGAAGAATTGTCGATACATCAGAAGAGAAATGAAAAATAAAAAAACAACACGCAGGCGACGCAATTTATCATCTTTAAGCAGCAACAAAATCTGGTGCCGCTATAGTACCTATGCGGTCTACCGTCGTGTTTCTGCTATAGCTTGCGGTCTACTGAAGGATACGGAGTATAACCTATATTAGAAAAAATCTTTACAAAGTGAATACAATGCATAAATCAGATGAATTAATATTTTAATTTTATAAATTAATACTTTGTCAAATCAATTTACTATTACAGTTGGGAATAAGCCAATTTTGTAGCATATTCGCTTATTCCCAACTGAAATAGTAAATAATTTGTAAAATTAAAATAATAATTCGTCTGATTTATGCGTTTTATTTACTTTCCATAAATGGACACAATCGGTAAAAGACCCTGTAACTCGGTTATAAAAATCGATGGGGTAATAAATGTAACTATTTAGAACCGCCTCAGTGACCTTTATTCACCATTCAAGTATTTCCGTTTCCCAATGAAACACCCTGTATAAAAGAATAAAAAAATATTGTAATTTTTTCTAGGGCTTGTGTGGAAGCAAGTGGAAGTAAGGCACACAGATTAAAAAGTTGGCGTTTTTACAGCGTAAAAAGTTTTGTAGAAAAATTCCGTCTTCTTATCTTTGTGGCTACTTTAGGTACCAAACAGTACCAAAGGTCAGTTAGAGGTTAACCTTTATTGGGAATTAATTTGTTAAATTTGCTTTTCGACGATTGTTGTACAGCATATTATTTTATTCTATAATTTAGACTTGCATGAAATTTACTTCTTGTTTTTGAATAGTACCGATAAGATTTTCGGTGGCCTTGAGTACTAACTTGGTACCTAAAAAACAATTGTTATGCTAAAATTGGGGGCTGGTAAGGCTGGTTACTTGTTTTGAAACGAACATTTTCTAGACATCTGGGGCCGAGGATCTGACGACTGGTTGTTTGACCAGTGGAGTACTGTATATTTTTGGTTTATGGTCAATAATGTTTATAAATAAAAATTGTTATTTTAGTTTAAACATGTTTTTAAAATTTACTTCAGCCTGTTTGCATCCACTCCTGGACAAATGCCTCCCCATGAGTTCTCCATTCTTCTCTTTTTGGTACTATGTATTTGGTGTGAGATAGAACAGGTGGCAATATTCTATAATATTATAGCAATAATAGATGGCAATCCTTTGTCACATAGTAACTGCAGCATTTCTTGTGATATTGCATCAATTCCTGGGATATATTTCTCTTTAGCGATTTAATTGTATCTTTTACTTCAGAGACCAAGACAGTGGGTTCTCTAGAATAGTCGGAGGGCTATAGATTTTCTGATGGAGTCTCGTTATTTTTATATAAATCGCTCTAATATTTTCACCACATTTACAATATTTCGTCAGTATCGGTCTTTAGATTACCTTCTTTATCCATCACAGACCACGTTTGAGGTTTAAACTCTGTGGTAAGAAGTTTGGCCTTTTGAAATAAATCCCTCAGTTTATTCTGACAGCCATGTTCTTATAAATATAATCCGCTTTTGCGGCATTGATTTCTAGACCAGCGGTTCTCAACCATCGTGTCGCGACACACTGGTGTGCCGGAAGAACCTATCAGGTGTGTCGCGAGATTTACGAATACGACATTTTTATTTATATTTTTTTACTTGTTATAATATACCAATCATGCATTCAACCATTTTTTTAACTATTAGGTATATACCACGTTATACCAATCAATAGCTGAGAGTGAGTCGGTCAACAATTCGTCCTCGGGTAGATATACTTTGCAAAAGTCATCAGGGTCAAATTTCACACTAATTTTATGTATTCTTTCTGTTTTGTTTTTTGCTTGTTATGTTCTTACGAAATAAAAAATAATATGCTTAATACATATATTCATCTGCACTTACCTACCACTAGCAAAAATTTGTACATATTAAGAATTAAGGGTGTCGCGAATCTGTAAGGAGTACGTTAGTGCGTCGCTGAGTAAAAAAGGTTGAGAACCGCTGTTCTAGACTAGTAAGGATCTATTTTTAGGTGGATGTGAGAGGTGGCATTCAGATTTTTGCGGATAAAGTTAGGTGATAACTTCGTTAATAATAATTGATTTATGCTCCTTCTCAAATATGCCCGGAACATTAATAAAAAAAATAAAACATTTAAAAATTTCAAAAAATTTCGTTTTTTTCTACTTTTTTTGCTTATAACTTAAAAACTATTCATTTTAGAACAAATTCCTACAGGAATAAAACAAAGATAATTAAATTTTCTATCAGATGCGATTGGTTAAAAATGCCTTACTTTATCACCCTTGCTTCAAAATAGCAATAAATATAAAATAAGGGGGCAAAACAAGCCTGTCTTTATTCAACGATTTTCCATCACTTAGGTTACATTTGGAACCTTCCTAATTCGCTTAGAAAATTTTTGTAATGTGCTAAAACCGTACACCAAATTTTATTAAAATTGACTTACTAGATTTTGCATAATAATTTTGCAATCTAAACTTTTTTTAAAAAATTAAAATTTTTTAAAATCTTGCACAACAAAAACTTTTTTTACATATAAAGAAGTACTCCACCTATCTAATACACTTTACAGAATTGAAATCGGAATATTTAAGCAGCCTCAGCAATGTTTTAAAGTTATAACCCTTTTTTTGGCTTATAAACAAATTAGTGCTGTGGCCAGGAGGGGGTGCTACGGGCTCCTTTATTTAGATGGACTTACCCAAGTATTTTTATGTATTTTGACCCGTAGAACACGAATTTTTTGGGTAACAGTTGATCCGGATGTCGATAAGATTGTTATAAACAAAGAACTTACATAACATCGATTTTTCGCAAAATAAAATATTTTTTTTGTATTTCTTGGGTAATTCTAAGCAAAAAATGTTCTTACAAGTTTTTTCGTAGGATGCATAGTTTTCGAGATAAACGTGGTGGAAGTTTTAAAAAATCGAGAAATGGTAATTTTTGAATGCGAAAAACGTTTGATTAAAAAATAAAATAGCAATTCTGCTGACAGTATTTGAAAGTTTAAGTCAAATTATACCGGTTTTAATTATTTGCATCGCTAAAAATTAATTTTTTTATTATTAAACAAAGCTATTTGTTTATAAGCCAAAAAATTGTTTATTAAGACATTGCTGGGCCCCTTAAATAATCTGATTTTAATTCTGTAAAGTTATTAGATAGGTAGAGCACCTCTTTATATGTAAAAAATTAGCCAACTTCTAAATGGTCTACTTTTTGTTCAGAAAGATTTTAAAAAATTTGAACTTTTTTAAAAACATTTAGATTGCAAATTTATTAGCAAAATTTATTAGGTCGATTTTAATGAAATTTGGTACACGATTTAAGTATGTTACAAAGAATTTCCTAAGCGAATTACTAAGGTTCTAAGTGCCACTAAAGTGGTTAAAAAATATTGAATAACAATAGACTTATTTTGCCCCCTTATTTTGTATTTATTGCTATATTGCAGAAAAGGTAATACCTTAAGGCTATGGGTACATAATTCGCAAATATTTTACGTGTATCCCTACTTTTTCTGTCTTTACACGGCAAATTACGTGTAGTAAAATTCACACTGGTGTGGATATGTAAACATTACTAGAATGTCATTCTACTTGAAAATGTCATAATTAATTTAAAGAGATGGCTTTTGAATGTTCTTGGATAACTGTTATTTTTATAATTGCAAATTATTAATTCAGTTAATAAATGTGATAATTTTTTCACTAACTATGTTTTCAGTGATTGTAATAATTTATTTGTACAACAAAAACTAATAATCAATCGAGAAAAGAGGAAAAGTGTTAAAGTGATTTTTTAATAATATGTTGTTATTTTGGAACGCTTACAATTTTGAACATCTCTAACAACAAAATACTTGGATCACAGGATATATCAATCTGATGTATTCTCTGCTTGGATCTTCCACAAATAATACACAATAAATAACTTTTTATTAAGTTCACGTCTTAAATCAATTATTTATCAAATACACTATATATCAATAATATTTAATCAATTTCTCAAAATATTCCCGATGCAATGTCAAATATTTAAAATTGTCACTGATTGTCAGTGTCTGACTGACAATATATGCTGACAATATTATATTCGGTTGAGTGCGTTGTAAGACAAAGACAGATTTGGAAAATATTACCACGGCATTGTGTTCATTTTTTTCAAATCCTGAAAAAACCAATAAATATTTTTGAAAAATTTAAACGCAGAATGAAAGACTAAATTATTACCGAGGGCCGAAAGTCCCTTAGAATAAATAAAAAGTTTATTTTGAATGAGATATTTGAAATTAAAAATCACACTAAATTTTCTCTTAGTTTTTTCACCCCTGTAACTTATTAAAATAAACATTATAGAAGTTCTCAGGGACTTTCGGCCCTCGCTAATAACGTAATCTTTCATTCTGCGTTTAAATTTTTTAAAAATACTTATTAGTTTTCTCAGGATTTGAAAAAAATGAATCCCCATTTGAATAGCATTGCAGCCGAAAATACGTACCGATCCTCTTAAGCCATTTTTTACCAGTCGTATATCATACAAAATTCAATTATCTTTATTTTATTTCTCTACGACTTTGTTCCAAAACGAATCGTTTTAAAGTTATAAGCAAAGAAAGCAGACAAAATCGATGTTTTTCGAAATTTTTAAATATTTTAATTTTTTTATTAATGTTCCGGGCATATTTGAGAAGGAGCATAAGTCAATTATTATTACTGAAGGTGTCACCTAACTTTATCTGCAAAAATCAGAATGCCACCTGTCACATCCAAAAATAGACGTTTTTTCGCAGATCCTTACTGGTCTATTCGTATTAAATTTCTTTCGATAACGCTTTGTATTCATCGTTTGTTCCAAAGGCAGACATGTTTTTTTTAGAGGTCTCTTTTTAAGGAAACACATAAGATACCAGAAATAACGAAATTAATAAACATAACGGAATATGACGGAATAAGTAACTAATAAATCCATGGAATACAACAAAATTAATCAGACTAATATGTTTCATGGTTTAGTATAAAAATAAGAATGCTATGATGCTAGTCTTCTCTGTCCTTTTTTATGGTTTAAATCGTGAACCTTGAACTAAGATATGTGAAGAAGATTGAAAGTATTTGAGATGTTGTTATATCGGATACTTAAAAGCACGTATCCATTATGTTGGTGCTCCCTGTTCCAATGGATACGGCGGCATCCGCTCCTCTACATATAAACCGCCACCGATTGGATCGCTGAGGGTGAGCGCCGCTCCGGGAGCACCAACGTATCCACTATGTGGAGTAGTTACACGGAGCACCAACGTAATGGATACGTGCCTTTAGATCCCGTGGAATGACCAAGTCAGAAATAAGGAGGTCCTCAGAAGAATGAAAAAGAACCCAGAGGTACTGACCACCATCAAATCTCTAAAGTTACAATACTTCGGACACGCTAGGCGAAATGAATCCAGATATGCCCTCCTCAAAGTCATCCTTCAAAGAAAAATATTTGGAAAGTGGGGTCCAGGAAGACAAAGAACATCCTGGTTAAAAAACCTCAGAAGCTGGTTCAACATAGCATCCGTGCAACTTTCCGTACTGCTGCAGATAAGATTACCCTAATCATTGCCCTGATTTAAACGCACTTCGGAAATCGTTCTGAAAATACAAACTTTAAAACCATTTTACATTAATTCCCATTAAAGCTGGTATATTCTATATATGCTAGTTCCATCAGTAAAGACCCGAGACCCTGATTACTGACTTATAGGTCTCTAACTGCAATAAAGCACTATGCACTTCGGAACTCGGTCTCAAAATACAAATTAAAACCCTTTCACATTGTACTTTGAGAACTATTTCCAAAATGGAAATCGAAACGTTTAAATAAAAGTATTTTCAACTAAAATTGTGGTTGATCCGGGAGCTTAAAAATATCCATGTTTCAAATGACACCATGAAAATATAATCTCAATCTCTCAGGTGTTTAGCGGCACTTAAGGTATGCTAACAAGTAAACATGCGCAATTTAGTATCTGCATGTTTGCTGTAAGGTAAATCCGTACTCTCCAGACTGACATACAGCAATACTTTTGCTTTCAACTTAGAAGTTTGGTTAAAATGAACATGACGTCAAAAAAAGATCTTTTATTAATGGCAGTGGCGTGTGTTTGTGTTAAAGAAAGGTGCCATATTAAAAGAAAACCAAGGTCGCAATGGACAAAAGCTTGGTTACAAAAATGAGCTACATACTTCATGTCAGTTTATTGTAAGAGTTGATCCGTCAAGTGCGACTTGATCCGTTAGATTGGCATACTTACTTGAGAATGGATCAAGATACTATTAGTATACGCATTTTGAACTATTAATACCTTTAGTAACTTCTTTGAGACAAGAACAAGACATACTAATGCGGCAGGCTACAACGACACATAAAAGGCTAACTGCAACATTAAAATTTTTGGAAACTGGAAGGAGCTATGAGGATTTAAAATTTTCAACAATATTTCAGCTCGGGCATTAGGTCGAATTAATCCGGAAATATGTGAAGTAATATATCGTGTATTACACAAGGAAGTAATGAAGGTAGATTGATTTGCAATGCACATTTTTTTCATTAGAAAAAATAATCTTATATAAAATTCGTTTTTATTGAGATTTTAGATAAAGTCAAAGAAATCAAAACACAAAAATTGAAACTAGAATCGGTACAGTACAGATCACACTACACTTTCTTTTGATGCATCGGAATCGACTTCCTATCTTTTTTAAATTGGTTCTTCGTAGACTTTATTTTTTTTCTGACGATCGCTGTATGCTTTATTTCTAATTTGCCATAAACAGAAAATAATTTCTGTAAAGCTCTATAAATTCAGTAACAAAAATCTCTTGACATGGTCCTTAGATCATTCACAGTTCTTACTACACTGTTGTTTTCTCATAAAATGCTCAATATGTAATATGAAACATCCAACGAGCGTTCGTACACCACTGATTGAAAATGAAACATGCAGAGACTTGTTGTCCATGTCGACCATGTCCATACACTGTCGTTCTTCCCGGTGCGATGATAATTGCAGATCCTAAAAATCAAAACAATCCTGATTTCGAGAGGATGGGTTGCCCATTCCACATTTTTCGCCATAATAACACACACTTTTAACTGTACCATTGACATAATGACATTCAATAGTGAGTGGGCACCTTTAGTCCACAATGAATGTATGTATTTCTTTTCTATCACTTTAAGCTAACGAGCGATCAACAATTATTATTGGGAACAAAATTATATTATATCGTGCAAAAAATTACGGATGTCTTGTTTTAATCTAAATTTATGTCATTGGTTTATCAATTAATTTTGATTAACATTATAAAACATAAAAAAATCAGTCAAAACCTTTAACACAGAACTTTAATCAAAAATAAAAAGAATTAACAAAATTATAAGTAACAATACCTAATAAATAAAATCAAACAAGATGCTGTGTCCACTACCAACATCTCTACATAACGTACATAACTTTCTTGTTAAGTTGACGTACACTGTACATACCTACTTGCAAAGTTGACGTAAACTGGAAAGTATATCTGAATGGCAGCTAATCTGGAAAGCTCAACGTAGGTGGCGCTTGTGTAGTTGGAGGTCACGTCAGCTTAAGTCAACTATTTAAATCAATCTTTTAATTTGAGTCTTTGAATTTAATTTGAGAGAATAAAATGCCTCAATGTTGTGCTGTGCCTTTGTGCTTATCGAAAACATCAGGATACAGATTTCCCAAAGATATTCTGATGAGATAAAAGTGGATTGTAGCAACAAGAAGGGATAAACATTTGCCGACAAAAAATGCACGTATCTGCAATAAACATTTTGTTGAAACATATTACGTATTGCCCCTGGATTCGACTGTAAATATCGAATACTTCACAATAAAACTCAGATCAACATAAATATTTTTATTTTGGTCTGAGCTATAGAAATAAAATATTAAGACGATGATTAATATAGCTTACCCTTCGATAAGAACTTCCTTTTTTCCAGTAACTCTCACATTCTAGCAAAAAGAATATCGAAAGAAAATGGAAGAACTGAAACTTAAATGAAAAGGCGCTTCTAGATATTAATCAATTATGAAATGAATTAAAAATCTCCAACGAAAGAATACAAAAATTAGAAAGAGAGGGAAGAAGGAAAAATATTGTGATTCAAGGATTGCAGATTGTCACCGATCAACCACTCTTGCTAGGGAATGAGGTAGAAAAATTCATAGAAAAGGAAATGCGAGTAAAAGTAAACGTTAATAAAGCAAGAAAGCTGGGAGACAAAATATATTTGGTAGAGATGGATAGCAAGACAGAAAAAACCAAAGTAATGCAAAATAAGATGAAACTCAAACAACTGAGATAAAGAATATACATAAATGATGATCTGACGAAGGACGGAAAGGAAAATAATGGCCAAAATAAGAAGAATTGCTAAGGAAGAGAAAATCAAAGGAAATGGCACAAATAGGTACAGGGTACCAAAGACTGACAATAAACAATGAATAATTCTGGAAATGAAAAAAAGAAAATGAGAAGCTGGAAGGAATAGAGAAAGACATTGCAAAATACTAGAATTGAATGCACAGTATTAAGAAACCCAACAAAGATGACCCGGCAAAGAAACGGAAACGAGAATCGAAAAATAATAAACGAGATAATGGCAATAAAGAAGATCTAGTTAAAATAGCGATGTGGAATATAAGAGGATCATCCAAGGAAGGAAAACTGAAGCATCTAGTAAAAGAAGCCAAAAAATATAAATTTGATCTTGTGGCAACAAGAGACTAAGCAACTGAGACAGGGCAGTTAGGAAATAGATATGGCTATATAAACAGTGGAGGCTGTTAAAGGGCTTCCTTTTTTCCAGCAACTCTCGCATTCCTTCTCCTCAATTCGTTTTTCAACGTACAAACAGTCCAAGATCCGTATTTTTTTGCCATAATTTATTGTTCATTAAATCGTAAACAAAAACACCATATACAAACTTCACGAATTGTCAAAACGTTGACCCCCAACTACACTAGCGCCGCCAAGCGGGAGCAACGGCGTACCTCTGTCGTTCAGGGCCACCTATGGTGACAATCATTTTGGATCATACGTTATATCTTGAATACCCAAATAATGACTGCTCCTGCTTTAGTAAGCGTAAGAGTTTATTTAACAAGCTTAATTATTGTTTGGTTAACATAAAGTTTTGTACAACCCATTAAAACTTTCGACAACATTACGATCGCAAAGTAAATTCTTGTAGGTATATTAATAAAATATATCTGCGGTACTTGAGGTAGGTACATGTTTCAGGTTTCAGGTTTCAGGATGTATATAACTTTTCTTTACAATTCTACTGAAATATCAACGAGATCAAAAGTGCTTTTCCCACCTTAACGGCAACGTTGATTCGCTCACGTTTTCTCGGTACCCAGCTGGTTGGAATCAAGGAAAATTTTCAGAAAATATCTTGCATTGCATCAGTTCCTACGTGCTGCTATACTATAGAAATAATCCTTAAATGGTTCTTGATAATAGTTTCTCGAACAATACAATTTATGATCGTTGGGCCGTCGACATTTTTTATCTTCGCAATAATTGCGAATAAATATCATACGTTAATGTAATAACAATAAGAGGCAGTAACCTGATGAAAGATTTTAAACTTGTTTATTGAACGAGTAATTTGTTTAACTGTACATTGGCGGAGAAACAAGGGTTTTTACTGTTTTCCTATAAATAAAGTTAAAATATACTGTATAACGATTTGTAAAGAGAGATCAATATAAATATTGATGTTACGTCGATACATTGATGTTAAAATAATGGTATATATTTCTTTTCTATTAACCAAGATAACATAGCGGCATTCTTAAAATTACTGGTAGGTACTACATTAATGTGTACATTATAGTATCTTCTTCTTCGGCCTTAAGTAATCCAACTTTGGACATAGTCCTCCTCCAGTTCAATCCAGTGTTTCTATTTTGAGCCACTTGCTTCCAGTTGTGTCCTGTGTCCTCCAATCTTCTTAATGTCATCAGCCCATCTCATTTGCGGTCTTTCTATGCTTCTCCTTCCTAACCATAGTCACCATTGTTGTATTTCGTAATTCCATCTTTTATCCTTCAGTCGGGCATTGTATCCTGCAACGCTCCATTTTAATTTGGCAGCATGTTCTCCTGCGACTTTTACTTTGGTTTTGCTTTTAATCCATTTGTTTGTTTTTTTTGTCTATATTCTCATCCCGAGCATTGACCTTTCTATCGTTCTTTGTGCCTTTACTATTTTATCCATATTGGCCTAGTCGAGTGTCCACGTCTGTGAACCACATGGTAGGGGAGCAAAGTATGCTAAATGTGAAGTCACTCGAACGTTATGGGGACCTATTGGGTTGTGAAGAGTAGGTCCTAAAACCAAAAAAGTTAAGTAAAGTTTTCCATTTCAGTGGGGATTTCCATTTTTAATTTAATTTTCCATTTCCAACAATCGTTTTTTAGATTATAAGGTCATCTATCCATAATTCGAAAAAATGTCCCGAATAAAAGTTACTTATTTTTACATAAGGAATCCAAATCTGCAATAAAAAATGGAGGCTCCCATTTAAGATTTTAAAGTAACCCCCACCCACCTTTGTGGGTGGTCGTGTTTGGTGCCAGTATAGATTTTTCAAAAATAATGAGTAAGTGTATTTTTCAGTTTTTCGATCTGGTGTTCATTTCGCGAAATATCGCGGAATCGTATTTAAAATTTTAAATTTACCCCCCCCCCCCACTCTCCGTGGGAAGTCGTGTTTGGTATCATTCGATATAGATTTTTGAAAAATATTGAGCACGTATTTTTTAGTTTTTCGATCTGTCATTAATTTCGCGAAATATTCGCTTTTCTCTTGTGAAATTTTGGGACTCACCCATTTCCTTACCCGCTCAAATCGTCAGATTTTTGAAATATACACTGTTTTGCATGTACTTAACTTACCTTATCTTAATCTGACGATTTCGAGTTTTTCTAAGCAGTGGCGGCTCGTGATTTTTACAATAGGGGAGGCTATACCTAACTGTAAAATATCTAGACAAATTTGCACTAGCAAAATGCAAAAAAATGCGCCAAAAAATGTAATTTAAGGCCTTATCTTTTGACCATTTTTTATTTACATTTCATAATATCATCCTAATTCATAATTTCATGATATCATCATTTTAAAAATAGTTAGTCTAATAGTAAAAGTTTAATACCAAAGTTTGTGTCGTTTATTTGTTAACAATTCCATCTATTTGTAAATAGATACCTATGCATATCAAAATAAATACAGATTTGAAGTTTTGCAGTCCATACATAATGAAGCTTCAAATTTTTTAAGATACTCAACTGAATTTTTTTAATTCTAAACGCGGCCTACTGCGAATTCAAAAACATGATAAATTACCGATATTTTGCTTTGAGTTAGAGATATCGGAAAAAGTTATTTGAGCAAGTTGTTCCAAATATTATTATAACCCCACATACCAAATTTCATAACAAAATTCGCACTTTTAGATTTTTCATTATTTTTAGTCAGGACCCTAAAATTCGTTGTCCCGAGACGCACCCAACCACCCAACGGAGCTGAGAAGCTACACTGCCTCCCTTGGTATATCTCCGGGCAGCGTGTGATGGCGCCGTATATGCCACTGTTAGGAGACCGGGTCTCCTTAAACGCCTGCTGCGCTGCACGGAGCATTAGCAACGGAGAAAGCTGGGCTTCTCGGCTCCGTTCGTGCATGTCGGGATAACCCAGGGTCCTGCCTACAATAATATGTAATAAAACTGAGACGCGATCATGCGTTCTAATGCTAATGCTCCGTACGTATGGATAATTAGTGATAATATGGAATTTACACGTTGTATAATAGCGAGAGTAATTGTTGTTTTCGCGATTCATGATAAACAAAACAGTATAGAGTGTGTAAAAAATTTATGGGGAGGCTGGGCCTCCCTTGCCTCCTCTGACGAGCCGCCACTGCTTCTAAGGATAGATTTTTTTTCGGTCCCACCTTAACGAACTCCCCTGCATTAAGAGCCAATATATGGTAGAGGTACATTTTCAGGGTACAAGGTTTCTTTGTAATAATCTGACGTTTAAACCCCATGTAATAATCTGACGCACTCGAGTAACTGCAAAAATTCCCGCTTGAGCTCCCATACCAATATGTGAGTAAAGGGAGGATACACTGATCGTAAACTCTGGTTTTCAAATATTTTTCGATTTTAGTGTTTTTCAAGATCCAACTCAGTTTTTCCAAATCCTGCCCAGTGCCTACGCTAACCTTATATTTTTGGTAGTTTCGACAGTTTGATTTTCTTTGTTAACTTTCATTATCTGTCCCAGGTAGAAGTATTCGCTTATTGTTTCTAAATGTATGTCCTTCAGCGTTATTTTTATAATGTTTGGTATATTCGTCATTATTTTTGTTTTTTCCAAGTTTATTTTAAGTCCTACTTTTTCCGAAGCTTGAAATAGTTGCGTCATCATGGTCTGTAAGTCTTCGAAATTGTAACGAATATTACTGTGTCGTCAGCAATATCTCAAATGACTCAGTTTTCTTCCATTAACATTTATTCCTTTATCTGCCCAGTTAATGTCTTTGAACACGTCTTCCAGTCCAAGTGCTTCACTCAAAAAAATTTAGTTCGTAATATTGATTAACAGTGATTACTGAATAGTATTTCGTTGTCACAACAATTTAATTTGTTGTTTCAACGAACACTTAGACATTGACGAATGTATTTGGTTATTGTCACAATGATTGAATAATAATTGTGAGAATAACTAGAGTACATTAATCAATAACACTCAATTTATTCAGCCAATAACTTAGTTTCGTATATTTAATAAATACTGTTAATTCTGGCAGCAACTCACGTTCTTGATTTCGTAGATGACAAGCAATTACCTTGGTTTATCGTGACAACGTACAGATTTCATTAAAACAATGTACAAATGTTGTTAATATAGAGTAATATATGATTATTGAATAGATGTAAATTGATTGTTGTGACAACGAATAAATTAATCAATCTACTTCTGCATTTAATACCCACAATCAATGCGTTCATTGTGACAATAATCGTAGTTGTTGAGACAATAAATGTTTTGCTTGACCATTTGAAAGTTAACAGCTTTTCCTTATCTTATACCCCTAGCTTCTCTGTTTTACCGAAGTGCCGAATAATAATTGCATTTCGTTTTCAAGTGTAGTCCGTAGTAGAAGGAAGTTTTTGTGTGTCTATTATCGTGAAATTTCGGTCGAATTCTTTTTAAATGTATTCATTTTTTTCGAATCCTGAGAAAACTAATTATTATTTTTGAAAATTTAAATGCAAAATAAAATATTATATTACAGTATTATCGAGGGTCTGAAGTCCCTGAGAACCTCTATAATGATTATTTTAAGAAGTCACAGGGGTGAAAAAGAGAACATTTATTCAACAGAAACTTTTTGTTTATTCTAAGGGACTTGCTGGCCTCGGTAATAATGTAATATTTTATTCTGCGTTTAAAATTTTCAAAAATACTTATTAGCTTTCTCAGAATTCCAAAAAAATGAATGCGTTTAAAAATAATTCGATCGAAATTTTGCACCTGCGCTCTCAAAAAGGATTAAAGTGTTATACATTTTTGGAATCACTATTTCAAACGCTTTTAAATAAGCTGTCACATGACGTACTTTCCCATTAAAAAAAATCAAAGTTACGCCGCGCCTGTCACCTGAAGAGGGATCGTGTAAAGTTCGAAACATTGATGTTATAATATACTTTGATTATTTTAAAAATAGACCTGACCGAGCGTTTTGCTTATGTGCTAAACATAAATAAGTTAATAAGGGGGTGGGGGGAGTGTAACACTTATTCCAGTAAACTGTATAAGTGAAATCATATGAAAAATCACACAGTGTAAAGTCCTTTAGGTTAAGGACAAAAAAGGGGGATTTAAAAAATTATGATTAATCAATTAATATCATAGATTGGGCTATTGCATTCAGTAATTATATATATAAAATACGTTCATAGTAGGAATGAACGAAACTGATTGTAAGAATGAATAGAATTTCTTGTAAGAAAAACCGTATTTATTGTGGGAATGAACGGAATTAATTGTAACAGTAAACGGAAATAATTGTAGAAATAAACGAAATACGTTAGGAGAAATAACACTGTTATTGATACAACGAATAGTCTTCGTCGGTCAATTAACGACGTTGTTGTTTCAATAAATAGTGTTCGTTGACTCAGTGAACAGAGTTCGTAATATAAATAAATAGTGTTCGTTGACTCAGTGAACAGAGTTCGTAATACCAATAAAGTGATATTATGGTATACATAATGAATGTTCATCCATTCAATAAACGTAATACATTGGCTCAACGAACGAAAATAATGAATTGATGAACATTGTTTTGTTGTCCCAATAAAACCAAGAATTGGACAAATTTTAAGTATTGCGTTTGTTGTCTGAATTAACATTTTTATTGATATTACGTACCTCTTTCGTTGAGTGTTTGGTGAGATAACGTCTCCCTGGCGAACTCCTCTGTTGATTGGTATAGCTTTGGTTTTCTCATCTATTTGTAATTTAATTTTTTTTTATATAGACTAGACTTAATAGAGCATACAGCATTGTCAGTGACAACAACAGATCCTACACGCAAATTGGAGATTAACTGTTCTTTGAACCATTTTCGTAATTTTCTGCATTCATTCAAAAGGACATTTGGTATTAAACCTCTTTCAACCATTCTCGTAATTTTATGCATTCATTCAAAAGGACATTCAGGATTAAACCTATTTGCCCACCACCGTGTATGCTAACCAACCTACTTCTCTTAAAATCTTTTGAACAATCCTTTACCACTATCATCTGCTGTTGATCAGCTGTTCGGCGTAGTCTTCTGCATGTACATAGGTTTCGTCAACATACACAATTGGATTACCTTCACTTCTGTAGTATTTATTATGGTCTAAATACTTGAGACGTATACCACGAATGTCATTCCATTCATTTAATAAACGTCGGTTATCTTTTCCATTTAAATCCCAAATCTTTTACAATCCTGTAGAGAACTCACACTTCCAGTATACTCGTACGCCTTTTCTTGTCTTTTCTCCAAAGGCTTCAATGATCCATGACAAGTCTCACAAAAATGGTAAATTGCATTTCTAAGAACTGTTTGTTGCTCAAGTCTATCACAATTTCTTTGTGTTTAACAGGAGTAGCTGATAAGTCTTGTGAACTATTTGAATCTGCATTTGTTAACATATTATTCTCTTGTTGAATTATTCTTTCTACTGTACTTATAGATACTCCTATCTTCTTCTTTAAGTGCCGTCTCCCAAGAGTTCTATATAACTGCATTTAAACCAGTCCCTTAAATTCTTCAACCAGAACACTCTCCTTCCATTACTCCTTCCAGTTCATAATGTTCATGTCTTATCAGTTCAATTAATCAGTCTTAGCAGTTCATAATGTTCATGTCGCTGTCCCCTCATTACGTGTCGCAGATATTGTAACTTTTTTATTTTTATTGTGTTTATTATTTGGCATTCAGAGATACTCCTATTATACATGGTAGGGGAGCCCAAGCGGGAATTTTTGCAGTTACTCGAGTGCGTCAGATTATTACATGGGGAGAAACCTTGTACCCTGAAAATGTACCTCTACCATATATTGACTCTTAATGCAGGGGAGTTCGTTAAGGTGGACCGAAAAAAAATCTATCCTTAAAAATACTCGAAATTGTCAGATTAAGATAAGGTAAGTTAAGTACATGCAAAACAGTGTATACTGTACAAACACGACTTCCCACGGAGAGGGGTGGGGGGTAAATTTAATATTTTAAATACGAATTCCGCGATATTTCGCGAAATGAACATCAGATCAAAAAACTGAAAAATACACTTATTCAATATTTTTGAAAAATCTATCGAATGGCACCAAACACGACCCCACATGGGGGTGGGGGGTTACTTTAAAATATTAACGGAAGCCCCCATTTCTTATTGCAGATTTGGATTTCTTACGTACAAATAAGTAACTTTTATTCGAGACATTTTTTCGCATCATGGATAGATGGTGCTATAATCTAAAAACACGATTGTTGGAAATGGAAAATTAAATTAAAACTGGACAAGTCCCCATTAAAATGGAAAACTTTCGAAAGCGCTCGAGTGACTGCACATTTAGCATACTTTGCTCCCATATCACAACTCCTTTACAGATATACATATACATACAGTAAAACCTGCCATATCCGGATCAATGTGGCGACAGACCGATCCGGATATGAAAAAATCGGGATATCAAGAGCACTTCTTTTATAGTCTCTGAAACGTTTTCTCCTTCATACATTCCAGTAATCAACGCCGTCAATAACTTTCGTCGATAGACACGATTTATAGATTCTATAATACATTATTTCGCCATCTTTTAGTTCTTTTGAGTCGGGATGAGAGGGTGCTTTGTCCAACAGCAGGACTGCCGTTCTAGATAGATTTCGGTAGATCCGGACAGCAGAACCGTCCGGATATGACAGGTCCAAATGTGGCAGAGGTTGTACTGAATTTAGAACTATATTCTTGTTTTCACTTAAATTGTTTTTTAACAACACGCTACTGCGCTTCATATTTCAATTTCTTTGTTTCAAAATTCGTGATAGCAAGTTAAGTAGTTGTGTTCCAATATTTTTGTTTGTGGACTGGTATCATAATTACACATAAATATCACCAGATATGCAAGTAAATACAATTTAGATAACTAACGAGTAAAGGCAAATATTTATAAAAACTTTCGTGAAGGACAACTTTAATTCAATAAAGAGGTTTTTGATAATAATTATTATTATTAATGATATTTTTTGTACGGAACATATTTTACGAATTTTAGACTAGAACAGACAGACAGAGCTGACCTAATTTTCTGCGACATTAGATTAGAATTTAGAAATCTGTACCTAAATAAAAGTGTATTAAGTCCAATTTTAAGCAAAACGGGGTTATCAATGACATTGCTTGAGATAGCTAATTTTAAACTACACCAAGTCCTTGTGTTGATATTCTTTTGTGAGAGAAAAGAATATCAAATTTAATAGTACAGTCTTTGGTATTTTTAGTAATGAAACTATTAAGTGCAAGTTTATTTTTAACCCTCCGTTAGTCGCGCGGTCTACAATCGTAGACCACTCTCCTTTAAGTGGGCGCCAATTGCAGAAAATTGCACATACGCCCCCAACCCGCTTAGTAGCTGTCACTAATACTTCCAACTTACTCTTCAGTTTGCTAAACGCCGCCGATCTGTTTGCATTATTGTTTTACCATTATTCAAAGAGCACTGACTGGTCTACAACCGTAGACCGCTCGACTAAGCGCATTCCAGTTTTTAGTTGTATATAAAGCTAATATGCTGCGTATATAAAGCTAATAACATAAATGAAAATGTTGCAAGAAGTGACTTCATTGAAAACTTAGCATGGGAACTAATCAAATCCCAAATTTAATATGGATCAACTATACCTTCCCTTCTATATTATTGTATGGTTGTGAGACATGGACGTTAAAAACCACAATGCTAAATCAATTAGAAGCATTCGAATTGTGGTGCTATCGACGAATCCTAAAGATATCGTGAGTTTCGCACACTTCCAATGAAGATGTTCTCCAAATGATGAATTCAGAACGTGTGCTCATAAACATCATAAAGAGGAGAAAAACAGAATAATTCGGTCATATAATTAGAGGGCCTAAATAACATCTACTTCGCCTTATAATACAAGGAAAAGTGGAGGGAAAGAGATGGATTGGTCGAAAGAAACTTTCATGGTTACGTAATATTAGACAATGGTGTGGTTCCACGGTAGAAGAATTATTTCGCGCAGCAGCCGATAGAGAGAGGTTTCAGGAACTTGTAAACATGATGACAGCCAACGTCTGAATACGGACACGGCACCTGAAGAAGAAGATACCTTCCCTGCTAAGGCTACGTCTCCACGGGCGAGAAATTGACGCTAGCAGTAGTAGTAAAATGAAGAGTGATAAATGAAACCAACAGCGATAATACTGGGCGGCTCCACGATGCTGTAGAAACTGTAAACTATCGCTCAAGATCGGTAAAAGACGCGTCGTCAAGGTCATGTCGCAGACGGATAGGTCCAGACCTATTTTTACAGTAATTTACAGGGGGCGGAGGTAAATTGAGTCCCATAAATATATCTAAATTAAGAATTGTCAAAATATTTAGATGGTCGAATTGAATCCCGGGCATCGTAATACTTCTAATTACCTTTTAATAGCTTTTAATTTGTAAGTATTTTATTGGTTATGCATTTATGATAATCAAATATAAAATGTAATACGTACAGTGCGCTGGAATAAGTGTTACCCTCCTTATTAACTTATTTATTTTTAGCACATAAGCAAAACGCTGGGACAGGTCGATTTTTAAAATAATCATAGTATATTATAGAATCGATGTTTCGAACTTTACTCGATCCCTCTTCAGGTGACAGGCATAACTTTGATTTTTTTTAATGGGAAAGTACATCATGTGACACCTCATTTAAAAGCTTTTGAAATACTGATTACAAAAATGGATAATACTTTAATCCTATTTGAGACCGTAAGCGCAAAATTTCGATCAAAGTCTTTTTAAACGCATTAATTTTTTTCAAATCCTGAGAAAACCAATAAGTATTTTTGAAAAATTTAAACACAGAATGAAAGATTACATTATTTGAAATTAAAAATCAGACTATATTTTCTCTTTTTTTACCCCTGTGACTTATTAAAATAAACATTATAGAAGTTCTCAGAGGCTTTTGATCCTCGATAATACTGTAATATTTAATTCTGCGTTTAAATTTTTCAAAAATACTTATTAGTCTTCTCAGGATTGGAAAAAAATGTATTCATTTAAAAGGAATTAGATCGAAATTTTGCACCTACGCTTTCAAAATGGATTAAAGTATTATACATTTTTGTAATGAGTATTTCAAAAGCTTTTAACCGAGGTGTCACATGATGTACTTTTCCATTTAAAAAAATCAAATTTATGTCTGTCACCTGAAGAGGGATCGTTATCGAAAGTTCAACAACAGTTTGTCGTACCCTCGTAAACAAGGAACGATCTATTCTCGCGATCGAAGGCTGATCGTTTGAGAACGAAAATCATGACATGCGAGTGATTCGATTCTCTCTCCGCAAGGCTCCACGGGCGACAAATTTACGTTAGCAGTAGCGGTAAAACGAACTTAAGGTTCAGGTACTAGTCGGTTCAGTTGGGCTATTCCTATTCCGTTCCGCGGAACCTTATGTTCGTTTTACGGCTACTGCTAGCGTAAATTTGTCGCCCGTGGAGCCTTAGCCTAACTGAAAATATGGGTATCGGCGCGATTGAGGTCTACTAAAGCGAAAATTTAAAATAGAATAAAATAGAAATAAATATATGAACTATAAAAAAGAAATAGATGTTGTGACGTCATTTATGTATTAAATACCGAGGACAAAAAAAAGAAAACAAAGAGGACACAAGCAAAAAAAATATGGAAACATTATTTAGCAGAAAAACGTGGACAAAGAAAAGAAAACAAAAAGGACACTGGCCTCAGCGTTCCAGGCGCCATTTTGTAACAGCAGCGTCATGAATGGAAGCTATTTTGTAGCAGTCCCATGAAAGGGCGGTATTTTGTAGCATTTGCGTCAAGGATGGACGATATTTTGTAACATTAACACGTCAAATGCCAAAGCCTCGACGGTGGAAGCCATTTTAGGTATAACAGCCCCACTGTGGATAACGAAGGCACAAAAAAATAATATGAACTCGACAAATTAAACAAACATGAAAATATACTTGGTGCTACGTAACTTTACGAGTACCTCGGTAGCTCTAAGTCTTCAGAGATCTAGGGGTGTGGATTCTTAATAGATTTTAAATAAATATAATATAAACTCAAATGCTGGGGGGCCGCCATAATTAAAAGAAAATGAAAGACGAAACATACTTAAAACTTAAAAAAAAATAATTAAAGTAACAAGTTAATAAAAATATATAGTCGTCATAAAATACAAACACATTTACATAAACATAAATATATCATGACCTTACCTTAGTGTTCTCAGTTGAATATCATTTAGGAACAAGAGAAAGGGATCAAATAATAATATTATCAAGCAAAAAACATTATTGCAAAATGAAATAAATTTTATTAAAATTTAAAAATAAAAAAAAATGAAATGATGGATCTCTCGTAGACAATAAGAGAGATTCTGTTTACAAAAACATTAAAAAGGTTTACATATACCTTGTCATATAGTCCTGTCCTTATCTTCACGTTGTGGATGTCTAAAGCACGCACTTTTCACTGAATTTAGATAAAGAATAGTACAAAAATGTTTATTATTTATGAAAAGTTTCAGCAACATTAAATAAACTTCCAAATAATTGTTCCAAAATAAATAAAATTCGAAACGAGTCTGCTCATATTGACTTTTTAAAATATTTAAATAACTTCTATTTAACTTCTTGAAGTATTTATTATTAATATTACTCTGGGCTAATTAGCAAAATTCATGGAAAAGTTATTTACCAGCAATTTTATTGCTGGAATCGAATTATAAGATCCTATATATTAATAATATAGGTATGCAAAGTCCGCAGATAGTGTGCTACTTTTTTTATAAACAAAATGGCGCCGACAGATCGTATTTTTTTCAATTATTGCTCTATAACTCCGAAGATTTTAACTTTACAACCAAAACAGCTTAATAAAAATTCACCGCAATTAAATTCTGCATAGAGATATGTTTTTCAAGATTTGCTCCGACGAAAATTTTCCTCGGAAAATGCGGGTTTTCCTAACAAAAACTCTAATTTTCAAATAAAGTTTTAGGTAAGTAATTATTAATCAATAATTAAATAACTTAGTGACATCAAAGCTTTCTTGGTATAGATTGTAATTCCAGAAGCCGGTGAAAATTAAACGAATATTTTAGCAACAATTCAATTGTTAATTAACCATTTTCGATCGCAATAATAAACAAAATAATCATGATACATTGATCAAACTTATAAAGATTATAAAGATGAGATACTTATTTAATATTTTATCGACAAAATATAAATTTTTCTTTTTTTTGCATAATCTTTAAATTTTGAAAAAAAAATATGTATTTATAATACGCTGGTCTAATTAGTAAAGTACAAAGAAAGGTTATTTATCAGCAATTTTATTGCTGGAATCGAATTATAAGATCCTATATATTATTAATATAGGTATGCAAAGTCCGCATATAGTGTGCTACTTTTTTTATAAACAAAATGGCGCCGACAAATCTTATTTTTTTCAATTATTGCTCTATAACTCCGAAGATTTTAACTTTACACCAAAAACACTCAAATAAAAATTCACCCCAATTTAATTCTGCATAGAGACATGTTTTTCCCGATTTGCTCCGACGAAAATTTTCCTCTGAAAATGTGGGTTTTCCCAACAAAATCTCGAATTTTCAAATAAATTTTTTGGGCCAGTAATTATTTATCAATAATTATATAGCTTGGTGAAATAAAAGCTTTCTTGTTATAGATTATAGATTCAGAAGCCGGTGAAAATGAAACGAATATTTTAGCAACAATTCAATTGTTAATTAACAATTTACAGTCGCAATAACAACCAAAATAATCATGAGACATTGATCAAACTTAGAAAGATTATAAAGGTGTGATGCCTATTTAATATTTTGTCGACAAAATATAAATTTTTCATTTTTTTGCATAATCTTTAAATGTTTAAAAAAAATTGTTATAAACAAATTAACATTTCTCAGAAATTGTTCATTATATTCTAATTTAAAAAAAATACTTAAAATGCGTATTTCATAGGTCTTGAAAATGAATGCTTTAAAAAAATTTTCCAACCATTTGCAAAAAAGTTATGAAACAGCAAAGTAAATATACGAAATCTCCGTTGTTTATAATTAGTTTTAATTGTTTCAAAGCTTAAAAGTGAGTCTATGGTACAACCTAATTACTCACAAAGAATGTCAAAAATTACTGCAATGGTTATATTTTAATCAAAGATTAAAAACACTTTTTTTTTGTAATTTTTAGCGCAAACGTAGGCCTGATACAGAGTCGGAGCTAAAATGTTCACTCGAAGCGACTGACACGCAGCATGCATTATTTATTAAAAGTGTACATCACGCGGCCGGTCGTCGCTCCGAGTGAAAATGTTAGCTACAGTACTGTGTTACTCTACTTTCGCGCGTGTAAATTACAAAAAAATATATTTATAATCTTTAATTAAAATATAACTATTAAACTGATAATCGATTTTTTTTTGTAAATAATTAGCTTGTACTTTAAACTCACTTCTACGCTTTGAAAGAATTAAAAAAAAATATAAACACAGTAGTAATCGTATGATTACTTTGTTGTTTCATAACTTTTTTACAAATGGTTGCAAAAAAGTTTTAAAGCATTCATTTTAAAGATATTTACAATGCCCATTTTAGCTATTTTTTAAAATTATAATATAATAAAAACTTTCTGAGAAACGTTAATTTGTTTATAACTATTTTTTTTAAACATTTAAAGATTATGAAAAAAAATACAAAATTCATATTTTGTTGACAAAATATTAAATAGGCATCTTATCTTTATAAGATTTCAAAGCTTGATCAGTGTATCATAATTATTTTGGTTATTATTGCGACCGTAAATTATTAATTTACAATTGAATTGTTGCTAAAATATTCGTTTAATTTTCATCAGCTTCTGGAACTATAATCTAAACCAAAAAGGCTTTTAAGTCACCAAATTATTTAATTATTGGTAGATAATTACTTATCTAAAACTTTATTTGAAAATTAAAGATTTTGTTGGGAAATCCCGCATTTTCCGAGGAAAATTTTCGTCGAAGCAGATCGGAAAAAACGCGTCTCTATGCAGAATTTAATCACGGTGAATTTTTATTTGAGTGTTTTTGTTGTAAAGTTAAAATCTTCGGCGTTATAGAGCAATAATTGAAAAAAACACGATTTTCGTGCGCCATTTTGTTTATAAAAAAAGTAGCACACTATCTGAGGACTTTGCATACCTATATTATTAATATATAGGATCTTATAATTCGATTCCAGCAATAAAATTGCTGGTAAATAACTTTTCCCAAAAATGGCCTATTCTCCGATAATCAGCCCATAGTATATTGGCACCTAACGCATGACTTTATCCATGACTCTGGTACTTAATCCATAACTGCTTACAAAAAGAAACTTAGCTAGTGTAGTATACACTAAAATAAACTGACTCTTTGCCTAACAGCGGCATTTGGCTTGTGACTAGGAAGTCACGAAAGGAGAACCGTTTCTAACACTACATTTTCATTAACTTTAAAAACTTGATTAAGAGCTATGTCGGAACTTAATATTCGAACTTAACTTCCTCAGAAAACTAAACTCTTCAGAAAACCGCGCCGTGGCGGCTCCTGCCGAGGCTCAACAAACCTCTCTCTTTGAAAGATCAAACTTGACTTCTTTAATCTCCCAACTTGAATGTCTCTCCTCAAACCAAAACGCCTCCTTCCAAAAACCCACTCCATCTTCATTCTACCCTACTCATCCAATCAACCAATAAGAAAAAAGTTTAATCCTTCCCTCTTTCATCATTGACTAATAAAAAAAAATAATTAAGCTTCCTACACTTTTTATCGACCAATAGAAAAAACAAAACATGTTCTAAGCCCAACGCACATAATAGGGAACCATCAAAAAATCATTTCGCAAGTCAGCAAACCTCACTCCGTTCTACAGTTCTAAGTAAAGACATTGCTGAGTCCACAATTAACACATGTGCTCTCTAATAATGATATGAGCACGTTTTGTGTATCTAAACTCCAAAAAACCCGGCGCCAAAGGCCATTATAATATACAATGTAACTATTTTTCACATCGCAAACTGGCTGTTCTAAGTTCAATTTTCGAGCAATAATACAGGGTGGTTCATCTTATTCGCCTCGGTCTCTGTACGGAAAACCACTTGATATTTTAAAAAAATTTCTTCACAGAAATATACAGGGCCTTTAATACTACAACCTAAAAATAATGTGAATTATACAGGGTGTTCCAAAAAGAGTGGTATATCAAAGTTATATTTTTTCTTATGGAATGCCCTATATCTGATGACATTATTGAATTGACCTTAAAAAATAAGCTATACTTTCATAAGGGTTCCCTATACCTAAATACAGGGTGTTTTGATTTATTTCGATTTTTATAAAAATGTAAGGTTTTAGAAAAAAATAAATATCTACGAATCTAAGAAGTAGTAACAAATTCTTTCTTGGATCTTAATAATAGACTATTTAGCATACTTAAACAAATGCTTAATGCAACAAAATTTCTTACAGGGTGGTCAAAATATGAGATTGTTCTATTAACAAATTCAAGCTGTAATAACTTACTTATTTTAAATGGAACACCCTGTATCTTACTAGTCTATCGCGTAGAAAATTTACTTAGCTTTCAATGTGTACTAGGGTTTCCTATACCTATCTTTTTACAGGGTGGTCAAAATATTAGATTGTTCTATTAACAAATTCAAGCTGTAATAACATACTTATTTTAAATGGAACACCCTGTATCTTACTAGTCTATCGAGTAGAAAATTTACTTAGCTTTCAATTCTTATTAAGGTTTCCTATACCTATCTCCCTTCATTTTTTAAATATTTAAAGATTTCCTAATTTGTAAGCTTTAAAAATTAGAATTAAGTACCTATGTCGTGGTTATGTACAACACATCACCAACACCGGCAATATACTTAAATATCTTAGTCAAGATAGTTTCATTAATAAAATTCACATTTTTATCATTTAATCACACAGAGTGTTCTTATTTTAAATGGCATACTCCATATTCTATTCTTTATAATGGAACATATTTAAAATCTCTTCAATTCCATGTTAACATTCTCAATACACATGTTATTCTGTAAATACCCATTTTTACATATTTTTGTACAATAGGCTCGTTTTCGTTAAAGTAGCCATTGCATTTAATTGTTTGTAATTGCGATTTAAAGATTCAAACAAAAAGTGGCGTTCTTAAATTCACTTAATAACCGTTGGGTTAAGATATGGAAAATACTTATACGGAATGAAATATAATTTAAATATCTTCCAGAATACGGCATCTAATATAGGGTATGCAGTTTAAAATAAACGTATTATTCAATTTCACATGCAGGCCAAAATCAACTAAAATAATACAACACTCTGTGTGACTACATGATAACACTAAAAACTTCATTAATGACAGTATCTTGTCTAAGTATATTGCCGGTGTTGGTGATGTGTGGTACATAAACACGACATAAGTACTTATGTAATTCTAATTTTTAAAGCTTACAAATTAGGAAATCTTTAAATATTTAAAAAATGAAGGGAGATAGGTATAGGAAACCCTAATAAGAATTGAAAGCTAAGTAAATTTTCTACTCGATAGACTAGTAAGATACAGGGTGTTCCATTTAAAATAAGTAAGTTATTACAGCTTGAATTTGTTAATAGAACAATCTAATATTTTGACCGCCCTGTATAAAGATAGGTATAGGAAACCCTAGTACAAATTGAAAGCTAAGTAAATTTTCTACGCAATAGACTAGTAAGATATAGGGTGTTCCATTTAAAATAAGTAAGTTATTACAGCTTGAATTTGTTAATAGAACAATCTCATATTTTGACCACCCTGTAAGAAATTTTGTTGCAATAAGCATCTGTTTAAGTATGCTAAATGGTCTATTATTAAGATCCAAGAAAGAATTTGTTACTGCTTCTTAGATTCGTAGATATTTATTTTTTTCTAAAACCTTACATTTTTATAAAAATCGAAATAAATCAAAACACCCTGTATTTAGGTATAGGGAACCCTTATGAAAGTATAGCTTATTTAAGGTCAATTCAATAATGTCATCAGATATAGGGCATTCCATAAGAAAAAATATAACTTTGATATACCACTCTTTTTTGGAACACCCTGTATAATTCATATTATTTTTAGGTTGTAGTATTAAAGGCCCTGTATATTTCTGTGAAGAAATTTTTTTAAAATATCAAGTGGTTTTCCGTACAGAGACCGAGGCGAATAAGATGAACCACCCTGTATAAACACTGAGTAATCGAATGTAGATATGTCTACAATATAATATAACGTCTTTATTTTAACCAGACGGATAAACTCAAATTCTCACGTATTTTTCTGAAACAGAGATAAATTCAATGAATTTACTTAGCATATGAAGCGATATTTTTATGTCTACAAGGTAACACAAAAATATGTTACGATAAATTTACAATTTTTGGTTTCTCCATAAGGCAAAATAATTGCGTTCTTTTGAACCGTTTCAACTTAATATAGAAGAATCGTAGTTAATACCGCAAAAATAGGAAGACGCTTATAAAAACCAATACGACAAGTAAGTATAAACATATCAAAAAATACCAACTGTACTTTTTGCATTCATTTAAAAGATTAAGATTTTCAAATATTTGAATAAAGCTTTTGACACATTTTGTCAGTAATATTTTATTCATACTTATTTTATTTATTTGACGTTACAAGGTATGTACTCCGTCTCCTGTCAGGCAAGATCAATATTTAAAACGGTTGATGTTGTCATGGTAACTTTAAAACACGCGCGTTTTTAAAAGTTGAATTTAGAAACAATCAGGCTTAAATGAGCAACATTGGGTACCAATAAAAAAGTTGTTAGGTGTTAATATTTAGATCTGCGGGTATTCCTATTTATTTGCCTTTATTAAGAAAATCTAATACAAACACATGCACTATCTTTATCGTCCCTGTCTACCTTTTGAAGGTCGGGAATCCCATTTCTTATAATTTGCAACACGGCATAATAATATATACAACACAGTGACTTACCATGCCTGGTATTAATATTAATTTAATCTGACTAACCTGAAAAAAAAATACAAAATATAAGAAAATGTTTATAAAATTTTAAATTCTAATACACACAACTACATTATATGTACCTAGCAATTGCTAAACCTTCTGATGAAGGATGCACGTCTGCAAAGTAAAACTACATACATTTTTGTTTTATCACATAATAATTTTCAGTTTCATTTAACAAGTTTAAAATCTTCTGTGTGTTTAAATAATTTCAAACGATCGAAAAAGCGCGCGAACACTTGTGACGTTATATCGTATTTGTAATGACATTTCTCATGTTTCATATAAAAGTATAAGTCCGTCCGCTCTAACTTTTCCCATGCGTTACGATTTATTTTCAAACAAATTTAGTCAAAACCTAAAGTGAAACGTACGCTGATGTGTGTAGTATACAGTATACAGACAGTCTACAAATTGTATATATGTTATAGTCAAAGCCCGAATTTCAGGCACTCCTAGGTTTGACTAGGCAATCCTCAGGTCTGACTGACGGTCTTAGTCAAAGCCCGAAATAAATTACAGTTTCGGCCTTTGACTAGTCAAACCTAGGAGAGACTACGTTGGTCAGGCAAAGGTCGAAATTTAATTTTATGAAATCGGGGTTTGACTAGTCAAACCCCGATCAGCTATTAAAATGTCGTAATTTGTTAGATTAGGTTTAGTAGAACGTCATTTTTTAATTGTAATGTTTATTATTTTTATATTGTCGTAATTAAAATTAAAAAATTAGTGTTTATTCTCGCATGTTGAGGCATTATGGCATTTAGAGTTGCACAATACGTTAGACCTTTTACACTTACATGGTTTTGAAGAGCACTTCTTTTTGCAGTGGTGTTTTATAAATCCTTGTTTTCCAAATTTAGACTCTTTTGTACTAATGTCTCTTAGAGGCAGCTTAACGTCTGGAACATTTTGAAATTATGAAAATTCTCTTTGCATTCTCTTATCTGATTTTTTGAAAAAAGTGTGTTTATTGTTCCGTATTTCGTACCAACTCTATATAAACCGTCAATTATTGTTTTATCTTGTATCATACCCAAAATATTTCGAGCATCTTCTTGGCACGCGTTCGAGCATGCGTTGTGCACAGACAGAAAACATTAAAATAAATAAAGGAAATGCGATTGAAGGTCTTCATGCCCAGGCTAACGCTATGAAACAATTGAGTGAAAAAAAATTTCCTCCAAGTTTGATCGGAAATACTGTAACAATACCTATCCCCAGCTTTGATAGCGCCAAAGAAGATGCGCGAAATATTTTGAGTAGCATACAAGATAAAACAATTGACGGTCTATATAGAGTTGATACGAAACACGGAACAATAAATACACTTTTTTCATTAAATCAAATAAGAGAATGCAAAGAGAAATTTCCTAATTTTGAAGATGTTCCAGACGTTAAGCTGTCTCTGTCTCTAAGAGAAATTAGTACAAAAGATTCTAAATTTTTTCTAAAAAAGATTTTAAATTACGTAAATTTAAAAGATCTAACGTATTGTGCAACTCTAAATGCCATAATGCGTCAACATGTGAGAATAAACACTAATTTTTTTTATTTTAATTATGACAATATAAAAATAATAAACATTAAAATTAATGACGTTTTATTAAACCTAATCTAATAAATTAAGACATTTTAATAGCTGATCGGGGTTTGACTAGTCAAACCCCGATTTCATAAAATTTAATTTCAACCGTTGCCTGACCAACTTAGCCTCTCCTAGGTTTGACTAGTCAAAGGCCGAAATTGTAATTTATTTTGGGCTTTGACTAAGACCGTCAGTCAGACCTGAGGATTGCCTAGTCAAACCTAGGAGTGCCTGAAATTCGGGCTTTGACTCTAACATATACACATCGACGTTCGGTTCACTTTAGGTTTTGACTTAATTTGTTTGAAAATAAGTAGTAACGCATGGGAAAAGTTAGAGCGGACGGACTATATGTATATACAATTTTGTTTATATTTGAGTTTAATACAGTTTTTGAAGAGACAGTATTGAATTGTGTGTGTGTTTATTATGGAAAACAAAAGTAAATACTATAAGTGTTGTTTAGTACCATTGTGTTAAAGTACTCCATTAAAATCTCCAATAAAATATTTATTAGATTAACAGTCGATAAAAAACGGTGTGTTTACTACAGTATATTACATACCTAGCGGGAAAGTACTCTATTTCAGCCGAGCGGCAAGGTAGTTTACCGAGATGCGAAGCACCGAGGTAAACTACAGACGCGAGGCTAGATATAGAATGAGTTCCCGCGAGGTTTGTATACTATTTTTCCACCTACCTCTACCGAAAGTATACTTTTCCGGACCTGATTGTAGGGAGCAAAGTTGTACTTTTCCTCCCTAGGGAGGAAAATATTTTTCCTCCCTAGGGAGGAAAAGTAAAAGTGACGTCATGGTATCTCATTCATGAAATATAACTTATTGACGCCCTGTACAATATCTATTTTATATTACGTAAGTATCTATACATTTTGACGTTTATTTAAAAACACTCTGTATTTTGCAGAATGGTAAAAAACAGTAAATTGTTATTCTGATTTAACATTGTTTACATTAATAATTTGACTTATATTTGACAGTTGACAGTTATATTGTACCTACTTGTTAGTTTTAGTTCTAATAAATTTTGTTGGTTAGTTACATAAATAAATTAAGTAAAAATGAAAAAATGACTTGTTATTTGAGGAAGGTTGAAAAACCATATGTATAACATGGGAGTAAAGTGCCTTTTCCTCCCTTGAATGATTACGGCCCTCCGCTACGCGTCGGGCAGTAAACTTCATTCTCGGGAGGAAAAGTAGCACTTTCCTCCCTTGTTATACAAATAGCTATTACTCACAATCGGTTAGTAGTTTATGGATTTCTAATACTCACAATCTACGAATAATAATTTCGTTTCAAATATCTGTATCCAAGCTACCCGCAGTTCTGGTGGCGTACATTCAAATTCACTATCAGACATTTTTGTAAAATAAACACAATTTGATTATATGTACAAATTAATGGCGTCGTGTATCGCCTAAATGTCAGATTCAGTTGTTGTCTTACTTTAACCGTTAATAGTAATCATAATTCCAATGTAACTATTAATATTTATAATTCCAAATAGTTTTCTTTTTGTTATTGTTGTTGTTGTTTCTTAATTAAATAAATGTTGAGTGGATTCTATTCTTTCTAAACCATCTTTTAATCAAAAATGACATTGACATTTGCAGGTAGAAAAGTGACAGATGCTAGCCGGGAAAGTACTTTCCCGGCTAGCTGGGAAAGTAAAGTAAGTAATAAGTCACTTCCTGATTACTTCAAAGGTTAGAAATCCATAAATTACTAACCGATTGTGAGTAAAAGTGGTTACATGCATATTGAAAGGACATTAAAGACATTTTAGTTCATTTTCAAGGTCGTCATGTATGTGAAACTATTTGTATGTATTTAATATTTGTTGCCTGCTTAATAGTTTTTTTTTAATAAATCAAGTGTATTTTGAATAAAAAGAAAATAGATAATGGCATTATACTATTCATAACACCCCAACTCGCATACATATTATTAAAAATAAATATATGGAAGAATATATTTATAAATTGAATTAATGATGTCATGCTACTATACATTATAATATATATAATAGCATTACATCATTAATTCAATTTCTAAATATATTCTTCCATATATGTATATTTATTTTTCTTAATATGTATGCGAGTTGGGGTGTTATGAATAGGATCGTATCCAACTTGGTGTCTATGCATTTTGACGTTGCGACCCTGACAGAAATTGTGGGGACATCTGGTGACTGTCTCAATCTGAATCAAACAAATTTTCCTATTGGGCTGACCAACTATGATAATGGTATATTTTGGGAAATTTATAGATTGAATGATATTTACCTATGCAATATTTTTCTGGAACTTTTTTACTATAAAATTAAAATAAACTAATCAATTTAAAGTTTTATGTTCATAACGGGTAATAGTAGGGGAAGAAAGTATGCTAAATTTGCAGTTACTCTAGAATTATGGGAACCTTTTGGGTTGTAAAGAGTAGGTCCTAAAACCAAAAATTTAAGTTACGTTTTCCATAAAGTGGGGGACTTTCCATTTTTTAATTTAATTTTCCATTTCCAACAATCGTGTTTTCCGATTATAGTGCCATTTATCCATAATTCGAAAAAATGTCTCGAATACAAGTTACTTATTAGTAAGGAATCCAAATCTGCAATAAAAAATGGGATTTGACTATTTAAGATTTTAAAGTAACCCCCTGCCCCAACACCGTGAGGTGTCGTGTTTGGTGTCATTCGATAGATTTTTGAAAAATATTGAATTCGTATTTTTTAGTTTTTCAATCTGACGTTCACTTCGCGATCTGACGCGAAATATTCGCTTTTATTTGTTAAACTTTGTGACTTTGTTCCTTACGCCCCGCTCAAATCGTCAGATTTTTTAAATATACACTGTTTTGCATGTACTTAACTTATCATATCTTAATCTGACCATTTCGAGATTTTCTAAGGATAGATTTTTTTTTCGGCTCCCCTTAACGAACTCCCCTGTATTAAAAGCCAATATATGGTAGAGGTACATTTACAGGGTACAAGGTTTCTTCCCATGTGATAATCTGACGCGCTTGAGTAACTGTAAAAATCCCGTAAAAATAACCATAAGTTATCTTAACTCTCTTCAGTCATTTTAAAAAAATTGTCTTAACAAAAACACTCAAATATTATGAAATCACAGCAACTATCTAAAAATTTGTAAAACTGAGATACGCCATAAAATGACTACAACAAGTAAACGAATATCAACCGTAATGAATTAATGGCGCGGACCTTGAACATATTTAACTTTATTACGTCACAACCAATGAGGGCGCCTTTTGGACTGGCTGCTATAGTGCTATAATTTGAATTGTCTCGATTTTAATCGTTTTTAAGGGCCAAACGAAAGACAACAACTTTTTTGATATATATTTTAAATTATCGTATGCGATTTATAGCATTTTTTTCGAATTTAAAATTTTATGCACGTTTCCTGTTCTGGAGCGAACAACACTGTATTTGTGACTGTTCAGTTTGTTCGGCTTTTACTAGATCATTTTCAGCTCAACAGACTGTTTTTCGTAAGAACTTCTCAATGCCTTAGTTACCATATGGAGCAAAGTAGTAGAGAAAAAACAGATCCATGGAGAATGCCATATTCGGGATATATTTCAGAGACAGGATTCGGAATACAGACATTCGTAACAGAACAAAAATTACTGTGCCCTAGAACGTCTAGCTAGACTAAAATGGCAATGAGTCGGACATGTTACTCGAAATATCCCTGAAAAAATGGACGCAGAAAATAGAAAACTGACACCAAGAAAGAACAGTAGAGGAGTGGGCAGACCTGATGGGATAGACGGATGATATCAAACATAACGTGAGCCAACAATGGATGAGAATTGCTAAGAGTGGCTATCAATGGAAACAAGTGGAAGAGGTCTATGGATAGCAGTAGATGAACATGTACTAAAGAAGAAGTTGAGAAAGCTGAATAAAGGTGACAAATATAAGAAGGACCAAGTTCTTACACAAAAAGGATGTCTTTATAAATTGTGTAGGAGTCGCCCTGTGTAAGGAGTAGGAACCCCAGCAGTAATTGGTCCGCGCCGTTGAGGCCATCACCACCTAGTCTATCTTCCGCCGGGTTTTCAAGATCCCTTACTTAATTCAAAACTCTTTCTCCATGAAAGCTGAGACCGGCCACGGCTTCAGCTTTCATTACTAAGTACGTATTAACGTTCAGCTAACCACGTATTAACACCTTTGCAATAATTATTTGACATTCAAGTCATTTAACCGTGTCAACTAACTTAGTCCAAGTACACTTGTACAAGTGCACTTGGTCAAAAATGGAATCCAAGTACACTTGGATCGTGTCAACAATCTTATCAACCAGCCTGTAACTTCCAGCTATGGCTGAGACATTATTTATCTTCCCTGTTAGGTCTCTGAATGGATATTGTTAACTGGATAAATCTACCTACACCGAGGTATCTGAATTGGTTCAGCTATTTTATGGGTTTGTTCTCCACTACGAGTTTACATCAAATTGGATAATTAAGCTATATTAATGCTGTTCGTTTTCTGCGTGGATATGTTCATGTAAACCGACGGCATTATTGGTAGAATCTATGAAGTTGTTTTCGTAGGTCATCCTCATTCTCTGCAACCAAAGCTGCTTCGTCCGCATAGCACGCATCACATCTGCTATGACTGAGTCTATCTGATCCCAGTATCCCAGTCGTAACGATTCCACGTTTCTTATTTGACTTAGTCCACTAGTATGATCAGGCTGAGATTTTTCCTGTGGTTAGTTTGTTATGTTTGTTTTAATTTTCCTCATATTGTTATTGGTCATTTGTTTCTTCTTCTTGTAGTTCCTTCTCCTACCAGAGGTTGGCTACCATCACAGTTATCTGTACCTTATTGGCAGTTGCTCTGAAAAGATCTGCTGAGCTGCAACTATACCACTCTCTTAAGTTTCTTAGCCAGGAAATTCTTCTACTACTTGAATGGATCTTTTACCCGTAATTTTACCCTGCATTATGAGCCTCAGTATCTCTGGTAATGTGGCCCAAATATTGCAGCTTTCTTGTTTTGATGTTATTTATCACCTCGCAATCCTTTTGTAGCCTTCTTACACTTCTGCATTTGTAACTCGTTGTTTAATAATTTCCAAAATATTTGCTAGGATTCTTTTCTTCCTCAGTTTCTGTGATATGTTGTTAGGATTGACTATATCAAATGCTTGTGTTAGATCCACGAACCATACATGCTGGTTTGTTGTATTCTATCGACTTTTCCTTCACATGCTTCACAATGTACTTAAAGAAAATTAAGAATGTTAAAAATGTTTAGAAAATTAGTAGGGTCAAGGATAACAATAAGAGACACCATAATCACCATCGCTAGGCCAATATGAAGAAATAATACAGAAATACATATAACAAAGATGGAGACAAGGAATACGGAATAAAGAAAGCAGATAGAAGAAAAAACATAATGACTGGTTAATTTACTGTTAAATTAGATGACGAATAGTGGGGAATAGGAAAATGATTCAGATACGGGACATTTTTTAAAGGTTTTTTAAAGTCTCTTCAAGGAGTAGGATCCTGGAAGGGATTGGATTTGAACAAAAAGATTTGTTCTTCGTTCATGTAAGCTTCGGTATGCAGTGTTGGAGGACTGGCGAGGAAACAAAGCTGTAAAGAGGAAGTTGGTCTGAGTTACGATATATAAATAGATTCTTGAGTGAAAACAACTACTTACATATAATTTTCAGCTCAAACGTTACAGCACAGAATATATAACCACACAGAAGCGAATCTGACTGTAGAGACCGACCGAATGTGACTTTTTTGGCCGAAGCCGAAGCCGATGCCGAAGTTCGGCCTGAAGGATACCTTCGGCCGAAGCCGAAGCCTAAGCCGAAGGTGACTAAATATTTGCATTTATAGTAGGGATAGTCGATGGTCGATGTTTTGTCATTAATATTTAGGTAGCCAAAACACCAGTAATCTTGAGTTTTAACAAATACAATAAAATTATTATAGTTTCTCAGAATTTTACTACGTGAGAAATATTCAAATGAAGATTTTTGAGACGTCTTGGCCTATTGTTCAAATTTATATCCTACCTACTACCTGAAAGTTTGTAAAACGTTTTGGTTTATTAGGGTATAAAATAGGGTGTAATTATTATTTAAAGTATCAAAGGCTCGCCGAAGCATATTGTTTAGAGATTATTTATATAGTGTAGAGTGTAGTATACTCGGAGAATTTTATTATTCCACCTTCGGCGAAACCTTCGGCTTCGTTTTGGCCGAAGCCGAATTTTGGCCGAAGGTTTAAATATTGGCCGAAGGTGGCCGAAGCCGATGCCGAAGCCGATTAATCGGTCGGTCTCTATCTGACTGTCGTTTCCATTGATTTTGTTGGGACCGAAATATTTGACCTTGTGCACCAGTTACAGAATAGAACTTGATGTTCTAAGTAATAGACCATTCCAAATTAGGTAATATTTTTGACAAGTTGTTATTAATTAAATACGAAATATAAAATTTAACTATAAAATATAAAATAAAATATAAATAAAACATATATAAATATAAAATTTAACTATAAACAACTGTCACGTCAGTCGCAAAAGTGAGGTTGCACCAGTTACGTTGACACATGAGCATGAAAATTATGTTACCGTTTTCGGCAGGAGTTTCGCTTCTGTATGGTTACTTATTCTGTGGTTACAGCTTGGACTAATTTAGTTACAACTTGAAGTAATTTACGTAACAAGTTCCGAAAGTGATATTGTACGAGAAGAGTAAGTTTCCAGGGCGAGCCGTTGGCCCGTAGGCGACTCCTGGAATCCTGCGAGTCTCGTAAAATCACTTTTGGATCGTGTTACGTACAATATTTTTTCTGCGGCAGTTTTGTTTGTTAAAAAGAATATATGGATAAACTTTACTTATGAACTTTTATTAAACACTTTAAAGTTACTCTCGTGAATTCACCATTAGAAAAATCTACTTATGAATATTAATAACACAATTATAACAATTATTTACATTGATATTGTTAGGAATATTAACAGAAGTGGCAGTATTGAAATTAGTGTTAGACATGTCAGTACTTTTACTATTTTTTGAGATATTAATTTGGTTGCAGCCATTTTCAATCTGTGAAGCTATGTGAATTTTATTTCTTAAAGAATTTTCTACGTATCCCTCTGCTACATTAGTTGATTTCCATCCTCCGTGTCTTTTCAAGTTGGTTATAGCAGCACCACTATCGGCGAGTAAAGTGGCTGAGCTTCTTCCTTGACAGTGTCCGGTGTATGACAAATAATTAATCTCAAATGACAAGCGTTGTCATAATCAAATACAAAGTTGATGTTATTGTCAAAGCCGTTACCTAGCTACCCAAAAGCGCCCCGAAAGTAAAAGGTGACCCGACCTGAAGGTGAAAAAATTAGTCCCGAAAGTAGCTAGGTACTTTCGGTACGAGTTGTGGTACTTTCGATTTATTAAATCATACCGAAAGTTTTATTTTCTGGACGGCTGCAGAAAAATACATATTATGTCTTTTTTTTCGTATACACCTTATATTTGTTTCTTTTATCTTTAATATCTTTCTTGTATGTGTGTGATATTTAATATGTGTGTTACTGTAATATTTAATATCATTATCCTACTTTAATATGTGTATATTTTAACGCTAAATTACTATTGGCGTAAGGACAACAAGTTCTTAAAGTAATAATTTACTTGATGATGTTATTCTCAGAAAATCGGTATTTATGCACATATAACATTGCACAATGTGAATTTAAACTGCAACATTGCATAACTTTTGAAAATGTTGTGGTACATTGCCTCAAAATCACAGCTGCACTTCTCATTAATTTGAAAAGAAATTAAATCTATTGGAATGTTGAAACACTCTAATAAAAAGAAAAAGAATCTCGAAGTCAGTGAAGTACTTCATCATGTTTGGTGAACAGATATTATTATAAGACGTAGCTGTAATTGTAATCTTTTTTTAAAAAGTATTAATAATAGATACACTTAACGGCAAAATTAACCGTCCACCTTGTATTTCTTTCAATTTGCAGAAATTGTCAATCTTGGACCTCATTTTAGGAAAGATACGATGAAAACTACCTTTGATGAAAATAAAACAATAAAATTATTGAAAAAACTCGTTTATCAAGAGATGTTTAGCAAAAATCCAATGTTTAAAAATCTTCGGAAAAAATTAAATGGAACACACTGTATTTTAGTATTGTAATGAAATTACAATACTAAATTACTTTTTTATTTCTTAAGCATACCCTATACCAAATCTAATTGCTTTACTTTTTGATTCTTTAAGGCAAACATTAATTGCGACAAAAATTACGTGAAATTTTATTAAGTTGGCCGTGAAAATATTCAATCAAAAATAATTTTTTGAAAATAATTAGTTGGCTATGACTTTGATACTAAACTTGCTTAAATATTTGACATTATACTATTTTCACAGGTCCAGTTGCTTTGTTACCAATACTAATATGAATATTTCTAATGAGGAACTGATTTATAACGTTCTTGTGCTAACAAAAATTTGCTACTAGCAATAAGAATTTATCATCAGCAATTCCTTGACAGATGGCAACCAATAAGAGAAACTTTTCAAAATTTACTAGAATGGTATCAGCGGAATGGACACTTATATTACGAGAAATCTAATCGAACAAAAACTGTTGCAAATGAATTAAATGTAATCCTAAGTTTCACTGATAATCTGCATATTAATACGAACGTTCTCGTAATCTAAGTGTCTAGTCCGTCGTTGCAACAGTTCTAGTAAAATTTGAAAAGTTTCTTTTTGGTTGTCGTCTATCAGGGAATTGCTGATGATATAATCTTAATGTTGGTAGCACATTTCTGTTATACTCTCCTAGAACAAAAACCATACTAATCAGTTCCCCATTAGAAAAATTATATTAATAATGGTAACAAAGCAACTGGAACTATAAAAATAGTATATATTATTGTGTATCATTTTGTCAATCAAAGATAGAATAAAAATTTAATTTTTTTTTAATATAACGCGGGCACATAAATTTGATACACCCTGTATATTGATTTGTAACTATTTATTATAAGTTAGTTTTTAAGCAGTGGGTTATCCTTAATGAGTTTTTCCCTGAAGAATTAAAGATATTAGTAAATAAAGTGATGTGAATAGAAAATTTGTTTCGGGATTATAATTTTAAAACGGTTGCTTTGTTACGGGGGAGGCCAAAAGCCACAGGTAATTATTATATTTAGAAAAGTAATGTAGAGAAAGTTGGAATTTTAAGTCTCTTTGTTTAAGCCCCAAGTAAATTGGTAGAATTCCCGAAAAGTAATTATCATGAGTAGAAGTATTTGTTTGGAAGGATGCATGGGTTTTTCGAATGAAAAAGAGGAATGGGGAGAGAGAAATGTTTCTGACTGGTTTAGCAATTTGGAATGGGGATGAGAGAAGGTTGAATGTTCAGATAGTTTGGAAAAGGAGATTATTATGTGATCGGCATCCGAGAAGAGCAGTCAAAGTTTTCGTGAATAGTTCAGAAGCAAGTACCAGTGGTTGCTAGGTAGTGAAGAGTGGAACTGAAAAGTGGAACGAGAGACAGATCAAATTGAGAATACCTCTTTGATTATGTAAAGTCCAAGGGAGAGGATATTATTGTGAGAAAGAGAGGAGAGAATTTTGGAGTTTTTTTAACGAGTACTGGTTAAAAGAGGCCTTTCTCGTGTTTTGGAGAATTAGTTGCTGGTATGCTGCTGGATTGATGCTGAGAACTGAGAGGGCTTTGATGGGTAGCCTAACATAATCAACAAGGAAGAGCTGTTTGGGTCAAGAGGAGACATCATTGTGTGTGAATCAAAAGGTCAGTCAATAATTTATGTGATAGATTTTCTTTATGTTCAGAAGTTAATTTTTTTTGAGTAAAAGCATATGAACTAAGATTCCAATATTTCAAAAATGTAATAGGAAGTACAAAGTAGTTTTGCGAATACCTAAATTTGTTTGTTTAGCTTGTTTTATCAATGTTATCAACAGGCCCGATTCTATAAATGGGCACGCTGGGCACGTGCCCAGGGGCGCACGAGCCTGGGGGCGCCAAGAGGGCGCAAGAAAAAAAATAATAATAAAAAAAAAATTTTAATAATAGTTTAAAATAAACAAATATTTTTTGGAGATCGCGGCAAATTGTAAACAAAAACTACGAATAGCGATTTAATCATTGGGAGGGTATCAGCGTAAAATACACCACCACAACCCGACCTCAACGCCGCGCCCGCGCCGGTCCTAGACGACGGAACAAAGCGGAAGCGCGCCGCTCTACATGTGTCTATTTTTAGCCCGCCCGCCTCCCCCCACCATCCTCACCACAACATCCCTTTTGTCTCTTGACTCCACAGCAGTGTTGCCAATGTCCGGATAATTATCCGATTTTCGGATAATTTCATGGACCATCGGATAATTTTCGGATTGAACAATTTTTTGGATAATTTCGGATAATTCAAGGTATTATTTGTTACGCTTTTTATTTCAATAAATAGATTTCTATTAACCTTACAACATACAAATACGTTTTCTTGTCATTGCCATTATTTGTCATCTACAGTGATATGGGGGACAGGGGATATGACATACGGTTAAGTAGATGGGCATGGGCTCGATTCCATTGACAAAAACGCACTATCCAATATGGCGGAGCAACTCTTTTGTAGTATACTCTGTTCCATATAAAATATATAATTATAAAATTATATTGTATTATATAAATATATGAATAATTAATAATTTTAATAGTTAATTAATAACATAATATTCCATAATAAAACATAAAAACCTGCTCGTCGCCATATTGGATATGACATTGTGTCAAGTCAAGGTCATCGACCAATGTACAAATGTCAACTGTCAATGTCAATTATGCCATTTAATTAGAATCGGATAATTTCGGATATTTGGCTCACAACATTCGGATAATTTTTATTTTTGCATTGGCAACACTGCTCCACAGTCAGGTATTAGACACTGGACAGTCTATTGTGGCGTGGTCTTTCCACGGTTGCGCTGTTTGTTTACGTGCATCAGTTCTTTCAGTCGAGCGCTTCGCTGCTTCTTTTTTGATGTGATTGGTGACTAGTGAGTGTAGTAGGCTACTATGAGTGAGAAAAAGAAACCTAGTGGCGCTGAATTCCGTAAACGTGCAAATCAGAGAATAGCGCAAGAGGCGATCTTCCTAAAAAAGGTTCCTAGAATAAGTAATTTCTTTAACGTTGTATCTGATGTTCATACGAGTCAACATAATTCTAATGACAAAAATGTTGACACTCAAAAAAGCTTGCCTCAAAATGAAGCTTCTGCCTCATCATGTTCAGATAACATAAATCCAGCTTCAAATGATCAGAATTTTTGTTCAGCTTCTGAACTATCCTTACCATCCACCACATCTCGTACACATCATTCGCCTAGTAGGCCTAAGCAGGTTACCGTAGAACCACTAAACCCATATTCTAGAAATAGTTTTGATTTTACACTAGATGATCCGGCCACTTGGGACACAAAAAACGATGAACAAGTTCTTCAAATAATCAATTCAAATGTCAAGCAAGATTTGCAAGCAGATTTTTCAAAGTCAGAACGGTACTATAAAAATGATGTTAAAAAAAACCGTAAGCTTTCAGTAAATTTGTTTTCAGGCGAAATCCCGAACGGAGAACGTTTTAGAAGAGATTGGCTTTTGTATTCAAAATCCACTGGTTGTGTATTTTGCATTCCATGTCTTCTCTTTCAACCAGAAAATAAAAGAACTTCTTTTTGTGAAGGTTTCTGTGACTGGAAACATTCATTAACTTTAGCCAAGTCACACGAACAATCAAATGACCACAGGATTAATGTCCTTAAATTAATTTCAAGAAAAAAGTCTCTTTCCGTAGAGTCCTTGGTCTCTTCACAGCATCAACAAGAGGTGAAGTATTGGAGAGACGTTCTAACTAGAATAGTGACAGTTGTAAAATTTTTGGCATCTAGAGGACTTCCGTTTCGAGGTGACAATCAAGAATTAGGTTCAACTTCCAATGGCCTTTATTTAGGATGCCTTGAGCTAATTAGTGAGTTTGATCCATTCTTAGCACAACATTTCACTAAATACGGCAATAAGGGTAAAGGAAATGTATCATACTTGTCATCAGACGTATGCAATGAATTTATTACCGTCATGAGCAACGAGGTGCTTCGTACAATAATTGATGAGATTAATCAAGCACGATATTTTGCCCTGGTTGTTGATTCGACACCTGATGCGTCACATAGTGACCAGCTGGCGGTAGTTTTACGGTATGTGTCCCTAAAAGATGCTTGTGCCACAGAGCGGCTTGTAAAACTCTTGCCACGTATATCGCACAAGTCTGAAGGTCTTGAAGAGGCAATCCTTTTGTCTCTTCAAGATCTGAAACTGGACATTCGAAATTGTCGTGGCCAAAGTTATGACAATGCATCAAACATGTCGGGCCCTTACAGTGGATTACAGTCAAGGATTAAACGAATAAACCACCTTGCAGATTATGTTCCGTGCGTCGCACATTCCCTTAATCTTGTAGGCAGCTATGCGGCCGAAAAGGCTTGTGTGGAGGTTGTAATCTTTTTCAACTTTGTTCAAAACCTCTTCAATTTTTTTTCAGCATCTACGCATAGATGGAATGTCCTAAAAGCATTAATAGGGAAGAGCAATGATGGAAAACCACAAAAAGAAAAGAAAACTCTGATGTTAAAATCCATGAGTGACACTAGGTGGTCAGCCAGGTCCGACGCACTACTTGCTTTGGTTACCAGCCATAAAGAAATCAAAGCTGCCCTTGAAGATTTGATTAAGGATAAAACACAAACACCAGACACACGGCTGACAGCAGAAGGGTTTGTTAAAACCTTGGAGAATTTCCAAACAGTTCTTTTAATTGTAATTTGGAATGATATCTTGCAAAGAGTGGACAAAGTTAGCAAAACGTTGCAAACAGAAGAATTAGACTTACTTGGTGCTACAAAAGAGCTTGAGTCTTTATCGTTGTTCTTAAACGAGAAAAGTGAAAAATTTGATGACTTTGAAGCTGAAGCTTTGAAAATGGCTAATTTAAGTACCCCTTCTTATGACAGAGCAAGAAAACGTACCATGTTTTTTGATGAACAAAGGGATGAACAGTTTGAGAAAATGGATCCTAGAACAAGATATAGAACTGGAGTTTTCAAACCCATTTTCGACCATCTAGTAGTGCAGCTCAGTAGCCGGAAAAATAGTTACGAAAATCTAAGTAAAAGATTTGAAATATTCAGTCAACTTCACGAGAAGAAGTATGAAGATCTAGTGGAACAAGCTAAAAAGGTTGCTCAGTACTACTCCAATGACATTTGCGAAAATGACTTCGTACAAGAGTGTCATCACTTTCAAATGTACATGAAGGCTGAGAAACTGAAGAGAATAAGAGACTGCTACTCATACATCAAAGAAAATAGTTTAACAAGCACATTTCCGAATTTGGAAGTAGCCATTAGGGTGTATTTGACTCTGCCAGTTACAAACTGTTCGGCAGAGAGGAGTTTTTCGGCCTTGAAGAAAATCAAGTCAGAAAATAGAAGTACAATTGCAGATGAAAAGCTAAACAGCTTGATGTTACTGTGCACTCAAAGTGACATAACCTTGAAACTTGACTGTGATAAACTGATTTCCACATTTTCAAACTTGAAAATGCGGAAGAAACCAATGTAAATAGAAACCGATGAACTGATGAACTTACAACAAAGATAATATAACATGAAAGTGTGATGTTATTATTAATATTGAACTAGTATATCAAGATGTAATGTTATAAAGGCAGAGTACAGTGTATATAGTAGAATAATAATTACAATTATAATAATAAGGGTGGGAGGGTGGTCCGTGATACCGTAGTAACAAAACCTATTGATTATTATGCTAATCTGTTATTGTTTAAGCGTCAATAACGGTTTTGTTTTGTTTTACGGTTGCCGGTTGCCAGTCCGGGACACGGCGGGTCCATAGGTGGTGGATAATGGAATATTCTCTATTTGTAAAGAGAATAGGGGTTAGATCCCCCCCGAACCAAAACTGGCAAATAAGAAAAAAAGTACAAGAAAAAGCGGAAATCTATTTCGAAATATGGCGCTAGTGGCCGGGTTGTGTTGGCGTATATTTGGTGGTTGGGAGGGGGGGGGGGGGCGCTTGTCAAAATGGTGCCCATAGCGCCAAAGACCCTAAAAACGGGCCTGGTTATCAAGAACAAACCGATAAATATTTGTTGAATTAAAATTAATTTATGTAGTAAAAGTTTCATTGGGACAGTTATGCCCACAGGATTTAATTGATAAATTTTCAGAGTATTGCTTTTGATAATAAAAGATATTTGTATGTGCTTATTTATGGTATTTCTATTTATTTCCTTTTCCTATTTTATCCCGATAAGGATCAACTAAGAGATAATGAAACCACGAGAAAGGATAAGTATAACCTAAGAAAATTTAGTTATTTTTTTTTTGTATGATAAAAAGGCACCCTGAGATTTTTAATTTTATGTATGATTTGCGACAATTGAATAATTAATTAAATAAACACTAATTAATATAAAAGTAAGAGAAAGCAGATCATAACAATATACTAAGGATTTCCACAGTTTCCACTGTATTCCTTCACTCAACCGTTCTCCAGCTCTTTCTGTCTTGCCAGTCCCCTTCCTGTAGATTTGTTCTCTCCATTGCTTCGTCTACTTCATCTCTGAAGGATCTTCGGCGACTGCCTCTCTTCCTTTTTCCTATCGGGCTCCACTCTGTTATTCGGTTTATCCACCGATTTTGGTCTGCTCTTCTGACATGTCCGTACCAGGTTAATCTCTTCTGTTCGATGTAGTCTATTATGTCTGAGTTCACTCCCACTCTTCTCTTAATCTGTATGTTATTTATTCTATCTCTCCTTGTTACTCTGTAATAAAAATAGTATAATGCCAAATGTTTAAGAAGTTTAGTGTCAAAGTTATAGCCAACTAGGTAGAATATTGTATGTTTTTATTAATATTTTACGCACCGACAATTTTAACGCCAACGTAGGCATTTTTGTATCTCATCCAATATTAATAAATTAAGGATATTTATTTTAAAAAAATTATGTTTGAATATTTTCACGGCATTCTAATAAAATTTCACGTTGCAATTTTCATATTTTTTGTTGCAATTAATGTTTGACTTAAAGAATCAGGAATAACTCACAAATTAAAGCACCTAGGTGTAGGGAAATGCTTAAAAAATAAAAAGGTACCATAAAATATCATTTCATTACAATACTAAAATACCGTTTAAGAAAACTCAGAAAATACGCATTCAGAGTTTCGACTAACCCTGTATACTAAAATTAAACATTTCGCTATGTTAATAACTTAACAATAGTAGAATATGCTAAAAATCGTTTGAATATAACCAGAGTTTTTGATAACGTGGAATGAAGTAAACACTTCTGTTGTATGTAGGCATATATGAATTTATTAAAAAATCCTTAAAATTTATCCACGAAGGAGTGGAAGTACAAAACGTTTTCGGTCAGACTGATCATCATTAGTGTAAACCTGGAAATAAGTAAACCACTAAGATTAAAAAGCAAAAGGGTGAAATTTTAACAGTTGAAAAAATTTTAAGAAAATGTGGTTACTTACGTCTAGTGTACAAGTAATTGAAACTAGCCACTTCAATAGCTATAAAAACCTCTAAAATACATTACTGTTACATTCTATAATAAAAAGTGGTCGACATTAAGTCTTCAACTTCAAACTTCAAACTGTCTGTCTTCAAACTGTCTGTCTTCAAACTGACTTCAACTGTCAAAATTTCACCCTTTTGCTTTTTAATCTTAGTGGTTTGACTGAAAACGTTTTGTACTTCCACTCCTTCGTGGATAAATTTTAAGGATTTTTTAATAAATTCATATATGCCTACATACAACAGAAGTGTTTACTTCATTCCACGTTGTTATATTGAAGGTATACAGCCAACTACAGGGTTTACTCCCTTTTTAAAGTTTTAGAGTTTTTGATGTTAAATCATTACAATTGTATAGGGTGTGAAGGTTGCTATGTTTATAAAAAAAAAGCTAATTATCTTTTAAACTATGTATATTGCAGTAAGCTTTTAGATGAAGTAGAAAAGTAAAAAAGTAGCGAACAAACCTTTATTCCTTTTTTAACTTACAGATGTGTACACTGTATCTAAATACAGTAGATAGGTACCTACATAATTAAAAAAAAAATTTTGATTGATTTTAAACCTATTTTTATACAACGGACTTTCGGCTGTAACGGACATCCCGTCCCCCCAATTAGTCCGTTATATCGAGGTTTTACTGTACTAAGTATGTATAATATTACAAAACCTCATATTTGAAGAAAGAAGACATCGAAAAGTATCCAAAGCCACTCTGCAACAAGCAAAGAAAGAAGACATCAAAGAAGTTATAAGCAACTTTTGGTAGAACCGAAAGTAGAAAATAGATGAAAATATTTTCATTAGACAGATGACTCTCTTCAAAACTTCTTAATTCAAATTTTCGTGGTTCAGTTAGCTTTAGTTCTTAAAATATTTTTAATTTGCTCTTTATCTGCCTCACCCACTCACCCTGTACCTATATTATAATTATTTTTATATAATATATAATTTTATTCAAAATAGGAATGAATAGGAATATAACATCATGAGTAATTTATTTAAATACTAAAAAACAAGGCTCTTATTACAATGTTTTTAGGAAATAATAACAAATTATATAATCTGGCGTAAGAACAAGGCTTCGTAAGTTCACGGTAACGTACACCTTGTATTACGTATAAATTTCCATATAAATATTTTCAAACCTATAAATATTGTTATTATTGTCTGTTTTAGCATCATCATCAAAGTTTTGATTAAAAACAGTCTTATCACTAAAATTATTATATAAACAAGAGTTTTTGATCTATGTTTTTGATGTTGACAATAATATTGCACAACAAAGTACTTTGACACTTGACATTGACATTAAGTCAAAGTGTTTTGAAGGATCTTAAATTTATTAGGAATATACTTACTATACTTAATCCTAAGCAAATATGTAATTTTTTATATTATTTAAACAAAAAATAGAATTATTAATATTCAACGTGTATCAGTATACACAGTATTTGCAATGCTTTATGGACGGTAGATATTGAGAATATTAGAGTAAGAGAGGGCTAGAGATAATAGTTCTTCCATTGCATCTTTGCACATTATGCACATTCATGAAATTATTCAACAATTACTTTTTATACTAGGTCTCTTTTTTACTCACAGAAACTAGTATCGCAAAATTAAACCGCTTATCCATAGAAAGCACAATAGTCAATAAGTTAAACGAGGATAAACAGTACGGCATGTCTTTGATATAGTTCTTCCATTTTATCTTTGCTCAAACGTCATGATTCATTTTCAAACAAGTTAAATGACAACATTACGTGAAACGTACGTCGATGTGTAATATCATTGATACTATCAATGTTATATATCTAAAATGTTATATATATAAAATATATCCAAATTTTTCACAAATTGTGTTACAATCAACACTACGATATTTAAAAAAAAAACAGTAAAATCCTTTATAAAAGGTATATTTAAAACCCCTAAAAAGGGCTACATCACAATCACATAACTAGTTTTCGACTGGTTTACCAGTCATCATCAGTGCTTACGTGAAATGTACATGCTAACCACCAAGATTTAATTTAACAAAAATATGTGGATCAAAGCCCTGTAAAAGTAGTCCGTCAAGAAAACATCGGTTTAAAATGCTATATTAAGCATGGATGTTTAAAAATATGCCACAGGTAACATCTGAGCTGTGGATTTGACTTGTTCACATGGTGAAAGTATGACAGCAAGTATGTTCACTTGCCCTTTGTAGGGATTTTAAATATACCTTTTATAAAGGATTTTACTGTTTTTTGTATTACATGGTATACAGCCAACTACAGGAAAACTTTTTCCTTGTGGATTTTTTACTACGATATTACTCATACTCGTCTTTGTCTGGGGACCGAAAAGTCAGAATTGCAACTCTTCCTTTATTTAACTGAAATAGTACATTTTTTATTTTCAACGAAAATGTTGTTGTCGTTTATAAATTCGCAAAGTCTGTTCGTTTGTTCGTTCGTGCATTGCCGCTCCTGCAATACGTGGAGTCGATCTACCGATGGAGTCCTATGTACCTAGTTATATCTCCTAAATCCAAATCTGAAAACGACATTTCGATATCTCAAACCATCTTCAAGATAACAGACCTCAAAGTCAATTTGCATCTCGGGACAGCAATTTAGGGTCTTTTAGCAATTTTAGATAGCATGATAATTCTACAATATCGTAGTGTAGATAACTCAGTTTGTGAAAAATTTGCACTTGTGTCAGTGTTTCTCCAAAGGTGCGATATGTCTTATTCTTAATTAACATTATTCAATTCTATTGAATACTTTTATTTTTCATTCCTTTTCTTTGCTTTCTCCTTTGTCGATTACCCTTTTATCAAAAAAATCAAGACCATACTTCGTCCACTCTCTATAGTGGACGCTTCGTGAGTAGTATAAAGTGGTTAGATAACAAAAATGCGTGCTAAGCTAGTGTGTCTGCAGATGGTTGTAAAATACTAGGAAGAAAACACTATAATAACAAATTATAGAACTGAGGTCAATACCAGCATTGCGTAAACACAACAAACATGACCTTTCGTATTTTAGGTAGAACGGTACAATCGTGCTGATAACAAGCTTAATAATACGCTAATTTCACTTAAAGATTTACCGTTTTAATAAATATATTGTTTCTTTTATTTAACAACAAGCATTGCATAATGCCAATACGATACGCAGTTTTATGTTATATTAAAACTGTATCAATTTATAAAAAAAATCAATATTCATTCCCGAACAAAATAACCCTACCAGCTACACTTTTTGTTATGATAGGGGAGCCCAAGCGGTGATTTTTGCAGTTACTCGAGCGCGTCAGATTATCGCGTCAGATATGGGGAAAACTTGATACCCTGCAGATATACCTCTTCCATATATTGGCTCTTTACACAGGGGGGTTCGTTAAGGGGGGCCCGAAAAAAAATTATATCCTTAAAAAAACTCGAAATTGTCAGTATAAGGTAAGTTAAGTACATGCAAAAGAGTTTATATTTCAAAAATCTGACGATTTGAGCGCGGCGTAAAATGAACGTCAGATCGAAAAACTAAAAAATACGTGTTCAACATATTTCAAAAATCTATCGAATGATACAAAACATGACCCCCCACGGAGAGGGGTGGGGGTAAATTTAAAATTTTAATTACAATCCCCGCCATATTTTGCTAAATGAACATCAGATCGAAAAACTGCAAAATACACTTATTCAATATTTTTGAAAAATCTATCGAGTGGTACCAAATACGACCCCCCACGGAGGTGGGTTGGGGGTTACTTAAAAATCTTAAAAAGGATCCTCAAATTTTTATTGCAGATTTGGATTCTTTACGTAAAAATAAGCAACTTTTATTCAAGCCATTTTTTTGAATTATGGGATAGAGGGCGCTATAATCGAAAAAAAGAGATTGTTGGAAATGGAAAATTAAATTAAAAATGGAAAATCCCCACTAAAATGGAAAATGTTACTTAACTTTTTTTGGCTTTAGGACCTAATAATCACAACCCAATAGGTCTCCATAACACTTGAGTGACTTCAAATTTAGCATACTTTCCTCCCATACTATTATTATATCTTTTGTTATTATAAAATTGTGCGCTATACTATCTACGCCATAGTTTAATTAACTTAACGACTTAATTAAACTGATGTTTTCAAAAATATACGTCTAATAAATTGCATTATCGTTAATATAGATGACAACAAGAAATTATAATGTGAAATGCAATACATATTTATTAACTTTTTCTTTAGGTGCCGTGTCGGTATTCAGACGTTGGCCGTCATCATGTTTGATGAGAAATGTTCCTGAAACCTCTCTCTATCAGCTGCTGCGCGAAATATTTCTTCAACTGTGGAACCTCACCATTGTCTAATATTACGCAACCATTAAACTTTAGATCAATCCATCTCCTTCGCTCCACTTTTCCTTGTATCGTATTATATGGCCGAAGTATTCTGTTTTTCTCCCCTTTATGATGATTATCTTGGCCTCAGCTAAGGAAGTTGTTGGTGAAAGAAACATTAATAAAAATAAATTGCTTCCAAGACGAAGAACTCCATGGTTTTGTACAGAAGTGAAGGAAAAATATAAAGAGAAGAAAAAAGCTTACCTAAAATACATGTCAATTAAAGCACAAGAGGCATACGATAATTATAAAACTATAAGAAACGAAACACATGCAGTCGTAAGAAGAATAAAAAATGATCACTGGGAACGTTTTTCGAAAGAAATGGAACATGCTTTTTATGATCTTCAAAAGGAAATATGGCGCTTTATAAGAGGTCAAAGAACGGAGGTAAAGGAGCCAAACACATAGAAAAGGATACATGGATTGACTATCTAAAAAAGCTTTATGCAGAGGAAGAACAAATGATAGTAGAACCGGAAACACCAGAAATTACCACAAATGAAGATGTTAGTATAAGTACACAGGAAGTACGAAAAACACTCGAAAAGCTGAAGAACAGAAAAGCTGCAGGTAAGGATGGAATACCAAATGAATTACTGAAATATTGTGGAGCAGCAATGACAGAACAAATAACAACATTAATTAACAAAATCATAAAACACAATAGAATACCGGAAGAATGGAGAACGAGCGAACTAATTCTACTATTCAAAAAAGGAGATAAAAAGCAGCCAGAAAACTACAGAGGTATCAACTTGTAATAGTACCCTAAAACTTACAACTAAAATTTTCACAAGACCTAATGAAGCAGAGGATAAGTTTAGCAGATGAACAACAGGGTTTTCGTACTGGAAGATCGTGTACAGATGCAATATTTGTCATAAAGCAAATTACTGAGAAATCACTAGAGTATAATCGACCAGCATTTCTATGTCTGATTGACTTGAAGAAAGCATTTGACAGAGTAAGACTCAAAGATGTAATTCATCTTCTGTATAATAGAGAAGTCCCTCTAGATATCATCTATTGAAACATCTACCAAAACAACAAAATGGAAGTCAGAATAGATATACAACTTATAGAACCTATAGATATAGGCAGCGGAATAAGACAGGGAGACTCATTGAGTCCTATGCTCTTCAATTTAATCATGGATGGAATCATCAAAAACGTCAACAAAGGACGAGGATATAGAATGGAAAACAAAGAAGTAAAAATACTCTACTACGCAGATGACGCAATATTGATAGCCCAAGATGAAGATAGTTTGCAAAGATTAGTCCACAGATTTAACATAAGAGCAAAAGAATTCAATATGACAATTTCATCTCAGAAAACCAAAACAACAGTAATCAGTAAAGTACCAATCAGATGTAAAATAGAAATTGATGGTATCAGTATTGAACAAGTAATGGAAATAAAATACCTTGGAATTACATTGTCAAATTACGGAGACCTGGACAAATAAGTGAAAAATCAAGTACAAAGAGCAAATAGACTGGCAGGATGCCTTAATAACACTATATGGCGAAACCGACATATTAACACTAATATGAAATCAAGAATTTATAAAGCCAGTGTAAGACCAATAATTATATATGCATCAGAAACAAGACCCGATACAGCCACAACACAAAGGCTACTGGAAACGGCAGAGATGAGAGTACTGAGAAGAATTACAGGAAATACACTGAGAGATCGAAAGAGGAGTGAAGATATCAGAAGACAATGTAACGTACAGAGTATAAACGAATGGACACTAAATAGAAAAAGAGAATGGAACAACCACATAACCAGGATGGGATAGACACGTGTGGTCAAAATAGCAAGAGATAAATCACCAATCGGTAGAAGAAGTATCGGCCGACCGCGCAAAAGATGGAGTGAAAACCTTCCATAGAGGTATCAATCCGCCAATGAACAAGCAAAATTGCTTATAAAGAGGAAGAAGAAGAAGAAGATGATGATGATTATAGAATAGAATAGAAATAGGCTTTATTGTCATGGAAAATTTAACAATTTTATAGACAAAGCTTACAAGAGTCATAAATAAAAACAATAACAAATACAATTTACTAAAATTATACAGGGTGTAACAAAAATACAGGTCATAATATATACCTTGGTACAAATATGCACATAAAAAAAGTTACAGCCCTTTGAAGTTTCGAATATATCGAAAACTATTAGAGATTTTTTATTGAAAATGGACATGAGGCATTCTTATGATAGGAGCATCTTAAAGAAAAATTATAGTGAAATTTGTGCACCCCATAAAAATTTTATGGGGGTTTTGTTTCTTTTAACCCTCCCCCCCCCCCCAAACTTTCGTGTACGTTCCAATTAAATTATTATTGTGGTACCATTAGTTAAACTCAATATTTTTAAAACTTTTTTGCATCTTAGTGTTTTTTCGATAAGACAGTTTTTATCGAGTTGCGGCTTCTTTTTTAATTCGTTTATATAAAAATATTATGGTAAACTATTTCTGCGGTACCATTAGTTAAACACAGTGGTTTTAAGACTTTTTCGCCTCTTTGTATTTTTTCGATTAAGCACCTGTTATCGAGATGTGGCTTCTTTTTTAATAAGGTTCTAAATATACCTAAAAATGTAAATCATAAATAAATTTTCTTATAATATATACTATACAGACATATTACCTAGTCTCCATAATCGTACACATATGTGGTGGATTTGACAAATATTCAAAATATCTCAATAAAAACTGACTTTTCGAAAAAGTACTAAGAGGCAAGAAAGTTTTAAAAACATTGTGTTTAACTGATGGTACTACAATAATAATCTAATTGGAACGTACACAAAACTTTGGGGGAGTTTAAAGGAACAAAACCCCCATAAATTTTTTATGGGGTGTTAAAATTTCACTTATTTTTTTAAGATGCTACTGCCATAAAAATGTCACATGTCCATTTTCAATAAAAAATCTCTAATAGTTTTCGATATATTGGAAAAAATCGATTTTCATTTTGTAACTTCAAAGGGTTGTAACTTTTTTTCTGTGCACATTTGTACTAAGGGTAAGTTAGGTTCAATCGAACTATTTTTGGTCCCAAAATATGTGATTAAATTTATGGCCTGTATTTTTGTTACACCCTGTATAAATCGTCAATATTATAAGCAGACGTTCTAAATTCATCATTTGGAGAAAATATTCATTGGAAGTGTGCGAAACCCACGATATCTTTAGGATTCGTCGATAGCACCACAATTCGAATGCTTCTAATTTGATTAGCATTGTGGTTTTAACGTCCATGTAGGTCGTCCATAGATAGGTTTCGGCTACATAAAACTGGTTTCCAGGTCATCAAAACCGTACGTGATATTTCGATCCTAGTTATTATCTCTTCATCATAGTCGCAATTTACATTTAACCATCTGCCAAGGTATTTAATGGTTTACCTGTTCTATCTCCTCTCCATCAAGAGAAAGCACACCTTGATCTACATTAATCTTTCCAACTGCCATCAACTTTGTCTTTGAAATATTGATTTTTAGGCCTCTCCGATAACTTGCTTCACTGACTATTAGATTTAGTAATGTCTAGAGACCTTGGTCTGCAAGAATGGCTGTGTCGTCTATGTACCTGATATTGTTGACTACTCTGTATTCCTCGAAATACATATATGTCAACGGAAAGTAAAAAGAAAATTACTTAAGGTGCAGCTCACACCTTGCTGTCACAAAGTCAATATAAAAAAATATTGTGAGATTTGCATTGTGTTTATTGAGACCCATATTCAAGTTTAGGTCCTTTGACTTAACAGTATTACCAGCGAAAGAAGAATTTGACGAGGCGGGATCCAACAAAAGAAAGAAAGAGGAGAGGATCTAGACTATCTAGAGCCAGAGATTTACTGGCTTATTATAATGAACATATATGCGCATTACATCTTTAATAAGCGTGGCTAACATAAACAACTAGACAAGTTATAGGTAGTTCCCTACGGAAATGCTAGATGTGGTGAAATAAAAAGGACAAACCTAGATAAAAAATTTGCAAGATTATTAGAATAAGGTTTGATCGTGCATTTAGGTACTTCGTAATTTCAAAAATGATACTTTTTTACACTGTTGTACTTATGTTGTACTTATGTTTTTGAGCCTTGAAAATCGCCATCTTTCGTTCTTTTTTCTGTTTTATATTGTTTATAACTTGAAAAGGATAAAAAAAAATACAAAAGATCTTTTTTTTAGAACGATCCAATCTGAAATATAATACCTGCCCGGGTCCATTTTTTTTATAAAAAAGTCATTTTTTAATAAATAAATAATTAATTATTATAGTCGGAACAAAATTAGATCGGACACCGCTTGTTTTTTATAAGTTTTAATAGCCCTGGATCCCGCATACCAAAAAAAGGTTGATTAATAGCAAGCTGAAAATTTGTTAACAGCTTAACGGTGTCTCGTCGGACAAACTTTGATGTATGGGAACACTGGAACAGGGGAAGTTTTAATTGTGGAACAGGTTAAAAATTTGGAATGTCAGACTACGAAAATGTCCCATGTATTTTGTCGGGCAGAACTTCCAATTGATTTATTACCCTTTCATTAAACTCTCATGCAAAAATCAGACTAGTATTTATCACCAACTGGGTATTTTAATAAGTCCGACACATGGAACATGTCAAATGACAGGTATTATGTTGGTGATAATTAGCAGTCTGATTTTTGCATGAGAGTTTAATTAAAGGGTAACAAATCAATTGGAAGTTCTGTCCATGGTGCGTTTTCGTAATCTGACGTTCCAAATTTTTAAACTGTTCCGCAATTAAAACTTCCCCTGTTCCAGTGTTCCCGTACATCAAAGTGTGTCCAACTAGACACCGTTAAGCTATTAACACATTTTCAGCTTGCTATTAATTAACTTTTATTTCAATAAACAGATCGGTTCCGATCTTCCTTATATCGTATCTTATAGATTTACATAGACAGACTATTAAAGTAATTTCGTATTATTGTGGTCAGTCAGAAGTGTGTGCGTACTTTCCACTGGATAACGAAATGATGTTATGACGCTACGAATTTTGTGATTTTATTTTGTTTACAAACAAGATTATACAAATAAGAGAATTCGCGAGTCGCGTCTATATGCAAATCAGTAGCAATCACCTGATACGTAGCTGTATTGCCTATTGCGTAATACATCATATAACCATTAAGCAGCACCAAATATAGATGTCATGGTCAACTGGGTGGAGTCTCTGCCGGGAGATAATAATATTATAAAAAATTAAAGGAATATTATTTTTCGTTGGATAGCATGTAAAATGAAAACAAAAAGCTCATTAAGGTTATAATATAGGTACACTAATAACTTTTGATAAACCAATTTCTGCAAATTAACTTTTGCAAGCGAAAGTTTTACTTTTAATAAAATTAAAATGATATCAAAAATAAAACTTTATCAGGACCAAGTTTTCTGGTAACATCTTCGTGGTTTCTAAAATTTGCAAACCAATGAGACATTTGAACAAACTAAAAATCAGAGATGTCATAAATATATTATTATGCACTCTCTGATGATAACCTAATAAGGTTTGAAACCGGTTATAGGGTGCTTATGGCGGTCTCTGAACGAACTAAAATAAAACGGCTCTTGTCTCGTTTTACAATGAAATGATTATTTATTTCTATATATATATTAATTATTTATTATACTTGAAAAATTACATTGGACAAACAGGCAGGTTTTAAATAAATGAGCATATTTCATAAGATCGAGCGTTTTTGATCTAGAATAAATTTTAAATTTAGATCTTGACTTTTTATTCTCTCTATACCAATAACGTTACATATCTGATCCCACATGTTTCAAGGAATTTTTAGAATGAAAATTTAATGAAACACCTAAAAAATAATTCAGATTACTTTGATTATTTCATTCATAGAGATTCTGATCAATAGATACCTGCAATAATAAAAATTACAGCGATAATTTTTGATAATTTCCCGTCATTCAAGTATTTTACGTCAGAGGCCCTTCGTTGCTACGCAAAAATACATTCTGTGACATTAATGACAATTAAATTAATGTTTTACAACTTGTCACAGAGAACACCAAGAAACAGGTTTAGCAAATATTCAGATAAAGATATGAATAAAATATTAGTTAAAATGGTTTAAAAGGACAGTTTTATTCATAAAATAATCTTACCGAATTACTTTCGAGCTCTAATTATCGATTTGTTTTGTCCTCGTGTCACTTTGACATAATTAAAACTGTCAAAGTATCACTAGGGATACAAATCGATAATTTTAGAGCTCCCGTGTAATTACTACTGAATACATCCTGCAAAATTTTTGAAGTAATACATAATTATAATATGTATTGGTTTTTGGTTAGATACTTATGAAAAGTTAAGTACAAAAGTACTTAATAAGTTATTAACTGCAACTGTCAAAGTCGTGTTCGTTTTTTGGAGTTCGTCCCAAAGAATTATTAATTTTGGCAGTTTTTTGGTACATTCCGGCCTTGTTTCCACGTGCAGAGTTGTATCAATAGTTTCTGTTTTGTGGTACTTTGCGGAAAACTAGAGTTTTGAAGACAGATTTGCTGTACAGAAAATGTCAGGTAACGGGGGCGGTCCTGGTCCGCCCTCGGTTAATTTAAATACTAATATTCAAATAATTAATAATGATAATCAAATTAATGTTTCTTCAATGGATACAGTATCCTCAGGTTTCGAAAAATATGACTTTGATAATAAATATCAACCAACGGATGCAGGTCCGTATCAGGTATTTTTGGAACATACCGATAAGAATCTTGGTCGTCTTTTTCCTATCAGAATTGGCTTTTATTTACAACAAGTAATTGAATTTAGAAATGATGTTATTGATATTCATTCTGTAGGTTTAAAACGTGTTAAGGTAATTTTTAGAACATACAAAATCGCTAATTTATTAATTAATCACGAAATACTAACAAAAAATAAGTTGATTGCTTATATTCCAAAATTTTTCACGCATAAACGAGGCATAATACGTGGCGTTGATACCTTTTTTACTGAAGAATACTTGAAAAAAGCAATTAATTCTATAGTTCCAGTGGCGGAAGTGCGAAGAATGAAACGAAAAATTATAAACCCTGAAACCAAACAAGAAGAATTTGTCAATAGACAATTGGTAGTAATAAATTTTAAAGGTAATAAAATTCCGTCCTTTATTAATATAAATATGGTTAATTTCCCTGTAGAACCATACATCCATCCAGTTGTCCAATGTGGAAAATGTTTACGTTACGGACACAATATCGTTCAATGTAAAGGCAAATCTCGTTGTTCTCGATGTGCAAATGAGCATTCTTCCGCTGAATGTAATTCCGAGTTGCAAATGTGCGTTCACTGTAAATCTTCTGATCATCCTTCAATTTCAAGAGATTGCCCAATGTACAAAAAACAACACGACATAAAAAAAGTAATGGCTTTCGAAAATAAAAGTTTTAAGGATGCCGAATTATCGATTAACAATCCAGCTTATGCCAAAATTAATACCAACAATAGGTTTGATATACTAAATAATCTTGAAAATTTTCCCGATTTAGCACCAGCAAACAAAACAATTTATTATGCTCCTTTAAATAAACCAAAATCAAATTCAACCGCATTAGAATCAAAAACAATTAAAAGGCGAAGAACTGACACTTCTTCTCAGATTCCAAGCACTAGTAATTCAGATTTAGAAAATTCCCATCAAAAAAGACAAATTTCTCTTCCTCCATATACACCCGCTCCACAACAGAATAATTTCATGTTTTGTCGAGATAAACTTATCTCACAGATATATTCATTAATTACAAATATAATTAATAATCAAGGAAAATTTGAATTAAATAAAATCAGGGACAATATCATTACAATATTCGATAATAATGAAGATAATTTAGAATCCATTCTCACAGATAGTGAAAATGGCTACTAAAAATATTACAGAAAAACTAACTATATTACAATGGAATTGTAGATCCATTGGATGCATAAGACTGCCATACCAAGGCAGTCTTATGCATCATATTAACAACTACCATACAGATATAATAGTTCTATCAGAAATATGGCTCACATCCGGTCATCATTTTAGACTTAACGGATATAACTTTATCAATAAATGTCGTGAAGATGGTTACGGTGGCGTAGGTATTTTCATTAGACAGGGAATAGATTACCAAGAATCCGAAATTAATAATAATTTCGATGACAGTATAGAAGCATGCGCAGTTTTTTTGAACAAAATTAATCTCTCATTAGTATCAATCTATAGATCATCAGATGTTAGAATAGAAATAAATGACTGGATCAACCTATTCCTTCAGTTTAATATTGCAAAAACTATTTTTCTGGGAGATTTTAATGCTCACCACGGTATGTGGGGGCCAATTGCAGACGACAGAAATGGTAGAATATTAGTGGAGGCCATGGATTATTGTGAAATAATTACATTAAATGACGGAACACCAACAAGAATATCCCCAACTAGTAATCATTCAGCCGTTGACTTAACTCTAACATCTCCCCTTTTAGCCGACCGTATAGCTTGGTCAGTAGATTCAGATTCATTAGGTTCAGATCACTACCCAATCAATATAGAAATTCAAATCAATCCCTCCTCCTTTGTCATCAACCCATCAACAAAATGGAATGACTCTCGTGCTGACTGGTCTGTTTTTGGAAATATTTTTGAATTAGAAATTAGTAAGCTCCATAATTTAGATAGGAATTCAACTTCGGTAGACAAAATCGAATTTTTCCTCAATGCAATCACGGTCGCAGCATCGAAATCTATGCCTATTAAGAAATCTTTCACACCTTCTGTACCAAGACCTTATTGGTGGGATGAGGAATGTTCTGCGATTGTTAAAAAACGAAAAGAAGCTCTCAGCGAGTTTAAAAAACAAGGTAATTTTATCAATTATCTACAATATCAAGACATTTCTGCTAATGTCAAACGTACGTTCAAACTTAAACAAAAAAACAGTTGGAAAATGTTTTTGAATAAATTAAATAAAAACACTCCTCTGACTGAGATATGGAACACTGTAAGATCTATTTGCAATAAACACCATCAAAAAAGAAAACCACAATTAGACGAAAGCCTTATTCTAAAATTTCTTGATACATTGGCTCCTTCATCTGCTGCAGGTCCAATTTTTAACGACAACATTAATCAATTTCACTTCCATCAAGACTCAGACACCTTCTCAAAAAATTTTAGCTTTTCGGAATTAGAATTAGCCTTAAAAAAATCAAAAAATACTGCACCTGGACTTGACGGGTTTACTTATACGATACTAAATAAATTGCCTGAAAGTGGTAAACTTCTTCTCTTAGAAATTTTTAATGATTGGTGGTTGAAACAAAAGTATTCAGATAGTCTTAAAAATATAATTGTGTGTCTTCTAGCGAAACCTAAGAAACCACCTGACTTACCTTCGTCCTACCGACCTATTTCATTGTTATCGTGTATTACAAAAACTTTCGAAAGGCTTATAAAGTTTAGACTCGAACATTTTGTCGAAAACAGATCAATTTTACCAAAAAATCAGTATGGATTTCGTAGAGGTATAGGCACAATTGATGCAATCTCCCATTTAGTTACAGATGCTCAATTGTGTCTATCAAAAAATAATTACATGTTGTGTCTTTTTGTGGACCTTAAAGGGGCTTATGATGTGGTAGATTTGGAAATATTATATTCAAAAATGGTAACGTTTGGCATCAATAAAAGAGTCTCTATAAATATTTTAAATTTGTTTGCTAATAGAAAAGTATTTTTGCGAGATAGTCATAACGTTCTACATGGTCCAAGAGTACTTTACAACGGGCTTCCGCAAGGCTCTATTTTAAGTCCCCTTTTGTTTAACTTATACACTGCAGACTTGCATGATTTGATGAGCGATGGCATACAAATTATTCAATACGCGGACGATTTATGCATTTATGTCACCCATAATACCTACGATCGCTGCATGATAGACTTAAGACGTACTTTTGACAGGTTACAAAACTGGTTCGACGATATGGGTTTTAGTGTTTCACCAGAAAATACAGCTGTGATGTGTTTCACAAGGCACAGATATCAGTTAGTCGATAATTTCTCTATAGGTAAATACACTATTCCTATCGTAAAAGAATATAAATATTTAGGTATAATTATAGATAGTAAACTTCTATGGACCAGTCACATTAAGTATGTCAAACAAAGATGTGAAAAGGGAATTAATCTTCTGCGCTTCCTCTCCAAACAGAGCTGGGGCGCGGATCAACAAATTTCCTTAATGTTCTACAAGTCTTATATTCGCTCGATTTTGGATTATGGGTGTACTCTCTATGGTTCTACCTCCAATACGAACCAACTTACCCTTGATCGAATACAATATAGAGCTCTGAAAATATGTTTGGGAGCAATGGCATCTTCACCAAATCATGCCATTCTGGCAGAGTCTCAAGAACTTCCTCTTAGTTTTCGAAGACAGTTTTTAGCAAATAAAAGTCTATTAAAATATAGATGTTACAACAGTGATTTGATCGCAAAAATTAACTTTCTTGTAATTGAGAATTTGACAAATCATTATTGGAAAAAGAAAAACTCTCCTCTTTTGGCAGATGCATTTATTGATACAAACTTATTTCAAAATGATATTGTTAAACTTAATAAAATACCATTGTATGCACACAGTTTCGATTCTATAATTGACAAACCTATTACCATATTCCCTCGGTATTCAGATTGTAATATCTTAAACCAAGCCATGATAAAATCCATTGTAAATGGTCTCGGGTCGAACTTAACTAAAATATATACAGATGGGTCAAAAACGGAGCTAAACACAGGTTCGGCATTTTTTGTTTCAAACATAAATCATATTGAAAAGTACAGAATCTCAAATTATTGTTCCATTTTTACCGCCGAGTCCTTTGCTATTGAAAAGGCACTAAAATGGTGTGCAACTCAAACATGCACGAATGTGGCAATAATTTCAGACTCAAAATCAGCATTACAAGCTATTAGCGGTCACCCAATAAACCAATTCAGAAATGCCTTAATTTTGAACATTAAAAAATTAATTATGGATCTTAAACAAAATAATGTAACTGTTTCGTTTATTTGGACGAAAGGACATTGCGGAGTCGAAGGTAATGAAATTGCGGATATAGCCGCAAAAAGTAGTCACAGTTGCCACCATATGGACAAAGTATTTAATTTAAAAGATTTGAATAATGCCCTCCAACCTAATATCAGAAGGAAATGGGAAACTGATTACAAAAGAATTGCAAATAAATCTACAAACCCTTATTTCAGAATTCACCCTACACTTCCAAAAGACATTCCTCATTTCACCTTTAATTATAATAGAGCACAAATGTCAGTATTGACTCGTTTAAAATTGAATCATGCTCGCTTTCCATCTCACTTATATAAAATTGGAATACTTAACTCTCCTGTCTGTAGTTGTGACAATGTATCCATTGGTGATCTAAATCATATATTTCTAGAATGTTCTCTGAACTCTCAATCTTCTTCAATTCTGTATCAAGAACTAATTCATCACGAGTGTCCATTGCCACTAAATATTACAGCTCTCCTTTCTTCCCCAGATAAAGCGGTGCTAGATTCCATCATTAATTTTATCAGAAATTCAAAAATAGCGGTATAGTTTAGAAATAGACAATATGAAATCATTTAATGTAATTTAGAATTTACATGTTTTGTGGCAAATAGATTTTGTCTGATGCCAGGATCTCTCACACACACACACACAAGTTATTAACTGATTTTGATAGTGCAAAATTTTGGTAAAACATAGTTGCACAACAAAGAAAGGCAGGGCCCGCGCTACCATATGTGCAAAGTGTGCAATGCACACGGGCGCCATCCTTTAGGGGCGCCAAAACCCAGGGTCAACCATTGAAAAATAATTTGCAAAAAAAAACAAAAATTAATTTTAAAACAAAAGTTGAGAAATTAAATAGGATTAAGTATAAATACACACGAAACATATTTAAATTAAGTGACAGCGATCTTTTAAAACGTTGTTTTGTTCTTGAAGAATGAGTGACACATCAGGATAATAAGGATATGTATAGACTCCAATGATGTGTTTAATGCATTTAAAAAGTTATTTTCATTACCTGATGATACTGACCCCTTAAGTATTTTACAATATATACTTGAAAACAATTTAATCTTCAACCTTCCAAACGTAAGAATTTTACTAAGAATTCTTTTGACATTACCTGTATCTTTAGCTGCTGACGAGAGATATTTTTCAAAGTTAAAAATCATTTGGACAATGCTTCAAGAACGATTGCCTGGGCTAGCAACATTTGCAAGTGAACAAGAAATTTTTGATGGCATAAATGTTAAGAGATGTAATTGATGAATTTGCAACAACAACGTCTCAGAAAATATCGCTACTACAATCGCTATTTTTTATTTTTCTATTGTACCCATATTGTAAATGGACGTGAAATACGGCGATACCGTGTAATTTTCAGGGTGACCAACAAATTGCACGAAAATTTGGATGTAGGTTCTACCCTTATCCTCCACTTCAAAGTTGAACTTTGTCGTTGGTTGCTTTTGCTTGGGAGGTGAATAAAACCCCTTCTCGGTGGTGAAAAAATATAGGTATAAAAATTATTTGGTGAGTCATTTGCGAGTAAAAATGTTTATTTCTCAACAACAAATCTCAACTATCACTTGAAAACAAACTGCTGATATATAAAACTATATTAAAACCAGTGTGGACCTATGGTATCCAACTTTGGGGGACAGCCAGTCAAACTAACCTAGAAATATTGCAGAGATTCCAGAACAAAGTCCTTAGAACAATGCTGAATGCCCCTTGGTACGTGCCAAACTATGTGATAGAGCAAGACCTCAATGTGCCATCCATAAAAACAGTAATAACGGAATATTACAAAAAATATTCCAAGAGACTAGAATCTCATCCAAATGAGTTAGCCAGCAACCTTACTGATGACCACAATGATGTACGACGCCTGAAGAGATTCAAAGTAGTGGATCTAGCAAGAAGATTCGAATAATCTGTGATAACTAAACTTATTTTAATTTGTTTTAATTTAATTTATGTAAAGAGGGTGATCACTGGATCTCCCTCTACAGGTCAAAATTTTCAATTTTTGTCAAATAATTTACCTATTGTTCTCAGTTGAGGACAGATTGTAAATATTACAACATTAATAAAAAAAAAAAAAAAAAAAAAAAAATTTCTCAACAAAAACATGTTTTTAGACGGTTTTTAGTAAATAACTCAAAAACTAAGTATTTTATCGAAAAATATTGTTATCAAAAAGGTAGCTTATAAAAAACGAAAAAAATAGCGTATTCATGAAGTCTATAGACCTAGTGAAAGTAAAATTAGAGCTGATGAGAAAAACGTTCTTATTCGTCAAATTCCAAATCGAATATGTCAACGTGAAATAACCAAAAAAATGAAGCACTTTCGGGGAAAACTCATTATGACTTCTAAACTTCAATTAATTGCTTTATTTCAAGCACCTATCGACCTACCTTCTAAAAAATAAATAAATAAACATGAACTAAAATGCCTAAGGGGCGCCAAAATCCCTTTTTGCACACAGGCGCCATCAACCCTTACGGGGGCCCTGAAGAAAGGCATAATACAGTCCATATTTTTTGGACCAGGACATTTAGAACAAAAAACACCGGGATAAATCGATTTTTAAATACAGCACGACCGAGTTCCAGATGACGTTAGAAAAAGTTCCTCTATCTCTCTTTCTCTCTCTCTCCTATGCCGCTACAGCCCAAGTCGATCCCTGGCCTCCCCCAGCATTCGCCTCTAGGTATCTCTGTCTCTGGCTACTGCTCCAGTTGTCCACCCTCAATATCTCTTTAACATTGGTTCTCACTTCGTCTATTCACCTCTTCCTTGGTCTTCCTTCCCTTTCCACTGTCTACCGACAGTGTTCACGATGACGTCAGAAAAAACGTCTACAATAGAGAAATGTGTGGAAATGTATAATAATTGCTTTTACAGTGCATAAAATGCATCCAAAAGTGCAGGATTTTTGGGACCATACCGAATTTTATGAAAACATCAAAATCAGTAAAAATTGATCAGTAATAATATAATCATATTAAGGGCCAGATTTTGTTACTCGGGGGTTAAATATGTGTAAATTAATTGTTAAAATTTGTAAAATATCCTTTAAAATGATCAAATTCTTAATTGTTGGCACAAAAAATAAAGAACTGGTTTTTAGTAAAATTAGTATTAATTAATATATTCTTTTTAATTTGTATCCGCCCTGGACACCAATTACTGTAGTGGCCTTCACCTACGTCAAAATCGTACTCAGCAAGCCGGAAACCTCCGAGTATGATACCTATCATACCTACCCTGTTTGCATTAATATAGTCTCGAAAAGCTTCAAAAATCCAGAAGGTGAACCACAAAACCCCACGAATAATCTGTTTGCATCAATGTATTGTCGAAAGCCCTCGAAGCTCCAGAAGACAAGGTGCCTTAACAGAACCTTGAGCATGAGGTACTTCGCGGTCTGTTCTGATGGAGTATTCGTATTCATAATTGGCGTGAATAATCTGTTTACATCAATTTAGTGCTATATTCAGAAGATTACGTACCTTAGCAGTACCCTGGGCACCAGGTGCTCCGGAATTTGGTTCCGATGGCATATTCGTAGTCAGCGACCCCGAAAACCACCGAGTAAACTGTTTGCATCAATGTAACTTCGAACCTCAAGAAGAAGACGTGACTTAGCAGTCATCCTGGGCACTAGGTGCTTCGATAGTCGGTCCTTATGTCATATGTGAATTCAGCAAACCCAAAACCCTTGAAACGCTAGAAGATGACGTGCCTTAGCAGTAACCCTGAGCATCAAGTGTTCCAGGTATTGTCGACCCCAAAAACCTCGATTAACAAAATCTGTCCCTATTAGGCTATTGATTATGTATTTTAGAAAGGAACTACAACGTTAAAGGGGTTTTATTATTTCATATAGTCCATGGACTTCTAAATATGAAAGACACCCGTAGTGCTACCATTTAAAGGGGTCTGTTTTTGAGAAAGGGCGAATTAGTCCCTAGGCATAGGGCGAATTAGGGTGAGTTCTATGCACTTTTGGTACAAACTCGTCTACAGCAAAATTGTTTCAGGTTAAATTTACTATCGAAACATCACATTTTAAAGTAAAAAATATTTTTTTTTACAAAAATACAATCAAAAGAAAAGCAAGAAAAAACACGAAAGACAGCAATTTTGTTTTTTGCCCCATAACTTTTTTCCACCAGAATATAGGTATAGGCATTGCTTCACAGAAAAAACTTCCATCCTTTAGTGATTTATAGTTTCCAAAACATGATTTTTCAAAGTTCGCCAGTCACAGCGATTTTGGCCCATTTTCCTTGTTACTTCTCAAACATTGTTCTGTAACTTTTTTCTACGTAGCTTTAGATATATGCAGTAGGTCTGGATACCGCGCATGAAAAAAAAGTTGATTAATAGCAAGCTGAAAATTTGTTAAGAGCTTAAGGGTGTCTAGTCGGACAAACTTTGATATATGGGAACACTGGAACAGGGGAAGTTTTAATTATGGAACAGGTTAAAAGTTTGGAACGGTCAGACCACGAAAACGGCACATGTATTTTGTCCGACAGAACAGACTTAAACTCTCCGAACAGAAATTAAACTCTCATGCAAAAATCAGACTGCTATTTATCACCAAATGGGCGTTTTAATGAGTGGAACATGTAGAATATGTCAAATGACAGGAATTATGACAGGTGATAAATAGCAGTCTGATTTTTGCATGAGAGTTTAATCTCTGTTCGGAGAGTTTAAGTCTATTCTGTCGGACAAAATAAATGTGCCGTTTTCGTGGTCTGACCGTTCCAAATTTTTAACCTGCTCCACAATTAAAACTTACCCTGTTCCAGTCTTCCCATATATCAAAGTTTATCCGACTAGACACCCTTAAGCTATTAACAAATTTTCAGCTTGCTATTAATCAACTTTTTTTTCATACGCGGGATCCAGACCTACAATGTTACATTTAGTAGGAAGAAAATTCAATTATTTTTAAAATGGTCTATTGTAGAAGGCTGTATGATTATTTTTAAGCAAGATATGGTTGTTCAAAGTTTTATACTTTTAATGATTTTTGATATATTTTACGATTATATTTTTAAATACTATTAGACAAGGTGAAAACGGCGGGTTCGTTGGGAAAAATATTCCCATGAGATTTTTTTGCGTAATTACATTCGTGAGACATCCCAGAATAAAGTTCAAGAAGTCGCCCTCGTGAAAAGTGGGCCAAATTTTTTTTAACAATTTTTTTTAATCAAATTGCAAAAGTCAATATTTTTTACCCGGACAATTTTTTTGTAGGTTTTTTGGACCATTCTGGATAAAAAAGGTCTCTTATAATTTTTCTCTAAAGTTGATCGTTTTCGAGTTATAAGCAATTTAAAATTGAAAAAACGAAAAATGGCGATTTTCAAGGCTTAATAACTCGGTTAAAAGGTATTATTATGAAAGTCAGAAAGTGACTAAATCAAAGTTTAATGCCCCCCTACAAGATCCTGAAGAAATTTTTGTCATTATTTTATTACTAATCTGTTATTTTTAAGTAAAGTAATAATAATGAGCGCCATGCAGGTAGGCGGCCGTAAATGTGAGTGCAAGTAAGATTCACAATTGGACTGCCGCGCCGGAGTGGCATCTCTCTCGCACTCAGCATTTACGGCCGGCTACCACGTGCATGGCGCTCAATATTATTACTTAAAAATAACAGCTTAGTAATAACATAATTTTAAAAATTTCTTCAGGATCTTGTAGGGGGGCATTAAAATTTGATTTAGTCACTTTCTGACTTTCATAATAATAACTTTTAACCGAGTTATTAAGCCTTGAAAATCGGCATTTTTCGTTTTTTTCAATTTTAAATTGCTTATAACTTGAAAACGATCAACTTTAGAGAAAAATTATAAGAGACCTTTTTTATCCAGAATGGTCCAAAAAACCTAAAAAAATGTCCGGGCCAAAAATATTGATTCTTGCAATTTGATTAAAAAAAAAATTGTTAAAAAAATTTGGCCCACTTTTCACGTGGGCGACTTCTTGAACCTTATTCTGGGATGTCTCACGAATGTAATTATGCAAAAATATCTCATGGGAATATTTTTCCCAACCAACCCGCCGTTTTCGTCTTGTCTATATACATATACATATTCTTAAATACGAACTTTTTTTATTGTATATGTGGGTATATACATTGTACAATAAAAAAGAAAGCTTATTTTCTTTACTTTAAAATGGTGTATTGTAAAAAATTCTAGGACTAGGACTATTTCTAAACAAGATATATGCTTTTTCCAAATGTGACATATACACATGCAATAGGTCCCACGTTGTCCCACTAAGTTGGAATCATATGGAAAACTTTCTTATCATTAACTTTATGAAAAAAATTATTCTTTATAAAATGCTCTGCATAGTCTAAAACCTAAGATGCAATCATCAGATATAAAATTTTATCAATAGTATACAAAGTATGTTAAAAAATATGAATTTCGCTCAAGAGTAAAGTATCGTATTTTTACTACAAAAACGTTATTACGTAGGTCAAAATTTTTGACGTAAGAGAACTGTCAAAACATTATAATGTGACTTTTCATTATTGCTATGTTTATTATAAACACGGCAATAATGAAAAATCACATTCTAATGTTTTGACAGTTCTCTTACGTCAAAAATTTTGACCTACGTAATAACGTTTTTGTAGTAAAAATACTATATCTTTATATTTCACAATATCGAAAAGTGTTGCAAAGAAAAGTTATTTGGAATTAAAAATTATGTTATAATATGCAATTATATTCTTCTACATATTATTCTATACCCTTGGATATCCTACGGATATTTTGTTTAAAAATATGTACTCCTAGATTTTTTTGCAATACATCATTTTAAAGTAAAGAAAATAAGATTTTTTTATTCCACAATGCATATACATCAAGAGCAAAAAGGTCATAATGAGATATTTAAAAAATAATCATTAAAAATATCAAAAATCATTAAAAGTATACAACCTTCGAAAAGCATAAAGAGCCGTATAACCTTATACAGTAGACCATTTTAAAGGAAATTGACTTCTCTTTCTACCAAATGTACCATTACATATACCTAGAAATGCGTAGAAAAAAGTTACACAACAATGTTTGCGAAATAATGGGGAAAATAGCCCAAAAATGCTGTGAGCTGCGAGCTTTGAAAAATCCTATTTCGAAAACTATAAATCCTAAAGACTTTTACCAAACTTCAATTTAAAGAGGAACGATGGAAGTTATTTTTCGCTGGAGCAATGTTTATACTTATATATCTGTGGAAAATGTTATGGGGCAAAAAGCAAAATTGCTTTCTTTCGTGTTTTTTTCTTGCTTTTCTTTTGAATATATTTTTGTAAAAAAAATATTTTTGACTATAAAATGTGATATTTCGATAGTAAATTTAACCTGAAACAATTTTCCTGTAGACGTGTTTGTATCAAAAGTGAAAGAACTCAACCTAATCCACCCTGGGCCTAGAGACTAATTCACCCCTTGCTCAAAAACGCACCCATTTAAATGGTATCACTTCGCGGTTTTTTCAAATTTAGAGGTCCATGGACCATATGAGACAATAAAATCCCGTTAACGTTGTAGTTCCTTTTAGCTCTCTTATTTTGAACATAATCAATAGCCTATTAATAGGTATACTGATTTTGAAATTTTCATCATATTCGATATGGCCCCAAAAATTGCATACACTTGGATGCATTTTATATACTGTAAATGTAATTATGCATTTCGACCCATTTTTTTATCGTAGACTTTTTTCCTGACGTCATCCCGAACACAATGCCAAAAGTGGCAAATTAATAGGTATATATTATACACCGTTTTTAGGGCCCTTCCGGTAGGCATCTAAACATTCCGTATATGTATTTGGAACCTAGGAGTTTTCTATTGGTTCGTTGCAGCACGCGGTCATATTTTAACCAATAGGCGGCGAGGTTCCAAACGCATATACGGAATGTTATTCAGTGCCAAATTCATATACGGAATGTTAAATATTCGTACACCGAAAAAGATAAGTTTTTATTAGAGTCTCTTAAAAGGAGATTGATTTTAAAATACTTGTTACTGTTTAATGAAACAAAAATAAAAAACTATAGTATTTGGAATGTTCTTTGGTGCGAAATTCATATACGGTATGTTAAATATTCGTAGAACAAAAAAACGATTTTTATTACAGCCAGTTAAAATGAGACTGGTTTTTAATAGTATATTATGCAACGAGCATTTAATGATGGTCATCATGAAGCTCGTATTCTATACGAAACGAGCCGCCTAGCGTCGAGTTTCGTATAGAATACGAGCTTCATAATGATAATTAAATGTAAGTTGTAAACACGACTTTTCTATGATCGTTCACAAAAAAAAATATATTCAAATTTATTAATTTTGTAACGCAAACAAATTAAGTAGTTTGTCAGTCTGTTTTTCAGTGACAATTTGTTTACATATTGAGAACTGTCAAAGCGTATATATTTGACTCGCCATTGGTTACTGCGCGTGTGCCACTTTTATCGCAAATGTCATATCGCGATTCTATTGGTTAAAAAATTGTATCTTATTGAAAATCTGTATCATAATGAAGTTCATTATGATACAGGTAGTGACATCATAATTGATATATTATAGTATGAGAATAGAAAAATTATTGTTACTGTATTATTAAAGATCCATAGGGAAAAAGGTTTTCCTGTAGTTGGCTGTATACCATACAGTGTGTCAATTTTAAAACTTACATGGCTATATCTCAAGAACAAAAGCTGAAAACGAAAAATGCTTGAAACCGTTTCTAGGATAGTAAGGGGGAACTAAAATGACATGAAAGAGAATTCACCTCCATCAACCCCCTAGGCCCCACCCACCACAACCAAAAAAGTTTAAATTGCAAACCCCTACTTGTGATACATCATTGAAAAGGCTATAAAAAATGCTATCCAATGGTATAAATAATAATTATACAGGGTGAAGCAATAATTGTGAAACTTTGGCTTAAATGAAAAATTTAATGAGGTTTTGTTGAACTACAAATTTGATAAAAATGTCAATTAAGTAAATGTTCAAAGTGGGTTCCGTTGTTTTGTAAACAATAATACAGTCTATTTTCAAATTCTGCACGAAATTTGACAAATGTTTTTTTAGTAATAGGGCGACATGCTTGAGTAATTATTTCTCGCAATTTCCCAAGTGACGCAAGTTAAGTTTTATAAACAACTGATTTAAGGCAAAAATGGCAAATTAAGTTTTAATTAACAAAAAAAAGTACGAGCGGACACTTACCATTTAAAATAATAGTCCGGGAGATATCATTACAAATACAAAAGTCATAGTAAGCCAGCTGATATTAACGCCCTGTATAATTATTATTTATACCATTGGATAGTACTTTTTATAGTAGGATAGTATATTACTTTTTTCTATGGGGTTACCCTAAATCAGTTGTTTATAAAACTCAACTTGCTTCACTTGGGGAATTGCGAGAAAGAATTACTCAAGCATGTCGCCCTATTACTAGAACATTTGCTAAATTTCGTGCAGAATTTGAAAATAGGCTGTATTATTGTTTACCAAACAACGGAATTCACATTAAGTATTTACTTAATTGACATTTTTAATAAATTTGTAATTCAACAAAACCTTATTAAATTTTTCATTTAAGCCAAAGTTTCACAATTATTGCTTCACCCTGTATAATTATTATTTATACCACTGAATAGCATTTTTTATAGCCTTTTCAATGATGTATCACAAGTAGGGGTTTGCAATTTAAACTTTTTTGGTTGTGATGGGTGGGGCCTAGGGGGTTGATGGGGGTGAGTTCTCTTTCATGTCATTTTAGTTCCCCCTTACTATCCTAGAAACGGTTTCACGCATTTTTCGATATCAGCTTTTGTTCGTGAGATATAGCCATTGTAAGTTTTAAAATTGACACACTGTATAATACAAAAAAAAAAACGAATAAAGTCCTTTATAAAAGGTCTATATTTAAAATCCCTAAAAAGGGCTACATCACCGAACTAGTTTTCGATTGGTTGACCAATCATCATCACTGCTTTCCTAAAATGAATATAACCTTATAAAATGGTGCAAAGGTTTTAAAATTTTGACTACGGTTAAAAAAAGTTGTACGTTATACTCACGTGGTCTTTACATGCTAACCACCAAAATATTTGTAATTATGTAATATATGCAAATAAAATTTGTAATATTATATTTTCGTGGTTAGCATGGTAAGGTCACGTGAGTATAACCTACAACTTTTTTAAACGTAGTCAAAATTTTAAAACCTTTGCATCATTTTATTAGGTTATATTCATTTTAGGAAAGCACTGATGATGATTGGTCAACCAATTGAAAACTAGTTCTGTGATGTAGCTCTTTTTAGGGATTTTAAACATAGACTTTTTATAAAGGACTTTATTCGTTTTTTGTATTATATGGTATACAGCCAACTACAGGAAAACCTTTATCCTTGTGGATCTTTAATAATACATTAACAATAATTTTTCTATTCTCATACTATAATATATCAATTATGATGTCACTACCTGTATCATAATGAACTTCATTATGATACAGATTTTCATTAGGATACAGATTTTTAACCAATAGAATCGCGATATGATATTCGCGATAAAGTTGGCACACGCGCAATAACCAATGGCGAATCAAATACATACTATTTGACAGTTCTCAATATTTAAACAAACTGTCAGACTGACAAACTACTTAATTTGTTTGCGTTACAAAATGAATAAATTTGAATATATTTTTTTGTGAATGATCATAGAAAAAATCGTGTATGCAACTTGCATTTAATTATCATTATGAAGCTCGTACTCTATACGAAACTCCCGCTAGGCGGTTCGTTTCGTATCCCTTATACTCGCTTCATAATGACCATCATTAAATGCTCATTGCATAATATACTATTAAAAACCAGTCTCATTTTAATTGGTTTTAATAAAAATCGTCTTTTTGTTCTACGAATATTTAACATACCGTATATGAATTTCGCACCAAATAACATTCCAAATACTATAATTGTTTTATTTTTATTTAATAATACAGTAACAAGTATTTTAAAATTAATCTCCTTTTAACAGACTCTAATAAAAACTTATCTTTTTCGGTGTACGAATATTTAACATTCCGTATATGAATTTGGTACCGAATAACATTCCGTATATGCGCTTGGAACCTCGCCGCCTATTGGTTAAAATATGACCACGTGCTGCAACGAACCAATAGAAAACTCCCAGGTCAGGGCCGTAACTACGATGTTGGGGGCCCCGGGGCAAGTGTGATCTGGGGGCCCCCTACCGGGAGGTCTGGGGAATTTATCCCCAGCGCAAGGGGGGTCCGGGAAAATGTTTGATATTTAACCCCTTGAAAGCGCATTTTCCCTCCTATGTGAACACCACACTCTCTTCTTTCTTTTTTTTTTCAGCATGTCCTGTAATAACTATAAAATTAGCAGCGCTAATGATTACAGCTTCATCTGTAACTGACATTGCGGACGGATTATCAACGAATGCGTTCGTTTGCTACAATGTAAATGGTCTTACTTTGTATCGAACGAATAACCAAGCGAACACCTACAAATTGGTTCCTTCGTTCGTGTTCACTTTGATTTAAAACCACCTAAACCCAACCTGCCTTAAGCTACTGCAGTGTGAGCCAAGCACACTCAGTGAAGCTGGTCAGTGTACTGGTGGGACTAATCCTAATGTGCTCATTTTATCTTATGTATACCTTTTTTTTTCAATATGTGGTTCCTTTCATGTATCAAGATGTGGTTTGGAGTAAATTGATTAAGACAAAGTAGCTGGGACATGGGGTCCCTATTCCGGTTGCATTTTAGTTTTTATTTCGCCAAAAATAACTAAATTCCTCAGTGACAATTTATATATTTACGAAAGGTTTCGGGGGCCCCAGCTTAGCCTGGGTGCCCCTCTTCCAATTGCCTTTTAGGTTTTATTACACCGAAATAACTAATTTCTTAAGTAATGCTTAGCTCAGGCCTCAGGGGCCCTGTTCTGTTCCAATTGCATTCTGTTCCGCAAAGTATAAAAGAGTAATTTCCCCAGTGAAAAACTAAAACAATGTTGCGGTCTTTTTAAAATTGTGTCATTTGAAAATATTTCGTTGGGTTCGGCTTTTAAAATACAAATTTTTATTTTCCTCGTTAAAATCTATGCACTTATGGCCCGACCAAGGGGGCCCCGGGGCGCATATTTACAGATGCTAGCGTGTGTAGACACCAGGGTGTTGAAATCAGTTAGGGTTTGGAAAAACAGTACATTTACAGATGCTAGCGTGTGTAGACACCAGGGTGTTGAAATCGGTTAGGGTTTGGAAAAACAGGACATTTACAGATGCTAGCGTGTGTAGACACCAGGGTGTTCAAATCAGTTAGGATTTGGAAAAACAGTACATTTACAAATACTAACAGATTAGGACACCAGAGTGTTGAAACCAGCTAGCTTTTTTAGTGGCGAAACATGCATATGTAGATGCTAACGGCTATTGACATAGATTTTATATACCTACTTCTGTAAAACAATATTTAAGTGATTTAGAGATTAATAAATAATTAAACGTTGTTAGGATATGAACAATATAAATATACAGGGTCATTCATTAAGAATGTCCAATCTGAGTTGTAGATTATTGACCTCAAAGTAATAAGATTTAACCCAAATGACTTAGACAAAATGTGGCTCATTACTGAGTTACAGGGTGTTTTATTTGAAAATTTAATAAATATTTTTACTCAGTATTTTAACACTATTTGACGTATCCTTGTCATAGTTGGCAGAAAGTGTAAGTCCTGTGTACCCTATTAAATTATGGTAAACAAACGTTTCTGGCTACTACCAGAGGCGTACGACAGGGGAAAGTGAATTTTTGACCCATCCCAAATTCTATGGCACTGACGGAATTGCTATTTTAGGATAATTTTTATATTCTCCAATACTTTCTATAAAACAATATATTCTGCATTCGTAACGATAAAATAATTAGTTTGCAAGATATTTGAATTTAAAAATGGAGGGGCACAAAATATTAATCAAAATAGCTGTGCCGTTTCATTTTTAACTTCAAATATCTCGAAAAAATATCTCTTCCAATATCTCGACTTTATCGTTACCAATGAATTATTTACATAGAATGTATTAAATAATGTAAACATTGAGCTAAAATAGCAATTCTGCCAGTGGCGTAGAATTTGGAAAGAGTCAACCATTTACTATCCCCTGTTGTACGCCTTTGGTAGTAGCCAGAAACGTTTGTTTAACATAATTTAATAGGGTACACAGTACTTACACTTTCTGCCAAGTATTACAAGGATACGCCAAATAGTGTTAAAATTAAATCATTTTTTTAGTAAAATAGTGGCTTATTTCACATTAAAAATAGTTAAATAGTGTTAAAGTACTGATTAAAAATAGTTAATAATTTTTTAAATAAAACACCCTCTAACTCAGTAACGAGCCACATTTTACCTAAGTGATTTGCGTTAAATCTTATTATTTTGAGGTCTGGAATCTACAATTTAGAAGTTGGACATTCTTAATGAATCACCCTGTATTAACACAAAAGAACAACATAAAAATATTAGGTTAATGAGCAGATCCATGCCCTTTAGCGTTAGGTTGGTTCTGTGTGATGTTTCTCATCAGGTTTCTACTTCTTTTTTTTTTCTTCCTTTTGTTGCTTCGGTTTTGGACGGACGTCCATATTGAAAAAAAAAAAAAAGTAGAAACCTGATGAAAAACATCACATAGAACCTCTCTTTTCTTGTCTGAGCATAGAACCAACCTAACGCTAAAGGGCATGGATCTGCTCATTAACCTAATATGTTTTATGTTGTTCTTTTGTGTTAATATAGGGTGATTCATTAAGAATGTCCAACCTCTAATTTGTCGATTCCAGACCTCAAAATAATAAAATTTAACCCAAATCATTAGGTAAAATGTGGCTCGTTACTGAGTAACAGGGTGTTTTATTTAAAAGTTTAATAACTATTTTTACTCAGTACTTTAACACTATTTAACTATTTTTAATGGAAAATAAGCCACAATTTTACTAAAAAACATGATTTAATTTTAACACTATTTAACGTATCCTTGTTATACTTGTCAGAAAGTGTAAGTACTGTTTACTAGTGTTTACCCTATTAAATTATGGTAAACAGACGTTTCTGGCTACTACCAAAAGCGTACGACAGGGTATAGTAAATGGTTGACCCTTCCCAAATTCTACGCCACTGGCAGAATTGCTATTTTAGCTCAATATTTTGATTCTTTAATCCATTCTATGTAAACAATATACTCTTCATTCGTAACGATAAAGTCGTTAGTTTCCGAGATATTTGAAGTTAAAAATGAAACGGCACAGCCCTATTGATTAAAGTTTTGTGTCTGTCGTACGCTTCTGGTAGTGGCCAGAAACGGTTGTTTACCATAATTTAATAGGGTACACAGTACTTACACTTTCTGCCAAGTATGACAATGATACGTCAAATAGTGTTAAAGTACTGAGTAAAAATAGTTATTAAATTTTTAAATAAAACACCCAGTAACTCAGTAACGAGCCACATTTTGTCTAAGTCATTTGGGTTAAATCTTATTATTTTGAGATCTAGAATATACAACTCAAAGATTGGACATTCTTAATGAATCACCCTGTATATTTATATTGTTCAGATCCTAACGTTTAATTATGTATTTATTAATATTTATTAAGTCACTTAAATATTTTTTCACAGAAGTAGGTATATAAAATCTATGTCAATAGCCGTTAGCATCTACATATGCATGTTTCGCCACTAAAAAAGCTAGCTGGTTTCAACACTCTGGTGTCCCAATCTGTTAGTATTTGTAAATGTACTGTTTTTCCAAACGTTAACTGATTTTAACACCCTGGTGTCTACACACGCTAGCATCTGTAAATGTCCTGTTTTTCCAAACCCTAACTGATTTCAACACCCTGGTGTCTACACACGCTAGCATCTGTAAATGTACTGTTTTTTCAAACCCTGACTGATTTCAACACCCTCGTGTCTACACACGCTAGCATCTGTAAATATGCCCCCGGGGCACTGCCCCGGTTGCCTCAATGGTAGTTATGGCCCTGTCCTAGGTTCCAAATACATATACGGAATGTTTAGATGCTTCCGGTAGGGATCTATGAAGGAGTATCACCAAGACGTAGGCCCTTATCTCTTACCGTACCGCTCCCCCACATATGCCTATCAGACACCAGCTTATTCCAGACCAAGCCGTAGATTCTTTAGAATTTTAGACTACGACGTTGGCCTTTTTATTTTTCTATTCACCGGCCGGGCTCGAAGATATATCCTCTAGACTCTAGATTCTAGATTTTTGTCGATCGAGCGCCTCAGAGCGCTAGGCTATCTAACCGACAAGTTGATAGGTGCTGTATTTAAAAATCGATTTATTTTTCCTAAATGCGCTGGTCTATTTATACATTCACAAGAACAAGTGTCTTATCTAGTTATTTATAATATTTGCTTAGAAATACTGCTTTTAAACAATATAGTTGTTGCACTACAAACTACAATGCGTTTATTTTTAACTTTTTTATTTGCCAAGGATTTATATTATAAAATAGCATCCACCACCTGCGTTTATTGTAGAAAAGCGAGATGGTGACTCAAATGGAAAATTTTCCTGCCGTGTTTAACAAGTTTTTTTATGCTTTGAATGAGTCATTTCGTAACTCGAGATAAATATCGAGTTTTACTACTTTCACAGAATTATGCTTTTGGATTGTAGGTCACAGAAAGTGGTGGTAAAAGTTTATGATGCAATTTTTAAGTGCAGTAAATTGGGGTTTTTGAAAACAAAAGAACATATTATTGATCAAACATCCAATAGTTAATAATTATATGTTATAAAGTAATTTTTGATAAGTTGTATTGAAATTGAGAAATCTTTAATTGCTTCATGTAAAAAGGTTATTTGTCAATGTAACATACTAATTTTTCATGAAAAAAATAAAATTACAACTTAATTCATGTTATCATCATGTTACATACTAACTATCTTTCTGAAGGCTAGAACTAGAGTATCCATCAACTAGCATTTCTAAAACGTTGATGACATGGGGCAATTTTTGCAAGTTGCTAGCGAACTCGCTGGCTTGTAGCGTCTAAAGTAGCCCCGTATCATCGAGCTTTTTTATTATCCGCTAGTGGCTATCCGATTGTAAAAAAGCTGCGAGCAAAATAAAAAGCCTAGCTAATTTATTCGCTATTCGCTGGCGGGTTGGCTTGTAAGCTAGTTAACAGGCCTTGTGTCATCATTGCTGCTAGTAAACTGGTTGCGAGTAGAGTGTCTGCGTGTTTGTAGCTTCAGCAAAAATGTTAATGGAATTAGTTTACACGGATGTAGTTATTTTAGCTAATGCACGCAAGAATATTTTACAAAGAAAACTAAAGAAAAACTTAAAGCAGAAAAGAAAATGAGTAAAATCATGGATAGGAAAACGGGATAAATACAGTGTTTCCTCCGGTTTATTGAAAGAATTGAAGGACGAAGATCCTTTGGCTTATAGAAATATTAGGGCAGTCAATGAGGGTATGTGGCTCCGAATTCCATCCTACTATTCTTGTTCTCATGATCATTTTTCAGTGCGTCACAGTGTTTCGATTTCTCTCTAATGCATTAAGTTAGATGAGACGGAAAAAGCGGTAGCTCCGTGATTAAACACAAAAATAATGCAGCATTACAATGGTTATACAGATAGATTCAAATTTAAATGGAACATAGCGAGCTCATACACAGGGCCGCGAACCTACATTTAAAACGGCGGACCAGTTAAAAGTTCGACACGACACCATAAATACAACAACGATAAATTATTTGACACGCAGCAAACAACATGCTTCTTTTGCGAAGCCCTCTCCTTTTCGCCTGAGTCGGGCCGAAAGGCCCGAAAGTAGCCGAAGAGCGTACACTGATCGCTTAACAGGGTTGTCACGTCTCTCTAAAGTCTCTGCATTTTCAAAATAAAGAGCGTGTGCATAAAATTTCGGGTTAATGTTTAAATGCATATTTTTTTCGAATCCTAAAAATAGTAATAAATATTTCTGAAAAATTTTAACGCAGAATAAAAGATTACATTGTTACCGAGGGCAAAAAGTCCCTGAAAACTTCTATAATGTTTATTTTAATAATTTACGGGAATGAAGAAAAAAAGAGAAAAGAGACTTTTTGTTTATTCTAAGGAACTTTGGGCCGTCGATAATAATGTAATCTTTCATTCTGCGTTTAAATTTTTCAAGTTTTTTCAGGATTTGAAAAGGACTATTGTAAACCAAAACCATTCATTTTGAAAATAAATAAAAGTATGCCCTGTTCCATATTTGTCTTTTATCATTATTCATTTGTTGGTGCCGCTATACTATGCGGTCTACCGTCACCATTATGTTATAGCTTGCGGTCTACCTGGGCGGTTAAAAAACCCCTCAATATTTTCTCAGAAAAGTTTGCACACAATAGCGAAAGGCAATAAAAAGGCAAAATGTTTATTGCTACGTAGTACCTAATAAATCTTTTCAGTAGTAATTCCACAAGAGCTCTAAAATTATCGAATTTGAGTTTTAATTTTACGATCCGAAGGGGAGTGAAATTATGTCAAAGTGTCACGAGGGCAAAATTTCAATAATAATTTTAGAGATCGAGTGCAATTTGCTGCGATTATTTCGTGAATAAAACTGTTCAAACCAAAATTTTATTGCAATTTATTTATGCAAGTACAAATTAATACAATTAACCAAACACTTGTTATAAATATTTGACGGTTGAAAGTCATCATTTTTATAATTTTGAAAACATTAATTGTCATTAATGTCACTGAATGTATTTTTTCTTTGCAACGAAGGGCATCTGACGTAATATACTTGACGACGGGATATTATCAAAAATTATCACTTTAATTTTTATTTCTGTAGCTTTCTATTGGTCAGAATCTCCTATGAATTAAATAATCAGGAATATAAAATAAACTTATTTCTTTACTTATATGCAAGGATCACTGACTGTTTTTCTCTCTGAAATAAAAACCATTAATTTTTACTTCATAATAATTAGGCTTTATCTTTTAGAACTAATCAGGTTACATATATTTTTTTTTGTATGTGATGTTGATAGTCAAGACTTAACTAATTTTTTTAAATCTACCAGGCCATTTTATTTGAAAAGAGGGGTTGATATTTACGCATACCCTGGGAAAATATTACGGTGTTATTTGCATAATAGTAAAGAACCTACATTCGCATAAAGTAGGTACGGTGTTATTTGCATAATGGTAAAGAAACTAAAAACTAAATTCGCATAAAGTTTATTGTATATTATTAAATAGTAGTAGGTAGTATAATGTTTATTAGTACGTATCAATAAACATTTTACCTACAAAGGTGTAAACCTTTCTGAGAAAATATTATGGTGAATAGCCGCACACGTATACAGTACCGTCAAAAACAATATTTACAAAATGAATAAAACGCAAAAGTCAGAAGAATTAATATTTTAATTTTACAAATTAATATTTTGTCATAACAATTTACTAGTTCAGTTGCGAATTAGCCACAAATTTGGCTTATTCCGAAATAAAATAGCAAATTAATACGACAAATTAAATTATTATTATTAAGTATTCTTCTTCTTTAAGTACCGTGCCCAAATTTTAGGCGTGGGTAGCTTCCATAACAATTTGCCGATATCGTTCTCGATCTTGTGCGGCATCTAATAATTGATCTGCTGATAAGCCAGTCCACTGACGAAGGTTTCGGAGTCATGAATATTTTTTCCGACCAATTCCTCTTTTTCCGTCGATCTTTCCATTGAGTATTAACTGCAGCAGCCTGTATCTGCTACCTCTCATTATATGCCCCAGATATTCAAGTTTTGTCTTTTTTATCATCTTGGTTAAATCACCTTCGCCTTGACCTACTCTGTTTAAGACTTCTCTGTTTGAAATGCGTTGAACCCAAGATATTCTGAGCATTCTACGATACGACCACATCTCAAAGGCTTCTAATTTGTTCATGATGTTAACCATCATGATCCAGGTTTAAATTAAGTATTAATTGGTAAAATTAAAATAATAATTCTTAAGATTTATCCGTTTTATTCACTTTGTAAAGATTTTTTTTGTCGGCATTGTAACATATGGGGTTAATACACCGCATCCCACGGTAGACCGCATACTACAGTAGCACCCATTTGTTATTTCTTAAAGAAGTTTTAATATTATGTTTCATATTTTTTAAAAAAGTTGATGGTTATTTATTATTTTGTATTGTTTTTATTTTTTTATGAAAATAAATTTAGTCCATGTGGTGAGACCGCTCCCGTCTGGAAAAATTTCTGATTCGGTTTCTTTGTGGATTCCTATTCAAAAATGTCCCCTTTAAACAAATCTAAAGGGTGCCGGGCGCAATTTTTGGGCAGAAATTGTTTAAAAAATTTTTTTAAACAAATACAAAAGATCACGTTTTTTTGCTCCGAAACATAAATTTTTAAGTTTTGTGGGTCATTCTAAACATGAAAGATATCTTGTAAATTTTCTCAAAAATTGATAGTTTTCGAGTTATATGCGTTAAAATCTGAAAAATGCGAAAATACGCATTTTCGAGGGCTAAAAACTCATATTTAAATTAGTATTTTTGAGGTTGCCATATACTTAAATTAAAGACTAAACATTCAGCTTCAAGATTCTGAAGAGTGATTGCGCCTAACCCTAATTTAAACCGTTGTTTTTAATTGTTAAATATGCATGTCCATCCGATTTTTTTGCCGGTGCGGCGCGCTCTATTTCAAAAATCTCCCATTTTCCTCCGAAAAATATATTTTCTAGATTCTTTGGGACATTCTAAATAAAATAAGTTTCTTGACATTTTTCTCAAAAGTTAACAGTTTTAAAGTTATAAGCGATTTAAAATCCAAAAATACGTTGTTTTGGCATTTTTCGGATTTTAAATCGCTTATTACTTTAAAACTATTATCTTTTGAGAAAAATGTCAAGGAACTTAGTTTATTTAGAATGTCCCAAAGAATCTAGAAAAAATATTTTTCGGAGGAAAATTGGAGATTTTTGAAATAGAGCTCGCCGCACTGGCAAGAAATCAGATAAACACGTATATTTAACAATTAAAAAACAACGATATAAATTAAGGTTAGACGCGATCACTCTTCAGAATCTTGAAGATGAATGTTTAATCTTCAATTTAAGTATCTGGCAACCTCAAAAATACTAATTTAAATATGAGTTTTTAAGCCTCGAAAATGCGTATTTTCGTATTTTTCAGATTTTAAATCACTTATAACTCGAAAACTATCAATTTTTTAGAAAAATTGCAAGATACTTTTCCTGTTTAGAATGACCCAGAAAACCTAAAAATATATGTTCCAGAGCAATAAAACGTGATCTTTTGTATTTGTTTAAAAAAATTGTTTAAACAATTTCTGCCCAAAAATTCCGCCCGGTACCCTTCAGATTTGTTTAAAGGGGACATTTTTGAATAGGAATCCACAAAGAAACCGAATCAGAAATTTGTTCGGACGGGAGCGGTCTCACCACATGGACTAATTATTATTACGATAATATTACTATTTATAATAGATCACTATTATCTCTGTTACTATAATACAAAATAGATTGGCATTTTTAGTTGAAGAAATCATTTCCAACAAAAAACGATAATTTTGGCAACATTGTACCATTCGACATTATTCGACTTTCAGTGACGATTCTGCTGAAATAGTTCAGAATCCAGTAGCCCGCTTGAGTATTTGATTTTTATGATATAATTCTTTGACAACTCTATGTTGTCCAACTGCGTGGAGCGGAATTACATGTAAATTGTATGTTCCCTTTAAATTTGAATTTATCTGTATACATAAGATGTCTATTCCTAACCTACGTTTGATTCGTTGATATTTAGAATGCGCGTTTTTTCTAGCCAATCAAATACACGTATTACGAACGTTTGACGAAAACTTCGTTCATTTTGGCCATTTTTTAGAAGTGTCAAAGAGTCAAGTGACGGTTATTATTCAGGTCAGTATTTTGTGTGCCTGTCATTTTGAAATTTCGAATTCGACTTCCCTTGTGTTTCACAACGTCTTTGTGCATTTTTTTGTGTTTTGGTTTAGAATTTAGTTCGTTAAAAGTTAGTCATTGGCGTGAGGAGACTAGAGACATTTGAGATGTACCGAAGAGTGCTAAATATCTCATGAGTAGATAGAATAGCCAACGTGGAGGTAATGAGACTTACGCATAAGGAACGAGAAGAACTAACAAATAAGAAGAAAACTGAGATATATGGGACATGTGATGAGAGATGTATATCTAATACTCCAGGTCATTATGCAAGAAAAAGATCTATAGTAAGGAGACGTAACTCATGGCTGAAGAACCTTAGGAACTGGTTTGGATGTAATAACAATGAATTATTTAGAGCCGCGGTTTCAGAAATAAAGATCGCTCTGATGACAGCCAACTTTTGAAGCGGAGACAGCACCAAGAGAAGGAGATAAAAACATAATTATTGGATAGTTTTGTGTCATTTTTTAATGTTTCCATATTTATAAATTTAATTAACAATATTGTTTACTTTTTAATTTTATTCCCCTTTATAAAAAATACCTACATGTTAACATATTGTGTAAAAATCAAATATACTAAATTACTAATTAGTTTAATTCCACCAGCTTTTCACCTATGGCTAAGTACGATTCTAGCATCTGTCAGATTCGTCAATAATTACATGAAATAAGTCTCGACACACCCAATACAGTATATGACGTCATAATTAATGACGCACTGAAAAATGATCATGAGAACAAGAATATATCGTTTTACGTGATATTTTCACAGTAAGTAGGGAATAGCCCAAGAAACAAAGTCTACCCTATGCCGATGTGTGCTTTTGTCTTGGGGGCGGTTCCCACCCCTTCTCGGGGGTGGAAAATTTTTTGCTTAAATAACTACGGAAGTTGCTAGAGAACCTAATACTAAGCAAAAACTGTTCTATAATTTTTTTTTTTCGAAAACTCAATACTTTTTGAGTTATTCCTGGTTGAAAATTGGCCACTTTCATTGAAACATAACACCTTTTTAAACGGTTTTTTGCGAATACCTTAAAAACTATGCATCTAACTAAAAAAACCATATAAAACATTTTTGTAGCTTATAAAATAACAAAGAGATTCTTTCCTTTATGAATCTTCTAGTTATAACACAAAAAGAGATATGGTAAGTGAAAAAAACTTGTTTTCTTGGTGCATGCTCAAATCAGTGTATTTAACTTGAAATAACAGAGAAACGGTCGATTTTAGGTGTATAATGGTACCGATAACTTTTGTTGAGCTTGAAAAGACCTTTAAAATAAGCAATATTAAATGTCGATTACATTCAAACTATGCGAGATAAACTGTAAAAAATTTGATGACTAACGTATTTTAAGAAAAAAATGAGAAGTATATATAACCCCTCATCCACAAGAATTTAAATGCATTGTTTTCCTTCTACAATACATTTTACTATAGTGTTCTTTTATGTTCAAAAAGTTGAGCGGGTTTAAAATGAATGATTTTTGAAAAAAAAAATAAGATCAAATTATTGAGCGCATTTTTAAATTTTCTTAAAAATCTTTCTATTTCTCCATGTAACTCGAAAATGATAAGAGATGCCAAAAAAAAGATGCCATACAAAAATGTAGGTTTCTTCTTTCTTCTAGATCAGCGGTTCTCAATCTGTTGTACATGTACCACTTGTGGTACATATCCTTATTTGAGGTGGTACACAAAACGAAAAAACAGTCAAAATCAACACCACTATTATAGTTAATTAGATCACCTAGCTAGATAGGTATTTCAGTTAGATGGTACCAAAAATAATAAAAGGTATTTGGTGGTACATGACTCAAAAAGATTTAGAACCGCTGTTCTAGATAAACATTTTGATTTTATTTTTTATAACAGTATCGCTTATCATTTTCAAGTTACATGGAGAAAAAGGAAGATTTTTAAGAAAATTTTAATATGCGCTCTATAATTTGATCGTATTTTTTTCAAAAACCATTCATTTTAAACCCGCTTAACTTTTTGAACATAAAAATAACACTGTAGTAAAATGTATTGTAGAAGGAAAACGATGCATTTAAATTCTTGTGGATGAGGGGTTAAATATACTTCTCAATTTTTTTCTTAAAATTCGTTAGTCATTTTTTTGCAGCATACATCGCTTAGTTTGAATGAATCGACATTTAATAATGCTTATTTGAAAGGACTTCTCAAGCACAATAAAAGGTATTGGTAAGCATTATACACCTAAAATCGACCGTTTCTCTGTTATTTCAAGTTGAATACACTGATTTGAGCATGCACCAAAAAAATAAACTCTTTTTACCTACCATATCTCTTTTTGTGTTATAACTAGAAGATTGAAGAAGGAACGAATCTCTTTGTTTTTTTATGAGCTACAAAAATGTTCTATATAATTTTTTTAGTTAGATGCATTGTTTTTAAGGTATTCGCAAAAAACCGTTTGAAAAGGTGTTATATTTCAATGAAAATGGCCAATTTTCAACCACGAATAACTCAAAAAGTATTGAGTTTTCGAAAAAAAAATTATAGAAAAGTTTTTGCTTAGAATTAGGTTCTATAGCAACTTCCGTAGTTGTTTAACCAAAAAATTTTCCATCTCCGAGAAGTGATGGGAACCGACCCCAAGACAAAAGCACACATCGGCATAGGGTAGACTTTGAATAAGGAGACATTTTCAGGCAGTGGGATAGAATTCCTATATGCCCTATATGTTGAGCACAAATAGTTCAAAATTGGATGATTTGATTCCATCTCGCTAGCTAGTTGGCTACTGAGCGGGTGTAAAGTTTTGTTTGTCATCGACACTCGCTAGCTTTTAATCTCACCTACTAGCAACTTGTAACTTGCAAACTAGCCCCGTGTCATCGACGCTTAATTGAGAAGGGTGCATATAAAATAGTATCCACTTGTAGTGTATAAGTATAAAAATGGATAAACTACAGGAATAAAACTACTTAGTCACACCATTATAATAATTGGAAGACTGATACACGAAGAAACCAAAATATCCGAAAATCAGTTCCCATCTATGCAAAACAATGCAATTTTCAGCTGCCAACATTATAAGGCAGCTGGTGGAAAATACAGGAAAACGTTCATGTGAAGATTATGAGAGACATGTATGAGGGAGTAACAACCAGAATTAGGACAGTTATGGGAGAGATTGATAATATTGATAAATTTCATTTGAAAGTATTGCATCAGGCTTTAGTGCTTAATCGTTATTTATTCTCATTAGTGCTGAATCAAAAAACAGGAAATCTACGGGGTAGCATTCCATAAGATCAGCTATTATGTAAGGAACTGCACGTTGACCCGTTAAAGAAATAAAGAGGAACAACAAGATCTATAGGACTGTAAACAATGATCCAAAAATAGGGTTCTTGTGAATACCAAGAGGAACACATATGTATAACAAGTTTTACGGTTCTAGGAGTTTTTGTACAGGAAATAAAGGGGGCTTTAAATAAAAGAAGATTTATTTACAAGATTAACGAACTTATGTACCAAGTTTCAAAACATAATACAGAAGATTGTAAAACTAAAATGACACCAAGCAAATCCAGTGCAGTTTTAGGATAATGTGAAATAAAACAGGTTTCTCCATTTTGGAATATGTGATTTGTAAAAAATTAAGGTAACATTTTTAATCATTTTCGTGTAAAATCTGACTGTTTTGTTCTAATATAAAGCAAAGTAACATGCATGAGGTTTCTATATACCTAACTAAAATGGCTAAAGAGAAACGATGTTCCTGGACCCTGATTTGTGACCCATCGTATTAGTCTAGGCGCCAGAGGGGTCACCGTGTCCTTTTCAATTCTGATGGACAAACTCAACGGTTTCTTATGGATTTTTGGCTGCTGATTACGAATTTCGAGGGTGGATTTCGATCCGAGTGGTCAAAAAATTGTTATGAACAATTTAATTGCTTATAAATTGTTTATAAGGTTCTGGTTCATAAACTAAAAAGATAAAAAATAATGTTTCAAATAAATTAATTATAATTAGAAGTCTCAAATAAAAAACGGAGAAAAACACGTTTACTAAACTTAAATCCAACAATTATAACTCAAGATATTGTAAAATTAGTGCACAATGCAAATTGCAAATTGCAAAATAAGTATTTTTCGAAGCTTTATCGATCGTAACGCGGCTTCTACGCATGCAAATGAGCCTTAGAAGGGATCATTTTACATCTTCATTAATAGGCTTCAAAACAAAGATTGTTAAATTACTTTATCTTCATTTTTATTAAAGTTATACCCGTTTGTAGTTATAATTTTCTTAAAAAATATTATTTATAAGGGTTTCAAGTAAATTTGGGCTATAAACATTTATACTTTAATTAACAATAATGATCGAAGAACTCAAAAGGAATAATTTGAGCTTAAAAAAATGTTCGTAAGTTTATTTTCGGACAAGATATCGATATTTTAATGGCGCGCTATGAGGCGCAACATCGGCCCATAGTCAGGTATTTTTCGACGCTTTATCGATCCTAACTCGGCTTCTACGCATACAAATGAGCCAATATGTGATATCCATATAAAAATGGGCCGACTTATTTTGCAGCATCATCATTGCATATAAAACGAGCATTTATGTTGTGGCGGCATACACACAATTGACGTGCCTGGATGATGCTGCAAAAAAACTAGATCCACTTTATATGGATACTATCCACTATCCACTGGATATCTATATGATATAGATTATATCTATATCATATAGATAATTAGACTCTGAAGCCCCAGAAAGTTTTAGTTTTACTGCCTACAAGAACAGACTTAGTACCACCATGTAATTGTAAAAATTGCGCTAAGAACTTATGCAGATGTAAAAAAGCTGAGATTCCCTGTATATCTCGATTCAGATGCATAAAACAAAAAGTTTGTAAAAATAGTATTAATAAGTAATATCAACTTACTTTTTAGTTCTATTTTTGAAATATTAGTTTTTAATGTTTTTTTTCTCATTTAGTACAGAAAATAGAATGGAAGGTGATACGAGGTACAGTATGATGATTTAATTATAAGAATTATATGATAACATTTTATTAGGATCTTCAAAAATGAAAAATGAAGATAACGTATATGTACCGGGTGTCCCAATAAGAATGGCTCTCGGCCATATCTCAGGAACCGTTTATAGTAGAGCTTTGAAATAAAAAATTTTATAACAAAAGTTACCTCAGGAAAAGTCTGGAAATTATTTTCATAATTGTGGGTCCACCGCTAGAGGGCGTAATTGAATATCAAAAATAAAAAAATCTAAATTTTACAAAATTTTCCTAATGAAGGGGCACTGGAAATCCGATTATTGTATTCTTCATCAAATTCTGCGCATATTTGATTTAACAAGTTTAACTCTAACTTTGCAAATAAGAGGTGGGGTGAGTGGGAACCTTGTTATGAAAAAATGGCTGTAAGTCCGGTTCTGCTAAATCAAATTTTGAAAACTGGATCTTGTTGAAGACAGATCTTTTTCTTCAATGTAAGCGTGATAATTTTGAACCATCCTAATAAGTAATAAGCCAGCTGGGAGGCGTTATTTAATTTTTTTCAGAAATCTAGTTTTCTTTGGAAAATATTAAATACAAACATGCATTTTTAATACCATATTACAAAATTAGACAAAATTAGCAACAGAATAGCGAAAACCGCATGTTAATATCTTTTTTCTATCTCGAGATATCTTACAAAACGTGTAAATTTAAAAACATAACTGTTACTGTCACCGGTAAGCGAAATTCATTAAAAGTAGTGTGCTATGGAAACAACAAAGAAACATTTTCCAGCTGTCAACGTATATTAGGTCTTTTCAACGCTTCTCATTTGTTTCGAGCCTCGTTCATATCTCGTATATTAATAATATACACGGATTATACGGCATATGACAGAGGCTCGAAACAAATGAGAAGCGTTGAAAAGCCCTATTACAAAGAAATAAAAACAACTATTTAGTGATGACATAAACGTTCAAATTTTTGCCCATCATTTTCGTTGCAAACATTTACTCTTTCAAGAGTAGATTGAACAGCAGTCTCAATTTCTGCTCTCGATATGCTTTGAATGGCGTTTAGTATTCTCTGGATAATGTACTCTAGAGTAGTGTATGATGGGCAACAATTTGAATATTTAGGTCGTCACTAAGTAGTTCTTTTTTTCTGTGTTATATTTAATTTTAATAGTATTGTTTCTCTTTATATTGTTGTTTTAATTAATTATATTTTTATACGTTGACATCTGGAAAATGTTATTTTGTTTTTTTTCCACAGCACACTACTTTTCATTAACTTAGTTTACCGGTGATAGTAACAGTTATGTATAAAATTTACACGTTTCTCGAGATATCTTGAGATAGGAAAAAGGTATCGACATGCGGTTTTCGCTATTCTATTGCTAATTTAATCTAATTTTATAAAGTATGATTAAAAATGCATACTTGTATTTAATATTTTCCAAAGTAAACTAGATTTCTGAAAAAAATTAAATAACGCCTCCCAGCTGGCTTATTACTTATTAGGATGGTTCACAATTATCACGCTTACATTGAGGAAAAAGATCTGTCTTCAATAAGACCCAGTTTTCAAAATTTGAATTAGCAGAACCGGACTTACAGTCATTTTTTCATAACAAGGTTCCCACTCACCCCCACCTCTTATTTGCAAAGGTAGAGTTAAACTTGTTAAATCAAATATGCGCAGAATTTGATGAAGAATGCAATAATCGGATTTCCAGTGCCCCTTCATTAGGAAAATTTTGTAAAATTTAGATTTTTTTATTTTTGATATTCAATTACGCCCTCTAGCGGTGGACCCACAATTATGAAAATAATTTCCAGGCTTTTCCTGAGGCAACTTTTGTTATAAAATTTTTTATTTCAAAGCTCTACTATAAACGGTTCCTGAGATATGGCCGAGAGCCATTCTTATTGGGACACCCGGTATATAGAAATTATAATTTGCATCGAGAAGTTAGCGCGTGAACCTTTACGCGGTGAGCCGATCTTGCGCCTCAGAACGCACTATTAAAATATCGATATCTTGGCCAAAAATAAAACTACAAACATTTTTGTAAGCTCAAATTGTTCCTTTTGAGTTCTTCTATCACTATTGTTAACTAAAGTATAAACGTTTATAACTTAAATTTGCTTGAAACCCTTATAAACAAATTATTGTACAATTTTTTTCAGAAAATTATTACTTCAAATGAGTATAACTTTAAAACAAATGAAGATCAAGTAATTTAACAAACTCTGTTTGGAAGCCTATTAATGAAGCTTTAAAATGAGACCCATCTAAGGCCCATTTGCATCCGTAGAAGTCGAGTTGCGATCGATAAAGCTTCGAAAAATACTTATTTTGCAATTGGCAATTTGCATTGTGCACTAAATTTACAATATCTTGAGTTCTAATTGTTGGATTTAAGTTTAGTAAACCTTTTTTCTTCGGTTTTTATTAACGAACAAATTTTATTTGAAACATTCTTTTTTATCTCTTTTAGTTTATGAGCCAGAGCCTTATAAACAATTAAATTGTTTATAACAATTTTTTGACCACTCGGATCGAAATCCACCCTCGAAATTCGTAATCAGCAGCCAAAAATCCATAAGAAACCGTTGAGTTTGTCTATCAGAATTGAAAAAGACACGGTGACCTCTATTTGGCGCTTAGACTATATCGATCATTCGCTATCTTTACACTCTACAGATACAGATAGCGAATGATCGATAACGAAGCGAGGTTCAAAAATCGGGGTCCAGGACCTCGATTTTTGACCCTTTGCTTCGTTATCGAACGTATTCGCTTCGTATACTAAACAGATACGAAACGAATACGTTCGATAACGAAGCGAATGGTCGAAAATCGAGGTCCTGTTTAGTGTACAGATAGCGAATGATCGATAACGAAGCGAAGGGTCAAAAATCGAGGTCCTGGCTCCTTATTTTTAATAATCAGATGCAACGAAGTGACAAACGTTGATATTCTTATTATTAAAAAAATAATCATCAGCGAAATTCACTGTTGGGGAAGAGAGTACGACCATCAGCTCTACACAAGATGAGTGATACACGATACTTTTATATGGCCGTTACTAAGAAATCTGTCCCGCATCAGTTGTATCTTGGAGGATTTAACAAACTATGATCTCGCATTCGATTAAAAAATTATCACGAAAGACGAGATAATGCACCCTCATAACCGAATCGAATCTTAAGGTCGGTACACAATATGTGCGCCGAAATGCTCGCGAACCGTTTGCTAACGCTATTTATATAACTTATACGGCGGGACGAACCGCTTGCGAGCTATTCGTTCGACACTCGTCACGAACCACGGCCTGTCGGTTTTTGGGACAAACACAAGGGATATTCGCAGTTCAATTTGGACGGCGTTCGCAGCGACATTGTCTGTTAGCGTCGTCAAATCGAGATTGTGTGAATTGTCAGTTTGAATTTAGTTTAATTATTATAAACTGTGTATAATTATTACTAAACTTAAGTACGTAAATTATAATAAGTTAATTTGTTTGCACTCCAAAAATACACAACACGCTTGCACATCTACTTAAAAAACCTGTTACTTCGCACAAGTTGGTTCGTAGCTTTCAATGGATCGTGATGAGTTTGCTATGAGCTCGCTGTAAATATATTTTGAACGAACTGCTCGCGAGCAGTTCGTTGCGAGTAGTGCTAGTGGATATCACTATTGATGCTAGAAATATTGATGATGTAGAAGAATATATGTACCTGTACCTGGGACGTAAAACAAAGAAGGGGAAACAGTTTCTCTATACCTTCTGAAAGCTCTTGAAAGGCTGGATTTGTGGATTTTCAGAACATCAGCAATATACATATTACTACGATTGTCTTTCTCCAATTAAAGTTACGATTTAGGCTGCTTGTTCTGACGTTAAAATACTACTTTTTTGTTCGGACATTTTTTTTACAAATTACATATGTCCAAAATAAATATTCTCTAATTCTCCCAATTAGTCCCAATAAAGTTTTGTTTAACTTTTTTTTTCGGCAAATACACGCTTTAACTTAAAATGTTATGAGTTAGTAGACTCCTAAAGGAGACAATAGACGAGTATTATTTTATATAACATTCTGCTAAAAATTAAAAATTACTTTTAAACTTTTTTTTCAGTTTTAAAAATGATGCGATACTTTTTGTGATTAGTGTAGATTATTTTGTAATGGTATTTAATGACAAAAATAATGCATGTTTTTTTGGTAAATAAGACTCACCCATGTAAACTACTGAGCAAATTTTTTGAAAAACAACTTCACCTTTTTACGACACACTTTTCCAAAGATGTAAATATTACATTCGCACTTTTTTAATGTTCGCTAAATTATAATTCGCCACAACAATAATACTATTTCTAGTTATCACACGCGTTGTAGATAAAAATAAATAAAAATGAGAGAACGTGGATTAATAGAAATTTGCAAATTATGCGCATTTAAGTGATAAAAATATTTTTTTATTAGTCATAATTGCTTTGGTTTTCTCCACGCGCAACGTATCGTCGTAGTTAATTGAAATTAACATAGAGAGGTGAAAAGTACGATAATAATACCCAAACTTTTTTACTGATAATTAATTTTATAATATACTGCGAGGCATAAGTTAGCGATATAGAAAATTTCCATAGTTGATTTTTTCATGACAGATTAACACATTCCGCTAATTTTTTTTATTATTTTAGATTTTTCTTTAGTATTTACACAGTTGTGCAACGGTTTACTCAAATTTCTTTTTGTACTTATACCGGGTGGAAGAAAAGAAATAATGGTTTTCTTATGATAAGTTTGAGACACCCTGTACGGAGGATGAGGTACAAATGTGAGTATACATCGGAATAGTGTTGTAGTCTTATGTTTTGTAAACATTTTTTTTTAATGTCTTCAAACCGTTTTAAAACAGTTCTTATCGATACCTATAATAGTAGGGAGCAAAGTGTGCTAAATGTGCAGTCACTCGGGCGCTTTGGTGACCTATTGGGTAGTGATTATTAGGTCCTAAAACCAAAAAAAGTTAAGTAAAATTTTCCATTTTAGTGGGCGCTTTCCATTTTTTAATTTAATTTTCCATTTCCGACAATCGTTTTTTCCGATTATAGTGCCATCTATCCATAATTCGAAAAAATGTTTCGAATAAAAGTTGCTTATTTTTACACAAAGAATCCAAATCTGCAATAAAAAATGGGGGCTCCCATTTAAGGTTTTAAAGTAACCCCCCACCCCACCACCGTGGTGGGTCGTATTTGGTACCATTCGATTTTCTGAAAATATTGAATAAGTGTATTTTGCAGTTTTTCGATCTGATGTTCATTTCGTGAAATATCGCGTGATTTGTATTTTAAATTTTAAATTTACCCCCCACCCCTCTCCGTGGGGGTCATGTTTGGTATCTTTCGATAGACTTTTGAAAAATATTGAACACGTATGTTATTTACTCTTTGCCCGTTTATTCTAATTCCTTCTGAAGAATGCGATAAGCATTCGCAAATATTACCTCAGAATAGACGTTAAACAGTATCGGTGATTTCACACAACTTTGTCTACACCTCGTTGATTTCAATTGGTCTTGACGTGTTATCATTGGTTCTCATCAGAGAAATTAAAAAAATAAAATGTTCACAAAACATGAGGCTACAACATAATATCGATGTATCATAATACCTTTTAATAATACAACATAATACCTTTTCCTCCCTACAGGGCGTCTCAAACTTTTGTTTCGGTTAAAACACATGTTAAACTACATCTATTTTCATTGTCTCTAAATATAAGGAACATTCCAAAAACAAAATGTTCACAAAAATACGATTCCGATGTATACCGACTTTTATACCTCGTCTTCCCTACAGGGTGTCTCAAACTTAACATAAGAAAAACTTTTCTTCCACCCGATATAAGTACACAAAAGAAGCTTGAATACAGCTTTGCACAACCGTGCAAATACTAAAAAAAATCAAAAATAAAAAAAAATTAGTGGAATTCGTTAATCTGTTCACAAAAAAAATCAACTATGAAAATGAGCATAATTTCCTATGTATATTCCTAACTTATGCCTCGCAGTATATTCTTTCGTGCGTATTGTTTTTGTTTAATTAGATTTCTTTCAGACCTTTGTGCGAGAATCTGGGGCCATATTTTGTATTTTCCATTTTGAATATTTATTTGAATTCTCTTTTACATATCTGACACTACGAATTAAAAGTTCATGTCAGATGTCAGATCTTAGATAGTTATGTGTATTTTCAAGAACTTGAAGTTTTCTTGTTTTACACATTTAACTTAATTAATTGGAGTTTTCCAAATTGTACTACTTTTTTTCTCTGAAATATTTCTAGTGATGTTGGCCGGGCTAATATTTCACTACTACATACTATTAATCATTTCAAGTTTTTCAGACGAAAAATAATATCCATTCTAATTGACAATAGAGAATAGTGCTTTAATCTCGAATTAATAAAGGTCATGAGAGGCGCGGAATATGATATGAGAAATTGAAATTAATTTTTTTTTTCAAATTATTGTATCTACATATACCAGCAGATATGAGTGAGACATAACAATAGCGCGTAGTTAATTTGCTTTAGTCGTCATGCAGTCTGTTCATGTTTGCTAATTGTTTCATTTGTTTCATTTGATAGTCATTACACGTGGATGGTGTCGCAAAGTGAATAGCTCGGTTACTTAGATAAGGAACACTGTTGCCAAGTTGAGTACTTTTTTACATAAGTTAAGATTTATTTTTCATGGATGAAAATTATTTAAAACGAATTATAATATATACAGGGTGTTTCATTAACAATTGTCCATATCGTAACTTTAGAAACCTTGGCACAAAATACGAAGATTTAACCCAAAACACTTAAATAAAATATTCCTCCTTACCGAGATACAGAGTGTTTTATTACAAATATTTGTCAAATAAACATTTTTTATTTTCAGACAACAATAAAATGTATTCTGAATTAAATAATGTACATACATTCTTCCTTTTATGTCAATTAATTTAACTCGAATTTTTTTTGGACACCCTGTATAAATAATTATGTTAATGTTCATATTACTGAATAGAGATTTTAATAACTTTTCAAATTAGCTAGCACACGATCCCTATTTTCATTTAAGAAATCATCGATTACGTCATCACGCCCAGATAGATGACGTCATTAGTATGATATTATATAATATATATATGCTATTAAGCTAAAAAAATCGTAATTTAAAAATAAAAATCGACCTGTTTTGGGGTTTTTTCCAAAACTGCTTATTCGCGAAATAGTGAATTTATTCCATTAGGCTTTGTCACACTGTATAAAAAAAAATGGGTTCCTATAATACGGAACTTGCATAAAATTATAAATTCGAAAAAAATGGTATAAATCACAACAGAACATAATTTAGAACCTGTATCAAAGATAAAAAAGTTTTGTTTGTCTTTCGTTTGGCCCCTAAAGACGACTAAAAATTTAACTTATACCAGCCAGCCCAAAACGCATCGTGACGTCACGGGGTTATATGTTTACATTCTACACCAATTATACTTATATATAATTTTAAATTAGACATTATAAACGTCAGTAGAAAATACAGTTATGTGACGTTACAAGTGTTTTTGATCGTTTGAACTATTCATAGAAAACTTGTACTTTTACAAAATGGTTTTATTTTCAATAGTAAGGTGGAGGCCAATAAACTAAAGAAGAAGAAGAAGAATATACGTAAATATAATCATAAACGTAACCATATAGTTAAACTCTGTGACGTCACGGGTCGTTTGAACTATTTTAAGATACAGAAGACTTTAAATTTGTACTTCTAAGTTATTATGAGTTTTTGAAGCGTGAAATTTTGGAAATCTCATTTTTATACAAAACTGAACATTATTATGTAATAAAAAAATGTGCAAGTTCCCTGTTATTATAAAAAAAACTTTACCCTTACCTCTCTATTCATATTGCAGTCTTATAAACAACAACAATTTTCACAACACAATAGAATCCTCAGATCACCTGGATAATTACTCACAGTCATAAACTCGGATCCAATGATCGAATAAATATTTTATTTCTCATTAGCATACTTTGTTAACAAAAACTGTTTATCTGATTCAACCGGCACGTCCGCACTTACAACTTTTTTTAAAAACAATGCCCTACAAAGGAAACTAACTGAATAGAAACTTAACCGACTGAAACGATATTTCCACGTTCTGTTCAGTTGCTACTGAAAGTATACACGCGTGGACTGAAGTAAACAAAACTTTTTTATTTGCGATCCCAAGTGCGTATGTTTTGTTTATTTCCAACTGCGAAATAATCTTTCTACGTTTATTTTGCTATGATACTACTACTACGACAAGTTTTATGCGAATTTAATATAAACAAATAAAAACAAAGTATTTAAAATATTGCGAGAAGTTTGTGTTTGGCGAATTGTTATCGACGAGGTTTAACTGTTATAGACTAAGAGCCGGTATACCTAGGTGAACTTTTGCTAATCTGCAATCATTTCAGGCACGATAAGAGCCCATAACCAAACCATAACTTAAATACCCTCTTCCTTTATTTAGGTCGGCGATCAATATGGCAAATTTCTCTCTGTTCTGGGCTTGAGGAATTAAGTAATTCCCTATTGTGTGGGTCTAATCTCTGATGTTTCGGAGCCAGGATTTTTTCTTTATTCCTATACCCCTTTTACCTTCGATTTTGCCTTCAAATATTACCTGGAGCTGCTGAAATTTCCTACTGCGCCTTATGTGTCCTAGATATGACGTCTTTCTAATTTTGATTCTATTGACCAGCTGAGGACGTGTGTTCATTATTTCCAGTACTTCTTCATTCGTAGATCTGCTGGTCCAGCTTATTCTTAGCATTCGGCGGTACATCCACATTTCGAATAAATTCAGTTTGTTGACGTCATACTGTTTTAATGACCAGGTCTCACAGCCATATAGTAATATATAGAGACCACACATACCACTTTGGTGTTCTCAATCTTATTGTGACTGATAGCTTGGGGTTACAGAGCATTTTACGCATGTTCATGAAACCAGACCTTGCTATTTCAAAGCGCCTTCTAATTTCTTTTGAGTGGTCTAGCTGACTATTTAACTCTCTACCCAGGTATATGAAGCTTTGGGAACTCTGAACGGTGATACCATTTATTTGTATGTTGGGTGTAATTTGTTCATGGGGGATCTTTGTAGAATCCCATGATTTTGGTTTTGGAAAAGTTAATGTCCAAGCCCAGCCTGTGACTTTCTTCTGATAATATGTTTATCAATATTTTAATTTGGTCTTCTGTTTCCGCTAATACTACGGTATCATCGGCATATATAACATTGTTAATGATGATCCCATTGTCTCTGTTACCTTCAGGGTGATCTTCAAGAGAAGTTCTGATGATATGTTCTGCATAGACATTAAATAATAGAGGGGACAGAATGCATCCTTGACGCACCCCTCGTTCTATGTTTATCTAATTAATTGGATTTTTCGTTGTCTGTTTGAACGTATCTTGTGTGGTTCCAGTTAGAGATGCATCAAGTTAAACTAGTTTGATTTTATTCAACAAACTTGACTTGAAAACCAAACTTTTTTTGTAAAAAAGTTTGACTTGACTTGATTTCAATATCTTTAGGTTTGACTTGAAATCAAACTTCTTCAAACAATTTGAAGTTTGAATATCATATTGCGCAACGTGTTTATTTCCAATTCTAATTGAGAGCGTACCTACCGACTTTTAATTTGACTTATTTGGATAGGTCTGAATATACTACTCCGCAAATTACATAGTTTGTAGTTCATATTATTAAGAAGTGTATGCTTGACTTGTCTATTACGTTCGTTTTGAAGTGTGTGCTTTGTGAAATAATATCTGAACCTGAATATTTTTCGGCTCAGAATAAGTACTAGATGAAATTGAGTCTGATTTTGAAGGTATGTATTCCCAGTGCAAAAATTAAGAGGAAAAATCGGCATACTTGTATTATGTAAAAATATAGAACAGCGTTATAAAATGACAAATAGTGAACTAATTCTTTAAGACGCCATTGCAAAGTCGCAAAAAATTCATTAAACCTACTCTATCAAAAATATAATATTTTGTTGTTTCTTCATAAATTTTTGTTAAAGGGGCCGTTCAAGTATTACGAAACGCAATTTTTGAAGCTCTTACAACCTCTTTAACCCATCTGTATCTTTTCATCTTTTGTTGTGAAGAAAGGTCCAGCTATTTATTATTGCAAACACGTGTTACTGTGCTTGGTCTGGTTAATACAAATTTTAAAACTTTTTCACTTGAATACTATTGTCCTATTGTAACATAAGCGGAGCCTGAGGAGGCAATCTAATACAATCCAGGAGTTCTATGTAAAATATAAACGAATGTTGAAAAGTGGGGAGATTGTGATTCCGTAGTTTTTTATTTAAGTTAAAAAACAATGTTACGTAACGCGCTGTTCGAACCCCCCTCCCTCCGCCCCGTATAACGCGCCGTAACGTTTTACATGGCCCACTCCCCCCAACTTGCGTTATATAATACTTAAAAGCTTCCAAAGTAGATTAAATTACACTTGGTATAGTAAAAAAACTATCCAACGAATTCTTTGTTTTAATCTAGTAACACTCAAAGATACAAAAGTTATATCGAGAAAACGAAACTTGCCAGCAAGCAATTCTAAGCATACAGGAATCATTTTCAAAAAATTTACGACCCTATTTTGATTATAATCGCTTCTTGCATCAAGATACTTGTATGTGGCACTCATTGTATTATTAATTTTCTTATCTTAATTGGCAACTAACATGTCAATCTCGACAAAAAGTATATCTACTAATAGTCCGTTCTTTAACGGTAAAATATTGCAAAACCTCTAAATTTTAAAGAACCGCTTGGATTGACATGAAATTTGGCATACATATAGCTAACAACTCAAAGAAAAAAAGTGATATTGTGTCGATGTGTGCTTTTGCCCTGGGGGTGGTTTTCACCCCCTCTTGGGGGTGAAAATATATTCGTCCAAAGTAAGTCAGGAAATGGATAAACTGGCTAATTTTAAGTAACTTTTGTTCTATAGAGTTTTTTCACTAAGCCAATACTTTTCGAGTTATTTGGCAGTGAATATGTTCATTTTTTCAACAAAATAACCACGCTTTTAGACGGTCTTTCGCAAATAACTCAAATGGTAAGTATTTTGTCGAAAAAATATTCTTAGAAAAAATATAGCCGATAAAAAATTTAAAAAAAGGGTGTATATATCACGTCTCTATACCTAGTAGAAGCAGAGTTATAGCTAATGAACAATAGGTTCATATTCGTCAATTTCCAGATGGAATATTTTAACGTAAAATAACCAGAAATGAAGCACATTTCGGGGAAGACTCATTACAACTTATTTAAAGAGTTTAAAGAAAGCTTTATTTTTGTTTTCTAAAAAAAATGTTTACAATGTAAACAATTTACGTTTTACGTAAACAATTTACAATTTAAAAAATGTAAACAAGTTACGCTCAAAATAAAGTTAGTCCCTTTTTGTTTTGGTAAAAAAATCGAGAAAATCACCCCCTAATTAGTATCTTAAATGAACTTAATCGTTACTACTTCACAAGCTTCTTGACTAATTTTTGAAGCTGTTGTATGAAGTATTGTTTATATGATCTGTAAGTTTCATCGGTTCAAAGTCCTTATTATTGAAAGGGATGTAGTTAAAAGGGGTTGAACGAGTCACTGATCACGAATGTATGCAAATTTAGAAACACCAAATCTTAATCAATTTTTGTCTAACAGAAAAACAAAAAATACATGATATTCAGAAAAGCAATGCTGACTTTTTTTGTTTTTCGAGATTTTTGGTATCTCTTTTTTTTAACAATTTTTAAGTTATTTTAAAAAAAGCTATTTTTAAAAATTTTTAAAAATTTTACTTTGAAACCAATTTTTTTCAAAAATAAGCACTTTGAATCGATGAAACTTACAGATCACATAAACACAACATAAGTAAAATAATTTGTGGAGCGGTAACGAATAATTTCATTTAAGTTGCTAATTAGGGGGTGGTCTTCCCGATTTTTTTTTTGCCAAAAACAAAAGGGACCAACTTTATTTTGAGCGTGACTTGCTTAAATTTAATGCTAAAAGCTTTTTGTAAAAACAGAAGTAAAGCTTTTTTTAAACACTTTAAAAAAGTTATAATGGATTTTCCCCAAAAAGTGCTTAATTTTTTGGATATTTCACGTCGAAATATTCTATTTGAAATTTGGTGAATATGAATCTATTTTTCATTGGCTATAACTCTGGTTCTACGAGATCCGGAGACCTAACGCGTACACCAGTTTTTTTACTGTTTTATAGGCTATATTTTTGCTAAGAATGTTTTTTTCGACAAAATACTTACTTTTTGAGTTATTTGCGAAAAACCGTCTAACAATGTGGTTATTTTGTTGAAAAATGAACATATTCACTCGAAAATAACTCGAAAAGTGTTGACTTGGCGAAAAAGCTCTATAGAACAAAAGTTACTTAAAATTAGTCAGTTTACCCATTTCCGGACTTATTTTGGACATATATTTTTTCACCCCCAAGAGAGGGTGAAAGTCACCCCCAGGGAAAAAGCACACATCGGAACAATATCACTTTTTTTCTTTGACATGTAAGCTATACGTATGCCGAATTTCATGTCAATCCAAGCGGTTCTTTAAAATTTAGAGCAAAAACCGTGAAAGAATGCACTATAAATAAATTATTTTTCAAACTCTTTCAAACTAGTTTGACAAACAGTTGAATTTTCAAACATGTACGATTGACCAGTTTGACTTGACTTGAATTATTTGTCAGAAGGATTGACTTGAGTTTGACTTGAAATTAAGTCAAACTCAAGTCAAGTTCAAACATTCAAGTCAAACTTGTGCAACTCTAGTTCCAGTATGTATTGCTTATGATAGCTATGTCGTGGCCGTCCAACACTTTAACTTAAATAATAATCGAACATAAAATAAAACGTATGTACATTGTGCCGTCACTTTTTAGTGGCACATGCGTCGACAGTGGCGCATCAAAAATTCCACTTATGGACGGGATAAATACATTAAAAGGTACCCTCCCTCACTTCCAGAATTCATTTTTTTTTTCGTTTTTTTAAGTTCTACGTGAATAAAAAATAAGACTCAGCACGCATAGTTGAGGCTTTTACAAAACATTTTTATTTTTTATAGACCCGTAGGTTTAGTGTACATAGCCTCAAAAAATATTTTTTTATTTTTTTTTTTTTTGGAAAGAAGCGTACTACTTTTTTTTTGGGATGGCTGCAGGTCTAATTTTTTTAGTCTTGTGTATTTTATCAATCACTATATTTCTAATATTTTTCAGATTTTTCCGTAAGATTCGCCACCTTAAAAAATCCAAAAAAACTGTTTTTATGGGGTTTTGGATCTATAAAAAAATAGACATGTTTTGTAAAAGCCTCAACTAAGCGTGTGCATTTTTTGAAATTTTAAAATTGGTTGCAGCCCATCTAAAAAAAAAAATAAAAACGAAAAATTAAGTTTTTGATAGTGAGGGAAAAGAGAAGGGGGTGGTGGGCTAGAATTACGCTGAGTCTTTTTTTAATCACATAGAACTTAAAAAAATGAAAAAAAAATTAATTTAATTTTAATTTATTTATCCCGTCCATGCGTGGAAAGTTTGATGCACCATTGTCGACGCATGTGCCACTAAAAAGTGACGGCACAGTGTTTATACGTTTTCTTTTATGGTCTACTATTAAAGTTGTAGACCCTTATCGTGCCTAAAATGATTAGCAAATTTCACCTATCCTGGCTCTTAGTCTATTAGATTGTTTTTTTTAAATACAGTTGTTTTGTACTACGTATCTTTATCAGACTACGTTAATCTACTGTTCAACAAGATACACGAATTTTGTGAAATACGGGACGTCAAAGACATACGCGATGTTGTATTGTTCATTTATTTACGTTGGAACGAATGAACAAAGAAAATTTCCATATATGTATATTGTATATGCGTTTTTAAATTATTGTTGCGTGCGGAGGCGTAGCCATGGGGAGAACTTTGGGGGTTCAAACCGTTCCAAAAAATTAAGATATTTATGACTACTCGCAAAATTAAAAGGCTTAACCGGCTTTTTCAGTCGCTGAGCAATTGTCTCCTGAAAGAACGAGATGATAGCAACAGAAACTCTGAAAGCTCGAGTGCTGTCAAAATGTTGTGAACCGATATTATTATGATTTTTTATTAGTATCAAGGGCGGATCCAGGGAGGGGGCCATGGGATCCAGGGAGGGGGCCATGGGGGCCATGGCCCCTCCGAGAATTTAAAAAATAGAAGTTTAAATATTTGTAGTTTTAAACACATACTTATATATGTACAAAACAGGGGATACAGCTGTCTTCTGAACTATAATTGAACAAAAGCAGTAACGGAAGCTTTAAGAATGACGGGATGTATTGTAAATCAAAATGTTGATAATTTTACAAAGTGACATTTAAAACGACTTTGGCAGCCATCAATCGTATCAATTTCCATATTCTGTACACACAAAGAATAAAAAAGAAATTTAGCGTTACTTGGGTCACCAGCACTTAGAACAAAGGAGTTCGTTGGTACTTTTGCACATTAAAAAAGGGATTGTTTTGCAAATACCTATTCCGTTTTATTTTTCTAATAACAGATATTGTTTCAATAAACGGATGACAGCCAAAAGCCTTGTCACGAAACCTTTAACATTTTTCGCCACACTCATGGGACGGAACCATACAAAACATGAAGTTATCGCAACCCGCAAAAGTCAGACATTAACCAGATAGACTCTCAGAGGTCTAGACAGATACAAGAAAATAGAGAAAAACTACGACCAATAGTAGAGTCTATAGTGTTCTTAGGTCGACAAATTATTCCTCTAAGAGGCCATCGTAATGATGGCCGTCTGCTTCTGGAAGAAGATGCTGGACCTAGCAATGGGTGAATTGTTAAGGTTTCAAATAGCATCAGGAGATAAGACTCTTAAACAACATGTATCCACAGCATCTTCCCGAGCAACATACATTAGTAACACTAATCAAAGTCAATTGATAACATGTTGTGGTGAATAAATGATTGAATAAATAATGAATCAGGTTCAAAGTGCAAATTTTTACCTTATCATATTTGACGAAACGGCCGACGTATCCTACGTGGAACAGCTTTTTCTAAATTTGAGATACATATACAATAACAATATTCGTGAAGACTGTCAAGTTAATTGACGATTATGAGAAGATAAAAATACCTAATTAGTCCAAATCAAGAATGAGTGTACTGACTTTAATAATACTTTAAAAACGATAAGTTTTGAGTGCCTTTATGGCACTCAATAGTCTGTGAAAAGTGCCTTAAAACTCACCATTGTAACCAAAATTTTTAAAAATTACCTCCAGACCCCCGGGTCACCCTCCAAAAAAAAGTGCATGGCCCCTCCTGAAAATCGGTCCTGGATCCGCCCTTGATTAGTATAGGATAGAATAGAATAGAATAGAATAGAATAGAATAGAATAGAATAGAATAGAATAGAATAGAATAGAATAGAATAGAATAGAATAGAATAGAATAAAATAGAATAGCATAGAATAAAATAGTATAGAATAGAATAGAATAGAATAGAATAGAATAGAATATAATCGAATAGAATAGAATAGAATAGAATAGAATAGAATAGAATGCAATAGAATAGAATAGAATAGAATAGAATAGAATAGAATAGAATAGAATAGAATAGAATAGAATAGAATAGAATAGAATAGAATAGAATAGAATAGAATAGAATAGAATAGAATAGAATAGAATAGAATAGAATAGAATAGAATAGAATAGAATAGAATAGAATAGAATAGAATAGAATAGAATAGAATAGAATAGAATAGAATAGAATAGAATAGAATAGAATAGAATAGAATAGAATAGAATAGAATAGAATAGAATAGAATAGAATAGAATAGAATAGAATAGAATAGAATAGAATAGAATAGAATAGAATAGAATAGAATAGAATAGAATAGAATAGAATAGAATAGAATAGAAGAGAATAGAATAGAATAGAAATATTATGCTTTATTGTCATTGAAAATTGTACAATTTTATAGACAAAGCTTACAAAGAGTCAGAAAAACAATAACAAACACTTCTTCTTCTTAAAGTGCCCTCTCCTCAATGTTCAAAATTTAGCCCTGTCCATTGTCGGATGTTTCTTAGCCACGACAGTCTTTTCCTTCCTCTGTTTTCCTTGGTCTTCCCTTTGACTATACGTTGCCGTTGAGCATATTGGTACTTATTGTTTATCACTATGTGGCCTAGGTATGATGTTTTTTAACTTTCACTGTGTTGAAAAGTACTCTTTCCTTCTCTATTCTATGTAGCACTTTTTCGTTTGAGGTATTCGATGTCCATGAAATTTTGAGGATTCTCCGGTAGATCCACATTTCAAAAGCCTATAATTTATTTACGGATGATGTTTTAAGGGTCCATGTCTCAACTGCATAGAGAAGAGTAGACCAGAGTAGCATTTTGATAAACGTAATCGAATTTCGAGTTTTATTCGAGAATTACAAAGCAGTTTTTGATTTTTTCGGAAGATTATCTGGCATGTTCTATTCTCGATCTTATTTCTAAATCAGGATTTAGGCTGCTATCGATCCAATATCTCAGGTACTCAGATCTATTGACCTGTTCCAAAAAGTGCCCATTTATTGTGTAAGGTAGAGGCACATTTTGGTTTTTTCAGATTGACATCACTTTGGTTTTTTTAATGTTTATTTTCATACCAAATTGCTCACAGGTCAAGTTGGTCTTGTCGATTAGTCGTTGTAGACCCAAGTCGAAATCCACTACCAACTCCGTATCATCTTTGTATCTAATGCTGTTGATATTTATGCCATTCACCTTGTTTCTATCCTTGGAATCTTCCAGTGCCTCTTTAAACAGAAACTCGGAGTGAAGTTTAAACAGCAGGGGTGACAAACAAATCCTCGTCTAAAAGGAACTCCCCTCCTAATTTTTACTTCTGCGGATGTGGACCTTTGTTTGGAGTATTAAACACAACTTATTCAGATTACATAAATCGTCAATATAAATAAAAAAAATGAAGTAAAACAAAAACAATCTATTGCAAAATTTAAATAAATTGCAAATTGCATAATCTACCTTAGTAACTAATAAGTTTAATAAGTTAAGCTGCTGCATCTTCTTCAAGTGCCAATCGGAGGTCGGCAATCATCATAGCTATTCGGATTTTGGAGACGGCTGCTCTGAAAAGTTCATTTCATGTACATCTGTACCATTCCAGGTTGCGCAGTCACGATATTCTGCGTCTCCCTATCAGTGCCGGTCTAACTTAACTTCGGGCCCTGGGCACCAGAGATTTAGTTGCCCCCTTCATTGCTATTCGTTGTCAATTTTTGAAGATATTCTTCTTTAGTGGCGAATCAATTGAGGGTAAAATTGTACATGATCCGCGCGCCTGCGCACACTGACAGTATGTAGTTCTGACAGTATGTAGTTCATTGCTAATCTTTCAAGATAGGTCGATAGGTATGTATGTATCTGTAACCGTGCAAATAAGTTATTAAAAGAATATATTAGTGGTTTTAGGAAATGTATTATTTATTATAATTCTTGTGTTTTTGGATTTGTGTTTCCCTGTAGTAAAATAATAAAAAATATTATGTAAGCATAACATTTTTACACTATATGTCGCCGTGTTGTGTAATTATATCCGAAACTTACATGTCTATTTCTAGGACCTCGCTGGAGTAGTGGGAAATGCGTTAGCACTGAGATTGGAAGGTTGCGGGTTCAATTCCTGGGCGATTCATATATTTTTTTTTATTTTTGGTTGTTTTAATAAAAATTTTTTGAAAGTGGTAGATAAGAAAGTTAGTTTGATTTTTAAATAAAATACAAATAACCTTTTAAGTATATTTACTTCGTTTAAGTTACCTATTATATAATAGAAGAATATCTTCTTACGTGCGTACAAAGTACACACACATTATTTTTTTAACAAAAAACACATGCATTAACCTGCATTAACTATAAACGTTTATTGTAAAACCCATTACAAACGAGAAAAATAGCAAACGTAAAAAATATTCCAAAAAATACATTTAAAAATATAAAAAAACAGAAAGTTTTACATAACAATACATGACAAACAAAAAACATATTCTAAAAAATATATAAGACAAAAATTAGCTCACTTTTTTCTTGACTAGGCATTAGCAAACTGCCATATTAATACTATCAAAATTCAGTTGCTCCACTTCTTCATTTTTTACAATACGATAGTGATAATGCGTCTAGGTTTTCTTGATCCTTTGACCTTCAATATATTAATGTATCTTTATTCTTTTTAAAGCCAAAAAAGACCGCTCACCTGACGCATTAGAAATTGGTATCGTCAAATAAACTTGCAGTAAAGTTAAAAATTGGCAAAAGCCAATTACATCCTGGATGACACCAAATTTTCAAATGTTTATTGAAATTTTGGCATAACGTTATATTATAATGAATAATTTCATTATGCAAGTTCTCTTTGGTTTCATCAACATCTTTTTTATATTCCTCGCATAAAATGTTAATTAACTTTTTGACTTCTTCTTTATTTAGCGTAAAAAAACATCTAACAGCTGATGTAATATCTTTGCAGTATTATATTCTCTTTAAAAGATCTTGAGAAATATAGTGGGCATATAACATTAAATAGGTACTTCAATTCTGAATATCTCTTGCACCTTTAAAATTGTTTCACTTTCAACTGGTTAATCGAAAAATGTTTTTTTCTTTGTTTTTTGAAGGCCAATTCTATAGAATTTGTTTGAGATTATTGCCTTCACAAAAAAATATGTTTAGCTTCTAGTTCAATTTCGCTTAATTTACTTCTTACGTCTCCAACAAAGCTCAAATGTCATTAATTCTACTTCTACTCCAATTGACACGTCCAAGTCCACCGTTTCTAACGTTTGCTTGTTGCATTCACTCGTTTTAAAATCCTTGCCCAAATCAGTGTCAAAAGAGTATCCAAGTTAACCTGTCTCAAATGTATTCATTTTATTATGCAGTGCCTTGGCTTCACTTCTAACTGCTGATTTTTTGTCTCTATTATTGCTTAACTGAAAAAATATGTTTGATGGATCCGTAGTTTTTAAGTAAAGCATTTACAGCGTCAAAAGTTTCTACGTGTTTTGTTTTCATCGCTTCCAGGAATTCATTGCAAGTTTGGTCAGACAGATAACTAACTGAACCTTTTTCTTTATTCGCATTCCGCTGTAAATGCTGAGCTAAGAAGTTGTCAAAAGCAAAGTATACAAGACAACTTAAATAATTTCTCTTATGACGACTCGTTAAATTTTCATGGGATCAACGAAAAGCTAGTCCTTGAGAAGCAAGTAATTTAATGGTGACAACAACTCTTCTTAGGTCTTAGGACCTTTACTCAATAGTCAGCTTAGCGTTCTACTTGCTCTTTCAAACCAGCGTCTATAACTCCAATTTAACTGATGATCAATCTAACTCCAACTGATGATCTTGTTATTAATCTAACCATAGAGTTCAGATGAAATTTACTTTCTTCGTGAGATTTGAGTAAACTATTCAAATATTTCTAGTGGGTAATATATATCAAAAATCAGTTAAATTACTTTTTTTCAATTGAAAATAATTTGCACGGGTAACAATAAACAACTTTAACACTTCTCTTCGCTTCCATTGGGTTTTACTCTATAAGAGTTGCTTTCATTTAATCTTCTATAATAAGCTTTGTCTCCAGCTTCATACATTTTTTTACAATTTTCTAAGGAATCGCTCTTTGGTTTAAAAGTTGTCACAGTTCTTATTTATCAGTCTTAAAATCAGACCATATCGAAATCGCAGGTATTTCGTAGTCTTTTTCTCTATTTAAAAAAATATGGTCCTCGATTATTTAGCGGATTTTAATTTGTTATTAATAAAAGGAAGCGTCCCTACGGGCCCTTCCGGGGCCCGGGCCCTTGGGCGGCCGCCCCAATCGCCTAATGGATAAAACGGCACTGCTCCCTATGCTTCTCTTTCCTTGAATCTTTCCCTACATAATGAGTTGGAGCAAGTTGTATCTCTCTCCATGTGTAATATGTCTGAGATATTCCAATTTTCGGGTTTTGATTGTATTTACGATTTACATTTCTTTATTCATCTTATTCAGAACCTCTTTGTTTGTGACGTGTTTTATCCATGATATTTTCAGAGTTCTTCTATACACCCACAACTCGAATGATTCCAGTTTTTTCATTGACGCCGCATTCAAGCTCCAAGCTTTCATTCCTTAAAACAAAGTCGAGAAAATGTAGCACCTAGCCAACCTTACTCTTAGCTCTAACTTCAGATCTCTTGTGCAGAGCATTTTTCTATATATATATATATATATATATATATATATATATATATATATATATATAAACAAATGAAATAGAGAATGCGGAAAAATCCCCTTACGAACAATTCACACATCCACTACTTCGGGCTGGGAAAATTTTTTTGAATAGAATCGAAGATCCAAACACCAGCTCTTAGAAATGTGTTTCGCCCTCTTCAACCTCTATGGGCTCATCGGTGAAGATGAGAGGTTGAATATCTTCAGACACATTCCAATCAAAAAACAACATTCGAGACCTAGACATAGCAGTTTATGTTTTTTATTGTTTTTTATTCAACATTTACGTTCCTGCTATGAAGTAGTGGATGTGTGAATTGTTCGTAAGGGGATTTTTCCGCATTCTCTATTTCATTTGTTTGTTTTCGTACGAGTGGTCGTCCAAACCAGTACCTGTGGATCTTTTGATCACTGAGTGTGTTTCAAAGATCTACATCTTTTGTTTTTTCATATATATATATATATATATATATATATATATATATATATATATATATATATATATATATATATATATATATATGCACCGTTCTTCTTAGGCGTCAACGCCCTTCGGTAGGGATCTATGGAGGAGTATCACCAAGCCGAAAGCCCTTATCCCTTGCCGTACCGCTCCTCCATAGGCCGATCAGACACTAGTTTATTCCAGAACAAGTCGTAGACTCTATTGAGTTTTATACTACGGCGTTGGCCTTTTATAAATTTCATGACCTAGCTGAGGCTCGAACCAGCGATCGCAAATCGCAAATCCACTAAACTTGTCGATCGACTGCACCTCAGATAACTAAACCGCCTAGAGCATTTTTCTCATTTTATTAAAATTAGCTCTAGCCTTTTCGATTCTAATTTTAATTCCCTGAAAGTAATGGAGTTGACCGTTGTTCCAAGATGCATACTGGTACTGGTCTACTGTCTACTCATTCGTAATGTTGTTAATGGGAACTCCATTTACCTTTATTCCAGCTATTTTACCCTGAAGAGGATCTCTTCTGGTTAATTCTACTCCTTCTTCTTCTTCTTCTTCTTCTGCTTTTAGGACTGCTTAATTGCTACGGTAACCAACGTCGCTAAAATGGACCTAAAAGACTTCTTCAATGCTTTTTCTTATCTTCATTCAATCCTTGAAAGTAGTGAAACATGTACCAGTAACAACCAAAAGTTTAATAAGAAAGTAAATTTTTACTAGCAACAGAATATGTGTAAACAAACTTTCCGTTCTTTGTTTAAAAGAAATTCTATTTCACCAAATAAATAGTAATAAAAAAACTAATTAGCAAAATTGAAGTACGCCTTCTTCTTCTTAACGTGCCCTATCAAGTCCCCTTGACGTTGGCGACTAACATGGCGAAACTGTCTCTGTCTCGAGCTATTCTAAATAGGTGTTCTGCTTTCTTTATTCCTGTCCACTCCCGGATATTTTTCAACCAAGAGGCCTGCTTTCTACCAATTCCTCTGCGTCCTTCGATTTTACCCATCATAATAAGTTGAAGAATATTATACCGGTCTCCCCTTACTACGTGACCAAAATAGGCCATCTTTCTATATTTGATGTTATCAAGCAGCTCACGGGTAGCATTTGCTCTCTTAAGGACTGCCACATTTGTCAGCATAGCCGTCCATGGTATTTTTAGAATACGTCTGTGCAGCCACATTTCAAAGGCCTCCAAACGGTTAATGGTGGATATTTTTAATGTCCATGCTTCGACACCATACAAGAGGACTGACCAAATGTAGCATTTAATCATGCGCTTTCGAAGTTGAAGTTGCAAGGTATCATTACAGAAGAATGACCTCATCTTTAAAAATGTCGTGCGGGCTATCTCGATTCTACATTTTATCTCTTTATCTGGATCTAGTTGTTCAGTAATATGGCAACCAAGATATTTAAAACTGGGTACTCTTTGAATCATATGACCATCAACATATAACCGTGAATCTTGATGGGCCAAACGGCTAAATACCATGTACTTTGTTTTTGAACAGTTTATATTTAGGCCAAACTCTCTTCCCACTCTGTCAATGGCATTTAAAAGGTGTTGTAATCCATTCATATCATCACTTAAAATAACTGTATCGTCTGCATATCTGATTGTATTTATCAGAATTCCATTAACCTTCACACCCCATTCCAAATTATGCAGCGCTTCCTTAAATATTCTATCTGAATACAAATTGAACAACAGTGGGGACAGTATACAACCCTGTCTGACGCCTCTTTGTATTTTGCATATTTCTGTTGATTTTCCATTTATGCAAGCTGTCGCTGTTTGACGCCAGTATAATTTTTCTATGATTCGTACATCTTGACTATCAACTCCTTTATCCTTTAGTATTTTAATTAATTTGTGATGTTGTACTCGATCAAAGGCCTTCTCATAGTCAATAAATACAGCAAAGACGTCTTTCCTTTGATCTCGGCATTTCTGCAATAACACATTTAGTGCAAAGAGTGCGTCCCGGGTTCCCAGTCCATTTCTGAAGCCAAATTGTGTTTCATCCTGGTCTTCTTCACATTTATCTCTGATTCTACTGTGGATTATACGTAGAAAGATTTTCAAGGTGTGGCTCATAAGGCTTATCATTCTATAGTCGCTACAGTTTTTCGGACGTTGTTTTTTTGGTAGGGTTATGAATTCGGACTTTAACCAATCTTCAGGGATATCACCAGTCGAATAAACATCATTGAAAAGTTTGACTAGTATTCCAATGTTTTCCTCATTTATGAGCTTTAACATTTCTGTAGGTATGTTGTCGGGACCAACGGCTTTATTGTTTTTTGCCAATTTTATAGCATGTTGTATTTCTGATTTTAGTATTTCTGGTCCTTCACCTTCATCTAAAGTGTCCAGTTCTTCGGGTCTATCATCATTATACAGTTCATTTATATAATTATACCAGGTAGTTCGGATTTCGTGTTCGTCTATTATCATTTTTCCCGACGAATCGGTTATAGTATGTGGAGTTTTCTTATAATAAAGACCAGCTACTTCTCTAACTTTTTTAAACATATTAAACGTATCATGTTTTTCATTCAACTTTTCTAATTCCTTGCATTTATCCTCCATCCATTTTTCTTTAGCTACCTTTATTTTTTGTTTAATTAGTTTTTGTTTTTCTTTGTATTCTGTTTTGTTATCTTTCAGTTTTCTTCTCTGCTCCATCAATTCCAGGATTTCATCAGTCATCCATTGTTGTTTTTTGTGCCTCTGCATCGTTGTCGTATATTTTTCCATTACTTTCCAGGTAAGATCTTTAAACGTGTTCCATATTTCTGTATTGTTTTCATTTGTTGAATTCTTTAGCTGCTTATTCAGGTCATTTTCTATTAGCGTTTTGTTGGATGCTGATATATGTAATTTTAGTAATGAAGTACGCCACTATTCGTTAAATAAATAGCAAGCCTATTAAAAATATTTATTGCAAAAACCAGTCATTAGTTTTGCCATTTGTTACTAGCATTAAACCGTATGGTGAACAGATGCTAAAAACTACTTAAAAATAGGTCATTAAAATACTAAAACACGAATATGCAAAATGGTGAACTTGATATGTTTGTTAGAAATGGCAAATTCGGGTTTTAGCATAGGGTTGAACTGATTCGGTCCATTACTAAGCTTTGTTTTCATTTAGCGATATATTATTTACCTTGCAGTCCTCACATTCAAGTATATCTTCTTTTCTTATCTAATTATATTTTGGAGTCATTGTGTCCACTTTTGTACGTAATTCTTTGGGTTTCTCTCTTTTGAAAGAATGTGTATAAAATCGCCACATCTAATGCTGCTGCTAATTCAAGCATACCATCTTCAGCTTCTTACCAAACGTACAACGTGTACAACGTATTGTCAACATCATCACGTAGCGCTACAACCTGACTGTACAACTTTTTTACAATTTGTTCAGTCTTCCATCAATAATGGAATGTTGGTTATAATGAAATGCATTTTCCGGAGATCTGCTTGGTTGTTATCTCTCAATCGCATTCTGGCACGTCCGAGTGGTCTTTTGCCTGTATGAATCTCCTCCCTCCCATTATGGGAGTCCCATACCAGTCTTACAAATCTCTCGTTATGAAGTCTGTGTACGTGGCCTGGCCATCTTAGTCGCTGTGATTTAATAATTTCTTGGACAATATCGGCGCCTTTATTGTCAATAGAGCGCCAATAAAGACAACAATAAGAAACAAACATCTTGGTGGACGAATGAAATTAAAGAACAAGTAAGAAAAAAGAAGAAAATATGGAAAGAATATTTAAATAATAGAACAGAAGCAAATTATACAAGCTACAAGGAACAGAGAAACATAGTAAAACAAATGGTAATGAGCGAGAAACAGAGAAGTTGGACAGAATTTGGAGAAAAAATAAAGGTAATCAGAAGCTATTCTACAAAGTACTCAAAAATCTGAGAAAAGAAAAAGTAGATATAAATTCAAGTGCAATAAAAAACGAAGCTGGGGAGATATTGACCGACGAGGAAGAGATAATGGAAAGATGGAAAGAATACTTCAAGAATCTACTAAACACAGAACAGAAAGTAGAAAATCAGGATGATGAAATGGATGAGGAAGAATGGAATGTAGAAAGAGAGGTAATAAATTAAGATATAACTAGAGAAGAGTTAGAAGAAGTTATAAGGAGTCTAAAGAACGGGAAAGCACCAGGAAGAGATAATATAACATCGGAAATGATAAAATATATGGGAAATAGTGGAAAACTAGTATTATTAGATATATATAGACAAGCATGGCGGGAAGAAACAACGCCTGAAGATTGGAGAATGGGCTTAATATTGCTAATACACAAGAAAGGTGATAACAAAGATTGTAACAATTATAGGGGACTAAGATTATTAAGCAAAATAACAAAAATATACGAGAAAATAATAGAGAAAAAATTGAGATTGATCACAGAAAACACATTAACAGAATCTCAAAGTGGATTTAGAGAAGGTAGAAGTACACAGGATCATATTATATTCACTTTGAAATAAGTTATTAGCAGGAAGTGGATAGCAGAGAAACCCATATATTTAGCCTTTATGGACCTGGAAAAGGCATTTGATAAAGTCAATAGAGAAACAATTTGGAAATGTTTAAAAAGGAAAAATGTAGATCAGAAACTAATAAGGGTAATACAAAGTTTATATAAAGAAACAAATAACTGTGTAATAAGATATAATATGATAACAGAAAAAATTGCTGCAAATGTAGGAGTTAGACAGGGAGGGGGATTGAGTCCGCTTCTTTTCATAATATTTATGGATGAAATAATAAGAGAAACGAAACAAAGAACTAAACCAATATACATAGGATATAGGAAATTAGAACAAATAGGGATGACAGAATGTGCATTTGCGGATGATGTGATTATTACAGCAGGAAACGAGAAAGGCCTACGAGAAAGCTTGATAGTATGGAATGAGGTATTAACAAAATACGGTATGAAATTGAATAAGAGTAAGACAAAGACAATGGTAATAGATAGAAATAGAAAAAGAATAAATGTGCAAATAGATGGAGTAGAAATAGAGCAAGTCAGTAAATATCAATACCTAGGTGTAATATTTGAAGAAAACGGAAAACAAGAAATAGATATAAATTATAGGATACAAAAAACAAATAGACTATATTATGCAATAAACAGTGGATTTGTAAATAGACGAGAAATATCAAGAAAAACGAAAATGAGTGTATACAAAACTGTGTATAGACCTGTACTCACATACGGATGTGAATCGTGGGTATTGACAAAAAGGGATAAAAGTAAATTGCAGACAATAGAAATGAAATACTAAGAAGAGTAATGGGAGTGACAAGAAGAGATAGAGTTAGGAATATAAAAATAAGAGAAGAATTAGAAATAGAACCAGTAGAAACTTATATAGAAGAAAGACAGCTGGGTTGGTGGGGACACCTTCAAAGAATGAGTGATAATATACCTGTTAAAAGAATCTGGGAAAGCAGAAATATAGAAAGGAAAAAACGTGGTAGACCAAGAAAACAACGGAATGCATTAATAATGGATATTTTGGAAAAGAGGGGAACAACATGGAACGATGCCAAAAACTAACAGAAAACAGAAAGATATGGAAGAAATTTACGAAGAACAAAAAAGAATAAAAGAAACAGAAACAGATCCCGACACCTTATATATATATATATATATATATATATATATATATATATATAAATATATATATATACATATATATATATATATATATATATATATATATATATATATATATATATATATATATATATATATATATATATATATATATATATGTTACACTTGAAGTTTCCGCGGGAGCTATATGTGCTTTCTGTTGTTTTCCGGGTTTGACTCCGCGTTGAATAATTTTGGTTTTGATAAAAACCATTATTTTGACGACGTTTCGGCAAGATCTCACTTGCCATTGTCAAGTCAGGTAGTTCCGCTTCTTGCTGCTGCTTGAAGTAAACTTTTTACTTCTAGTTTACTTCAAGCAGCAGCGAGAAGCGGAACTACCTGACTTGACAATGGCAAGTGAGATCTTGCCGAAACGTCGTCAAAATAATGGTTTTTATGAAAACCAAAATTATTCAACGCGGAGTCAAACCCGGAAAACAACAGAAAGCATATATATATTATATATATATATATATATATATATATATATATATATATATATATATATATATATATATATATTGTTATATTTCTATTTGATATGAAAATTAAAATTTGATAATTATAAACAAAATTCAATTTAATATAAAATATTTTCAATTTTCTCAACCACGGGCATATAAATTTAGAACAACCTGTATACAACAAATTGTTATATTTAATTTTAAGAAGTGATTAAATAAGACTCAAGTGAAATCGATAATAGGTCATAATCGTTGTTCGCGGAAGGTTCGATCATTAGCCGATGCTAAATAAGACTTAGTAGAAATAGAGAATAGGTCATTAAAATTTTGTAATTAGTAGAAAGTAATTTTAGAATGGGAATTAACTATTTTTCTTTTGAAATCCATTAAGCATATTTAGAAAGTTTAAAAATTGGTTTTGAGGAATACTGCGAATGAGAGTTGGTGGTGGAAGTTTGATTTGTGAATCTGGAAGGGATATTTAGAAAGTAGGGGAATGAATGACAAATAGAGATCAGAATGTTTTGAGCTGTCGAGAAGTGAAGTCCAGTAGTAGACGGTAGTGTACGGAGAGTGAGAAAGCCGGTGTAGTTCCGTGAGTGTGGAGTATCTATCGTGGAACGAGAGGTAGGCCAGGTTGAGAGTAAAAGAACCTCTTTGAGCCAAGAGTTCCCGGTAGCTGATTGCAGTTTCGAAAAAGGTAGAACACAGCATCACGACAGAAGCAGGAAGCGAGAGCTATACGAGATAGTTTCAGAGGAGAACATTACTGGAAGCCAGGACGAGGTTTTGATTGCAGCCAAGGATAGCAGGAAACGGGTCTTGTGTGAAGACATTCTCAGTTCACCAGAAAAAGGTCAGTCTCATTTGTTTGGACATGAATGTATGGGTTTTTCGTATTAAATACCACATTTAAAATTAAAGAAACATAATCAATAATATCAGAAAAGCTTCATCAAACTTAAATAGAATTGTTGCTAATAAATCATAATAGTTAAATGTTAATAAAAACTTTCAATTGGAAACCAAAAGGAAATAAGATTCCCATGTGTAAATGTTATGTTTAAGAATAATAAGATATAGCAAATATTAAGCAGTGAGTGCCATTTAAATAAAATAAACAATATTTTGATTACAATTGTAACCCATATGTGTTATTATTTTACTCTTTTCTTTCCTATCCCGATTAGGAACCATTAAGAAATACTTAGAAGCCACGTATGTAAGTACTTAATTTTATAAAAAGCCCTGAGATTGAAAACACATTGATATGTGATCTGGTAAATTAATTAGATTATTATTCATGCATTGATTAAATTAAATGACATATAAAAATATTATCTCATATCAATAATAAAGATCACATCAATATATATATATATATATATATATATATATATATATATATATATATATATATATATATATATATATATATATATCAACTATATATCTTACAACTATAACAATGATTATAACATTGTAGATTCTTTTCATTTTAGTGAATTTATTAATGACTTTAAACTTCCACAAGGTTACATTTTAGTGAGTTTTGATGTGGTATCTCTCTTCACCAATTTACCTTTAGCTAGTGTCACTACCTCTTTAAGAAATCACTGGAGCTCCATCCAACCTAACTGTCCTGTGTCCTGGGATGTATTTGCAGAACTTTTGCAATTAGTATTTGACACCAATTTTTTAGTCTTTGACGACAAATATTACCTACAAATTTTTGGGACACCTATGGGTTCCTCAATCTCTCCCATCCTAGTCAACTTTGTACTGGATGATTTAGTGTCTGACCGTTTGAGTCTTTTGGATTTCCAAGTCCCTTTTATTAAGCGGTATGTTGATGACCTACTATTAGCCTTACCTCCAGACAAGATACAGGCCACCTTGTCTATTTTCAATGAGTTTGATCCTCACTTACAGTTCACTGTTGAACTTGAGGATCCCACCACTAAAAGTATTCCCTTCTTAGACATGCGTGTCATAAGAATGGGAGACAATACTTTAACTACAAGTTGGTATAGGAAACCAATGGCCTCCAATAGGTTTCTCAACTACCATTCTTGTCATCCCTTGAAATATAAGCTAAACCTTATTAAAGCTTTAAGCTGCAGGCTTAATAGGTTGACACATCCGACTAATCGAAGGGAATCCCTTATACTGCTCAGAAACATATTGATTGAGAATTCCTACCCATCTTCCCTTATTAACAAATACCTCAATTCACAGAGTTATGGTTCTTCTTTAAATGACATACCCAATGGTGACCAACTCAGATCAATATCAAACAACACTGTTCTGCCTACTACTGTACTTGGGACTCCAACTACCCATTACTCCTCTTTACCATATTTTCCTCATGTTACTGAAAAACTGATTAAACTGTATAAAAATAACAACATTCCTGTCAAAATTGCTGTTAAGAATGCCAGGACGGTCAAAAATTTGTTTTCTAAAACTAAAACACCCTTGTCCCTTTTGGAACAAGTTAACGTTATCTATCACATACCTTGTGCTGAGTGTGACTCGTGCTATATCGGTCAGACAGGGAGATCATTAAGGGGGCGTCTTACAACGCACCGCAGTGATATTAACTTATCCAAGCATACGTGTGCTCTTTCTCAGCATGCGATTACCACAAAACACAAGGTAGACTTCAATGAAGTTAGGATTCTTGGCAATGAACGCAATCTCGTGAAAAGGCAGTTCTTGGAAATGTGTTCAATACTGAAGCACCCCAATGCTCTTAATAAAAGAACGGACATTAGTAACCTGAGTCAAATTTATCATGCATTAATATTGCAGAATTAGTCATTATCAGTGTCTACTTTATTATGGTCCCCTATGGTGTGTTTCTGTATACATTTTCACTCTTAAATATATTCAATAAAATTTTTTACTTTAACCATAACTATTATTAACTTAATTTTTATTGCTGAAAATTTTTGATAAAATAGTTTAATAAAAATTTTTAAATTAATTGGATTTACATAATTCTCATTAATTACTCAGTTCTATAGTGTGATGAACCTTGGACTGTGGAAGTTGGATGAGTTTATAATTTCGTTTGGCTGGCTAACCAGCTATAACCGAGTCACTTATGGTGATTGGGAAAGATCGTTCCTCACTTGGTTGTTTTTTTTTTTTTATTCGAACCATTCCTTGAAAGTTAAATGGTGTTTGTTAACCACCTGTTACTTTCTTTTTAATGTTTCGAACTAACAACAAGTTTTCTTTACAATATTATAATACATCTTTAAAATTACCGCTCAAATGCATTAGCGGTTGGTATTTCGCCTTGTTGCTGTCAATTTTGACTTCAAGGTCACTGTCTTTTACGGGATGGTTCGTTGTTCTTAGAAATGCCCATTTTGCCGAGTGAATTTGAATAGTGTAGAAGCTTTTGTGGTAACTTTTAATACTTTTTTATTAATTTGCAACTTTAAACTTTTACAATCATTTTAATAATGTTACCCAAAGTCAAAATCAAACTAAATTAATATGCTTTTGTTGGAAGGTTGATCTTGGTGATCTTACTAGTTCTCGGCGAATACAAGTTTTTTACATAAAATTTTTTTTATACATGTATGATAACCACATACTTCTTTTGCTGTTCTAAGTCTTTGTTAAATTGTAAACTGTACTTAGTATTATTGATTGTTTCTACACCTAACGATTCAATGGTTCATTGTTTCAAGCTTTTGTTACTTTTTATACCTTTGACTGCTACATGTCTTTTTGAGGTAACACTGTTATATTAACTTCTCTATGGATGTTTGGTTTTTTTCATATTGTTCTTTTTAGATGAACTGATGATGCTCTTTGATCAGAGAGCGAAACGTCTTCGAATAAATAGATGAAGTAGCCACCTTCTTTGTCTTATTTCTCCACCTATTGACCGAAAAACCCTCCACTCTTCGAGTGATCCTTAATTTATATTGGATTAACGGTCGTACTCCTTTTCTCGATGCTTTCTGTTACAGAGGGGTTTTACGCCACCACCAGGCGCATTCATGGAGAACCGGCAGTGAAGAAGCTGAAAAGATGGACCAACCTGACAGAGAAACTAGCGACAGCAGAAGCAAGAAGAACCTTTCTTCTTGAGTGTAGGAGAACTAAGAAGATCCCAAGATTCATCACAGACACCACTTCTAACATCCTCTCTTCAACTTCAAGCTCCACTAATGAAACACTCTACCGCAGAAGCCAGGCATTAAACAGACAGGTGAGGGCACGATTACTTAATTTCCATATATCTAAGGTTCACACTGATATTAAGTTTATTATTTCTCAAATCAATAATGTCACTGCTTTCTTGGATAACAACCTTCCTGACCAATTGTTGGATACTTTTGAGTCATCTTTACATAGAAAATTCAATTTTGTTTACCAAAAATCCATGGTACATCTTCATAAGAAGCTTGATAACTTAGACACCCCAGATTTTAAGAAAATTCCATTCAACCCTAAGTGGATTAAGAATCTTTCTAATATTGAGGTTCCTCAGGACATTCTAAAGTTGTTGTCTTTGGGTCCTAAATTTGGCCTACACCCAACTTTCAAAGATTATTCTGTTAGTAAAATATTGGCCGATGTTGAGAATATTTTGTCTCATGCAGACAGATCTGACCTTCTATCTCTTAGGTCTTCTTCCAACAATATTCTGTTGAATTTTACTAAACGCCCTAGACAACCCATATCGGAGTTAGATAAGATATACAGGGAGACGGTATCGTTTTTAAAAACCCACCCTGATCTTCTCGTTCTCACTAGTGACAAAGGTAATGCCACTGTACTCATGGATAGAGATCAATATCTCAGTCTTAGTCAATCTTTGTTAGATGATGATAGGTACTACCAACCTCTCTCTACCAACCCTTGTTCTAAATTCACTAATAAAATTAATAAATTCATTACTCATCTTAAAAACATAAAGATCATTGACCAACCTCTAGCAAAATCTTTACATAACTATGATGGTTATGCTCCTAGATTTTATTGTCTACCGAAAATACATAAGCCTACACTCAGTATGAGGCCCATTGTCTCTTCAATTAATTCACCCAATATAAATATTGCTAAATTTTTGACTGACATCTTGTCAAAATCTTACAACTATAACAATGATTATAACATTGTAGATTCTTTTCATTTTAGTGAATTTATTAATGACTTTAAACTTCCACAAGGTTACATTTTAGTGAGTTTTGATGTGGTATCTCTCTTCACCAATTTACCTTTAGCTAGTGTCACTACCTCTTTAAGAAATCACTGGAGCTCCATCCAACCTAACTGTCCTGTGTCCTGGGATGTATTTGCAGAACTTTTGCAATTAGTATTTGACACCAATTTTTTAGTCTTTGACGACAAATATTACCTACAAATTTTTGGGACACCTATGGGTTCCTCAATCTCTCCCATCCTAGTCAACTTTGTACTGGATGATTTAGTGTCTGACCGTTTGAGTCTTTTGGATTTCCAAGTCCCTTTTATTAAGCGGTATGTTGATGACCTACTATTAGCCTTACCTCCAGACAAGATACAGGCCACCTTGTCTATTTTCAATGAGTTTGATCCTCACTTACAGTTCACTGTTGAACTTGAGGATCCCACCACTAAAAGTATTCCCTTCTTAGACATGCGTGTCATAAGAATGGGAGACAATACTTTAACTACAAGTTGGTATAGGAAACCAATGGCCTCCAATAGGTTTCTCAACTACCATTCTTGTCATCCCTTGAAATATAAGCTAAACCTTATTAAAGCTTTAAGCTGCAGGCTTAATAGGTTGACACATCCGACTAATCGAAGGGAATCCCTTATACTGCTCAGAAACATATTGATTGAGAATTCCTACCCATCTTCCCTTATTAACAAATACCTCAATTCACAGAGTTATGGTTCTTCTTTAAATGACATACCCAATGGTGACCAACTCAGATCAATATCAAACAACACTGTTCTGCCTACTACTGTACTTGGGACTCCAACTACCCATTACTCCTCTTTACCATATTTTCCTCATGTTACTGAAAAACTGATTAAACTGTATAAAAATAACAACATTCCTGTCAAAATTGCTGTTAAGAATGCCAGGACGGTCAAAAATTTGTTTTCTAAAACTAAAACACCCTTGTCCCTTTTGGAACAAGTTAACGTTATCTATCACATACCTTGTGCTGAGTGTGACTCGTGCTATATCGGTCAGACAGGGAGATCATTAAGGGGGCGTCTTACAACGCACCGCAGTGATATTAACTTATCCAAGCATACGTGTGCTCTTTCTCAGCATGCGATTACCACAAAACACAAGGTAGACTTCAATGAAGTTAGGATTCTTGGCAATGAACGCAATCTCGTGAAAAGGCAGTTCTTGGAAATGTGTTCAATACTGAAGCACCCCAATGCTCTTAATAAAAGAACGGACATTAGTAACCTGAGTCAAATTTATCATGCATTAATATTGCAGAATTAGTCATTATCAGTGTCTACTTTATTATGGTCCCCTATGGTGTGTTTCTGTATACATTTTCACTCTTAAATATATTCAATAAAATTTTTTACTTTAACCATAACTATTATTAACTTAATTTTTATTGCTGAAAATTTTTGATAAAATAGTTTAATAAAAATTTTTAAATTAATTGGATTTACATAATTCTCATTAATTACTCAGTTCTATAGTGTGATGAACCTTGGACTGTGGAAGTTGGATGAGTTTATAATTTCGTTTGGCTGGCTAACCAGCTATAACCGAGTCACTTATGGTGATTGGGAAAGATCGTTCCTCACTTGGTTGTTTTTTTTTTTTTTATTCGAACCATTCCTTGAAAGTTAAATGGTGTTTGTTAACCACCTGTTACTTTCTTTTTAATGTTTCGAACTAACAACAAGTTTTCTTTACAATATTATAATACATCTTTAAAATTACCGCTCAAATGCATTAGCGGTTGGTATTTCGCCTTGTTGCTGTCAATTTTGACTTCAAGGTCACTGTCTTTTACGGGATGGTTCGTTGTTCTTAGAAATGCCCATTTTGCCGAGTGAATTTGAATAGTGTAGAAGCTTTTGTGGTAACTTTTAATACTTTTTTATTAATTTGCAACTTTAAACTTTTACAATCATTTTAATAATGTTACCCAAAGTCAAAATCAAACTAAATTAATATGCTTTTGTTGGAAGGTTGATCTTGGTGATCTTACTAGTTCTCGGCGAATACAAGTTTTTTACATAAAATTTTTTTTATACATGTATGATAACCACATACTTCTTTTGCTGTTCTAAGTCTTTGTTAAATTGTAAACTGTACTTAGTATTATTGATTGTTTCTACACCTAACGATTCAATGGTTCATTGTTTCAAGCTTTTGTTACTTTTTATACCTTTGACTGCTACATGTCTTTTTGAGGTAACACTGTTATATTAACTTCTCTATGGATGTTTGGTTTTTTTCATATTGTTCTTTTTAGATGAACTGATGATGCTCTTTGATCAGAGAGCGAAACGTCTTCGAATAAATAGATGAAGTAGCCACCTTCTTTGTCTTATTTCTCCACCTATTGACCGAAAAACCCTCCACTCTTCGAGTGATCCTTAATTTATATATATATATATATATATATATATATATATATATATATATATATATATATATATATATATATATATATATATATATATATATATATATATATATCGGCGCCATTGTAGAGTGCTTTAAGTCGATATTGGTTCTGATCCTATACAGGTTTGTCGTGATGTCGTGGTGAGGTCCGAAAATTTTTCTAACGGTTATTACAACCTTTTGTAGCTTCGATGACAATTTGCTGATATCGTTCTCGATCTTGCGCGGCATGTAACAATTCGTCTGCTGATAAGCCAGTCCATTGACGAAGGTTTCGGAGCCATGAATATTTCTTCCTACCAATTCCTCTTTTTCCGTCGATCTTTCCGTTGAGTATTAATCGTAGTAACCAGTATCTGCTACTTCTCATTATATGCCCAGATATTCAAGTTTTTCTCTTTTCTATCATCTTCATCAAGTCACCTTCGCCTTGACCAATCTATTTGAAATGCGTTTAACACATGATATTCTGAGTATTGTGCGATATTGCATCTGTGTTCGATGTTCCCACACTAATCAAATATTAATCTGTAAAATGAACTGGATAGAGAAAGATGCAGATTTGAAAAGGAAATAGCCGATATTGTTTGTAGAGCAATTGTCGCCAACGTCATAAATACCTGGGAAAGTTCCTTTTATGATAACAAAGGTAGCTCCGAAATGAATAACAGGATCTTATATAAGCGTTTGGAATTAAAACATGGATACAAGATAATATACCTACACAAATTATCTTTCAGGTAGCAGTGTAAAAGGTCTTCGAGACCAAAATCTACAATGTCATATCCGATTATCCGAAAGTATTTACCATCAGGTGTATTCGCGGAGAAAATCCTGAACTTACCCAGAGGGAGAACGCTGGCGCATTAGGTGCTCAGAGGAAAACATTCGACCTCCAAGAACGTTCAATTTTGTAATGCGCAAGCGTTCTCCCTCTGGGTAAGTTCAGCATTTGATCCGCGAATACAGTTATAATGTCCTTAACATATAATATAATCTATTATCCATCTTTCTAAGAACTCCGAACTTATTAATGCGTCGCTTTCGACATCTCAGCAGGGGTTCAGTCGACGTACGCCGCCCCGTCTGTGTTAGCGCTTAATCTTTTCGAAAGATTCGACTTACTGAACTGATTCTGATAAAATCGTTTACCTTGGACAGCAACTAAATTGTAACGCAGAAAGTCACGGCGACATTAGATCTAGGATAGAGCAGGCTACAGCCGCTTTTAGAAGGATGTCCAAGGTGTTATGTAACAGAGACCTAAAATTGGCATTGAAGATACGCCTACTTCGCTGCTACGTGTTCTCGGTCTTACTTTATGGTTTCGAGTCCTGGACTGCGAATAAAATCGATCTAAATCGCCTTGAGGCTTTCGAAATGTGGTGCTATAGAAGCTATTAAAAGTTTCCTGCGTGGAAAAGATTCGAAACTCCACAATACTAGAACGTCTTAGCAAGATTACTGAGATCATAAAAAGCATCAAGCAGAGAAAGCTAGAGTACTTCGGACATGTAATGAGAGGTTCCAAATTATATAGGTCTGGATCCCGCGTATGAAAAAAAAGTTGATTAATAGCAAGCTGAAAATTTGTTAATAGCTTAAGAGTGTCTAGTCGGATAAACTTTGATATATGGGAACACTGGAACAGGGGCAGTTTTAATTGTGGAACAGGTTAAAAATTTGGAACGGTCACACCACGAAAACGGCACATTTATTTTGTCCGACAGAACAGGCTTAAACTCTTCGAACAGAGATTAAACTCTCATGCAAAAATCAGACTGCTATTTATCACCAAATGGGCGTTTTAATGAGTGGAACATGTAGAATATGTCAAATGACAGGAATTATGACAGGTGATAAATAGCAGTCTGATTTTTGCATGAGAGTTTAATCTCTCTTCGGAGAGTTTAAGTCTGTTCTGTCGGACAAAATAAATGTTCCGTTTTCGTGGTGTGACCACAATTAAAACTGCCCCTGTTCCAGTGTTCCCATATATCAAAGTTTATCCGACTAGACACCCTTAAGCTATTAACAAATTTTCAGCTTGCTATTAATCAACTTTTTTTCATACGCGGGATCCAGACCTAATAGGTTGCTACACAATATTATGCAAGGAAAAATAGCAGGCAAACGCAGTCCAGGACGAAGAAGAACCTCATGGTTGAAGAACTAGCGAGACTGGTATGGTGTTGATACAATCATGCTATTTAGGGTGGCAGTGAATAAAATTAAGATAGCTATGATGGTAACGAATGTTCTAAAAGGACATGGTATATGAAGAAGAAGAAGAACTGATCCGCCCATTACTGAAATAGATAACAGATAACAGTTACCAAGGACGTCAACTTTTGACCGCGATTAAAATAGTGATAAGAATGTATTTACACCTTTTATATTAAATATTTAAACTCAAACAAAGGATACTCTTAAGTAACACTTACAAATAATATACTATTGTCCAAGTAAAAAATACTGTAGAATAGCTTTAAGCCGGTGAAATATGATATTCTTCAAATATAGATGTTAGGTCAAACGTTTAAGGAGCGGCCCTTTGTGAAAGCATCTGTGTTTTTACGGCCAGACCTCCCGCATATCTATTCACAAGTTTCGTGCAAAAGATTAGTTTTAGTTCGGTAGCTAGCAGTGTATTAGTACTGGAGTGTACGTGTGTTAAGTGATACGAGTGTTTTGTTTGCTGTAATTATTTTGAATATTGGTTTAGTATTTCGTTTGGAGAGTGTCAAGTGTTGATTATTGTAATTTAATTAATGTGAATAGTGATGTGGCGCCCGTGGGATAATGTAAATATCGCGTACGATAACGCTGATATTGTAGAAATTGCCAGTGCTAGTGTGAATGTAATTACTAAAAAAAAAAGAGATCGTAAAGAAGATTCGAATGCATTTAAATGCAGAAACACAGCAAGTATGTTTGAATGTATACAAAAATCTACGTACGAAATTCGGCTTCGATGAAACACTATTGGCACAAGCCACCTCTGATTTAACAGAAATTCCACTTTCTACTGTATATAAAATAGTTAAAAATGAACCCTATCATCGCAAGAAACGATGTGACTACAAATTTTCAAGACCTTTAAATCCTTCACTTGTAAAACTATTGAAAACCACAATATACGACTGCTACAAAAGCAATGAAATACCTACAATAGAAATAATAAGAAAGAAATTGGAAACAACCGGTCGAAATATGAACTGCTGTGAGAAAACTCTTCAAAATTGGATAAAAAAAATGGGCTTTAAGTTCAAAAAAATAAATAAACGTCAAGCAATTATGGAAAGCCAAAGAATAGTCAACAGACGTAATATGTACCTAGAAGAAATTACTAAATATAGGCAAGAAAATAGGAGAATTTATTATTTAGATGAAACTTGGTATGATACCCACGATACAGTAAAGAAAGGATGGACAGATGGTTCAAGCATGTGCATACCAGAAATGCCTGCAAATAAAGGCTCGCGACTAATTATTGTACATTGCGGAGGAAGTGAGGGATGGGTTCCGAATGCTTTAAAATTATGTGGGAAGAAAATGGAAGATTGTAACGTTGACTACCACAAGAATATGGAAGCTGACATTTTTGAAGATTGGTTTGAAAACTCGCTGATCCCAAACTTGGAGAAAAACAGCGTAATAGTGCTTGACAACGCTTCCTATCATTCCCGACAACTCACTAAAATACCAAATACATCTTCAAAGAAAGCTGACCTACAAAATTTTTTAATGGAAAATGATTTGTATTTCGAAGATTTTTACACAAAAAAACAACTTATTGAAGTTCTACACACAAAGCAATTTAGAAAATTATACGCTCTAGAGAGTATTGCCGAAAAGCATGGACACACTATATTGAGACTTCCCCCCTACTTTTGTGTTTTCAATCCTATTGAGTTAATTTGGGGACAATTAAAACCAAGTATAAGGCGTTCAAATAAATTTCCTAAATTTGACAAAAAGGTAATTGAGATCATTAAAAAAGAAGTAGCCAATATTACCAAAGTAGACTGGCAGAAAAGAATCGCCAAAGTGATCAAAGTGGAAGAATATTATAAGAAGATTGGGCACTTCCACATTAATGGTGGAAATAAATTTATTATTGAATTGGGCGATGATAGTGACGAAGAAAATACGGAAGAAGGAGAAAATGAGTTAAGTGTATCAGTATTTTAATTGTTGTGTTGTGTAATTCATTTTCCAAGCATAAGTGTACTAATGAAAAGACTCGGTTAAAAAAATATTTTTAGATTTTGTATTTTTAATAAAAAAAAGAGCGGGGACATGCTTGCATTTTGTGCTGAATTTTAAAGTTTTGAACTGTATACCTAAAGTAATTTTAGATCTAACTGTGTTTTTATAAAGTTCTTTTAGTATCAGTAATTCTAACAATAACAAGATTAATTATAAAAGCTATTCTACATCAGTTATTAATGCAAGCATGCGGTAAGAGGGAGGTCCCTGTGAGGTTAAATGTTATTAAAAAATTGATAAAATTAATTTTAACACATACAATATTATGTCCTGCTTTAACGCTATTTACCTAAGTATAAATAAATATTTTTAACTACATATTTAATTACCAGAAAACACCAGCTGCCGGCCTAATATTAAAGAAGAACAACCCAAAGAAAGCTACAAATCTTACCTATTACACTATATAGATTGCTTGAACTATACCTTTGTTTTCCGTTCCTACTGTTGACTCATAAAGACCGCATGTGGTTTTTTAGATTAATGTTATAATATTTTAGAACTGCCTCAGATATAATGTTCATAAAACCGTGAGTAATGAGAAATGTCTAACCAATTTCAAATATGTATAATAATTATAAAACCACAAATGTAGGACTAGGATTACTATAAAAATTAAGTATAGACTCATATGATGGACAATACTAACATAACACTCGTTATATTTTATTATGTATGTATAACCCGTTAAAATGATGGTAGATACTCGTAAAATTTCACCACGGAAAAGTGGAGGGGAGAACTGTCCGAGCTCCATTTTTTTTAGAATGAAACTTCAAATTTTTCATTTTTTTAAACTGGAACTTCAAATTAAAGGGTGCTGGAAAAAATTATTATATATCACCTTCAATAAGATCAACAGCGGGCATATCATTAAGAGACAAACAAAGTAACAGAAGTATACCCGAACAATGCAAAATTCAAAATATGAACAGGTGGATAAAAACAAGAAAAAAATTGGAACGAACATGTAAACCGAATGGGACCAGATAGATTAGCGAACATCGGTAAAACAACAAGCCGTAGAGCGGAAGATCCGTTGGAAGGCCGCCGAAAAGGCGGAAAGACAATGTACAGTCAACAACAACTGAAACAGAATAAATAGTCTAAGAGCTAGAGGCGAGAAATCATCGTCATAAGTAATATGGAGTTTGGCATGTGAAATGTGTCTATTGTATATCGATAACTATGACCCCTTTCAGGCTGACACCTCAGTGGATACAGGAAGTAGCAATAAGGGATGAAAGGGGAAAGTTGGTGCAGTCATTAAATGTTTTCACCTTCTATTTTGTTAAACCTCCATCGATTTGCATGAAAACTGGTGAGTAGTTAGAGCATAACTCAAGAAGCAAAACTGATATGGTGCCAACGTGCGCTTTTACCCTGGGGGTGGATGCCACCCCTTCTCGGGGGTGAAAACTATTTTATTAAAAATAACCCCACTTATCGATAGAGGGACAAATTTTAAGCAAAATTTGTTACTTCTAATTATTAAAATAAATCAATACTTTTTGAGTTATTTAAAATCAAAGATTTGAATTTTTCGTGAAATAAATGTATGATGTAAAGCGGTTTTTCGTAAATAATTCAAAAACTGTAAGTTTTATCAAAATAGTTACGATTACCAAAATTGAAGTTAATAAAAAATAAAAGAGATTTATTATTCAAAAAACCTTTGAGAATTAATAAAAAGTGAGTTATAGGTGATGGAATGTATATTTTTTTTCGGCTAGTACCCAAATATATGTATTCAAGCTCAAATAACGGGAAAACGGTGCATTTTATAAAATATATTTACTGAACACTTGTCAAAGTACTTAGAAATATGTATCAAATGAGCTCCCGGAAAAGTTGATACCATTAAACATTATGCTACAAACATTTTTCAAAGTTTAGGCTCCAAAAATTTGGTGCTTAATTATTATATTACATATTTATATCAGTTTTTAAAATTGTTTTAAGAAATTTGTATAAAATATAGCAAAAATGTATTTGAATATTATGTCAAATGTGCCCATTATTGGACACCCTCAGTTTCTGTACATATTCAGTTTATACAGGGGCGGTTCTAGACCAAAAAAAGTGGGGGGGGGGAAGGGAACACAACCGGTGAATAAACAAGATAACGTGCCTTTTTAACGAAAATTATAGTACAAAAGTACTGTAAAAACAGAAGGGGGGCAGCTGCCCCCTGCCCCTGGCTAGAACCGCCACTAAGTTTATATCGAAAGAAAAAATTCAATTAAATATCGAAATAATATATCAACATCTTTCACGAGCACGATACATTACAAGTATTTGGTTGAACGCCTATAAAAAAAAATCCAACAGATCTGGTTATTGAACAAAATGGTTGGGAACTTGCTGAAGAAAACACATATAAATTCAAATGGTTTGAAGGGCCTCAAATGCCAGAGATTGTTAGAGGTATTATTTTTGAGAATGAAACAGACGATGAGATGGATGATGAGCAAGCTGATGACGACATTCATAATAGCGAAAGTGATGAAAATAATTATGATAGCGATTTTAGTGAATGTGACAGCGAAAGTGAAAAATAAATAGTATTTTCAACGAAAATTTTGATTTCGTTTATAAATTCGCAAAGTCCGTTCGTTCGTTCCTGCGTTGCCACCCCTGCAATATCTGGAGCTTATGTACCGATGTCAATGTAGTTTTCTCTCCTGAATCCAAATCTGAAAACGGCATTTCGATATCCCAACCCATCTTCGAGATAACCGACCTCAAAGACAAGTTGCATCTCGGGACAGCAATTTATGATTTTTTAGCAATTTTAGATAGCGAGATAATTCTACAATGGAGACACTGTACGTAAAAATGTTAATGAAAATTTCATATTATTTCAAAAATATATTACTTCATATAAACTGCAAAAGAATTGAAATATCAAATAAATAAATATTACTTATTAATTTTAATGTAAGTAATGTTAAATGGCAGGTTACAAATTTTTGGTGCTGTCTACCCAATGATTTATGTATTATGTATATTAAATTGTATAATATACAGTGTGTCTACTTAAGTTGGACACATATATTACGGGACACTTTTTTATTTTTAATTTTATGAAATAAAGTTATAATTCATAAAAAGTTCTGCATCGTCTAAAACCTACGATTCAATCATCAGATAGCAAATTGTATCTATATTATAGGAGGTATTTTAAAAAATATGAATTTCGCTCAAGGTTAAAGTACCTTTTTTTCACACTGTTGTAAATTATTGTTACTACGAAAAATTGTTTGAAATTAAAAACTGAGTTCTAATATATGCAGTAGTTGTTATTATAATTAAATAATTAATAATTATTATAATAATGTAACTATTATCTACATTCTTCTAATAAAAAGAAAATATTTAATTTTTTCTTAAATTAGAGATACATACCAATTATCATTTTCATTTATTCTTTTATTATTAATTTTACGAACAAAAATTATTCTTCATAAAAAGATCTGCATGGTCTAAAATCCAAGATGCAATCATAAACATAAGATTATATAAAATTGTATCGATTTTAGTCGATGTGTAAAAAATATAAATTTCGCTCAAGAAATTCGCTCAGTAAAGTGCCTTTATAGCTCACAATATTTAAATGGTAGGATATAATTGCACATTAAACATAATTTTTAATTCTAAACAACTTTTCATAATAGCAATTTTCCATATTAGGAATTTAAATACATAAAAAACAAAGTTTTCGTTATAATAATGCTCGCATTTTTAACTTGTTATATTTAAATTGTAATAAAACGAACTTGATAATAAATTATAATCCTAACTTCATTTCCGAAATTCCTTTTAAAATTATTCTGTTAACAAATTTCAAAATAAATATATAAATAGCGTATGTTTTAATTTTCACTTTTTCCTAAAAACTCGAAAGTGTTTTCTTATTTTCATCATCACTTGCCTAGCTTTGATGTTATAAACTTCATCTTGAGCTCACTTGATAGGTATTCTTGAATACTTTGACAAGTGTTCAGTAAATATATTTTATAAAATGCACCGTTTTCCCGTTATTTGAGCTTGAATACTTAGATTTGGGTACTAGCCGAAAAAAATATACATTCCATCACCTATAACTCACTTTTTATTAATTCTCAAAGGTTTTTTGAATAATAAATCTCTTTTATTTTTTATTAACTTCAATTTTGGTAATCGTAACTATTTTGATAAAACTTACAGTTTTTGAATTATTTACGAAAAACCGCTTTACATCATGCATTTATTTCACGAAAAATTCAAATCTTTGATTTTAAATAACTCAAAAAGTATTGATTTATTTTAATAATTAGAAGTAACAAATTTTGCTTAAAATTTGTCCCTCTATCGATAAGTGGGGTTATTTTTAATAAAATAGTTTTCACCCCCCGAGAAGGGGTGGCATCCACCCCCAGGGTAAAAGCGCACGTTGGCACCATATCAGTTTTGCTTCTTGAGTTATGCTCTAACTACTCACCAGTTTTCATGCAAATCGATGGAGGTATAACAAAATAGAAGGTGAAAACATTTAATGACTGCACCAACTTTCCCCTTTCATCCCTTATTGCTACTTCCTGTATCCACTGAGGTGTCAGCCTGAAAGGGGTCATAGTTATCGATATACAATAGACACATTTCACATGCCAAACTCCATATTACTTATGACGATGATTTCTCGCCTCTAGCTCTCCGTCTAAAAAGGCAGACAAACAGGAATAATCCTAGTCGCACGAAGAAGAAGAAGATCACCTTCAATAGCACGTAGAACCTTCACATTTTTAAAACTGGGGTAACAGCCACGTCTATACTTCGTCTCTGACCTCGAAAACGTCTTACCCTTATGCTCTCATCGGAGACACCCAAACAAAATCTACAATTATAGATTCATCACTGAAGTACACAAAATTCCATTGGCCATTCCAGATTTGCCGAGCTCTGCACCATTCTAAGCGTTGAGCCTTATGCTGTGGTGCCAAAGTATGTAACACCAAAGTATGTAAGCTCTCAGTCCCATTCCAAGTAGTCTTTGAATAACTGTTCTTCTTGAGACTACCCTTCATGTAGCTGCAACTAAATCATCTCTTACTTGATGTACACTGTCTCTTCTATTTCTGAGAGCAAGAAGTCTAAGATGGCGTAAATCATGGCCTGGCAAAATTCTAAAGCGTCCAGACCTTCCACGATGCCGGTAAGTCTCATCATTGGACCACCTACTCCAAACTCATAACACCGTTGATGGGTTAGGTTCAGCTGTCAGCTCTTCGTGAAATTTTCCGTAAACCAAAATCGGTCTCTTTCATACCTACAATGCGTCGTCCTTTTTTGACGTCGCTTAAATGATGAAATTGCTGACGATCCTGTACACTGGCATTCAAATCGACAACATTCCAAAATTACTAAAAATTACAAATAAGCAAAGTTACGTAAACAGAAATAAACTTTCTTTTCTTTTTTGTTTTTGAAAAAAAAACTTTAAACAGTTAAAGAAAAGATAGCGAGATAACAACTTTACCACATTTACACATTTTTAGATAATATTTACAAAGAACTACTTTTGATCCAAATAATTAACCGTATATAAAGTGTTGCATTTTTTCTGTCCATCAGTAATATCAGTATAATAGCTGGTTCGCATTTGTATGAGAAGTTCACTTTCCCATCTCTACCTTCATAATCCTATAATATGGTTTATTTTCCATAAAAAATTAATTATTTAAGAGCGAGAGTGAAGTATTAGAAAACGATTACCATAATCTCAAAAATAAACCCAAGTGTTCTAAAGTAAGCCAGGGACAAATATCCGTTAGTAAACAAAATACGTCATTAAAGTGCATTAGTTGCAACGCACTTAATAGTTTATATCAGGAATCGAGGTTATACTAGTGATGTCATGTTCTACTAAATATCCCAAAAACCTGCAATTTCTTTATTAACTCATCTGTCTATACAGGGTGTAACAAAAAGGCAAGTCATGAATTAAATCACATATTCTGGACTAAAAATGAAGCTAGGACAAATAATCCCCGGATAAATAATCCCGGACAAAAAATCCTCACAAATTATCCCTGGACAAAAAATCCCCCGATCCCCACAAACAGTCGCGGCACAAAAAATCCCCACCAGAAATTCTGGACTCCGGACAAATAATCCGCACAAATTTTGGACAAAATATCCCCACAAAAAATCCCGTACAAAAAATCTCCCAGAAATATTTGCTGCTGAATAGTTCTCTAAATGTTTGTCCGTGAATGCAGTCGATGCAAATGTTTTTCAGCCTATGCATGAGAGTTATAGCAATCGCTATGAAACCGCTTTTCGGCACGAAAATAATGATTAGCAGTTAACATTATTAAGCATGAATAATAATTATTGTAATTTTGATTACCAAATTTCGAATTCCAATTGTTAGTTTTTTCAAAAATCGTGGAAGATATGGAGAATGAGGCCAAAGGGGCTAATGCTGTGAGAATCATGTTGTAATTATTCGCTTAAATCTTTTGCTCACACTGCTTTGAATAACTCTGTTCAAAACATTGCCTATTCGTGATGATACTGCTGGTCCTGAAAACCATAATCTTTTAGATTCGGTTTTTAGACAACGTAATTATGGAGGATCTGTGTGCATGTGCATCCATGAAAAATGATTGCGCTAATACGAATGTTTAGCTTTGTTATGAAAACGCAGAACACAAGTTTTTGACATAGCTTTTGAAAGCTTTTGAAGTAGGTTTTGTAATGTTGCTTGCATTGAATTGAAAGTCTTAGCTTATTCCACAAATTTTCCATGATCTTTGAAAAAACTAACTCTTTTGTCAAATAAAATGTGAAGTTTTCGGCATGGAGTTAGAATTGGAATTCGAAATTTGGTATTAACTGAAATTACAATTCATGGTTAATCTTAATTGTTAATCATTTGCGTCGATTGAGTTCACGGGAAAACTTAGAAAACTATTCAGCAGCAAAAATATTTCTTGGGGATTTTTTTGCCCGGGACTTTTTGCCGAGGGATTATTTGTGGTGATTTTTTGTCTGGGGATTTTTTATTTTTTGTTCAGGGATAATTTGAGGGGATTTTTTGTCCGGAATTATTTTTTGTCCGGGCAATATTTGTCCGAACCCCCTAAAAATAGTTCGACTGAACCTAACTTACCTTAGTACTAATGTGCACATAAAAAAACTTACAAAATGAAAATCGATTTTTTTCAATATATCGAAAACTATTAGAGATTTTTTATTGAAAATGAACACGTGGCATTCTTATGGCAGGAACATCTTAAAAGAAATAATAGTGAAATTTGTGCACCCATAAAAATTTTATGGGGGTTTTGTTTCCTTAACCACTCCAAATATTTGTGTACGTAGAGTACGTACCAATTAAATATTATTGTTGTACCAAACACACTGTTTTTAAAACTTTTTTGCCACTTAGTACTTTCTCGATAAACCCGTTTTTATCGAGATATTTTGAACCTTTGTAAAATCCGTCACGTATTTTTAAATGGCAAAGTTTATTGCCAGGCCTCTATAATCTTACACCCCTTTACAAAAATGTGGTGGATTTTACAAACGTTTAAAATATCTCAATAAAAACTGGTTTATCGAAAAAGTAGTAATAGTCAAAAAGTTTTAAAAACATTGTGTTTGACCAATGGTACCACAATAATAATTTAATTGGAACGTACACAAATACTTGGGGGATTTAAGGGAACAAAAACTCCACAGAGTGAGAATAAATTGAAAATAATGTGACGATTTTTCGAAAACTTGTCCCCTGGCAATAGACACGAGATCGTGCAGTTTCAATGCTTATTGCCGAATGGAAACAAGTTTGAGAAACAAATTGGAGCATTTTTTCTTATTTGTTCTTACTATCGTGTGATATTCGAGAGATTATTTTTTAGTTACTTACATGGAAAATTCAAGTCTTTGTAAATAAACATTCAGTGACATTTATGACAATTAATGTTTGTAAGGACTTGGCATCGAGGCTTGAACTTGAACGATACTGTCAAAATACGTTCCGTATTAAAATATAAAAATTTAGTGTAACAAAGTGAAAAATAAACTAATACAAACAAACTATAGTGAATCTAGACAGACGACAGTGCTCCCGATAAAAATAGTTCGTCAAAATTCAGCAGAAACTAGCAGTGGCGTAACAAACTCCGTCGGGGCCCCCCCGCAGAATTGGAAATGGGGCCCTCTTTAAAAGATTACTAAATGCGACATGTGTAACAAATACCTATATGTGTTACAGCCCAGTAAATCAATGTAAAAATATGGTGATACCGTGTAATTTTCAGTGTCACCACCGAAGTGGTCAACTCAAGACATTTCGAGTTATTTATGAGTAAAAATGTTTATTGTTCAACAAAAAAAAAACACGTTTTTAGGCGATTTTTCGCAAATAATTCAAAGAGTAAGTATGCGATCGAAAAGAATATTGTTAGTGAAATCTATCGACTCAGTAAAAGAAAACTTACAGCTCATGAAAAGTTTTTCTTATTAGTCAAATTCCAAATCGAATATTTCAACGTGAAATAACCAAAAAATAAAATATTGTTCGGGGAAACTCATTAGAACTTTTTTAAAGTGTTTAAAAGAAGCTTTATTTTTTACAAAAGTTTCTAGCATCAAAACTAAGAAAGTTACGCTCAAAATACAGTTAATCCCGTTTTTTGGTAAAAAATTGTGATAATCTTCCCCTATTTAGCACCTCAAATGAAACTAATCATTATTGCCTTACAAATTAGCTTTGTAGTACCTAATTTTTTTTATACGACCTGTAAGTTTCACCGGTTCAAAGTGCTTATTTTTAAAAGGGTTCTAGTTGAAGGGCTTGAACGAGTCACTAATCACGAGTATATGCAAATTTTAAACAGCCATGTCTTATCCAATTTTTGTCTTACAGAAAAACAAAATAAAGCCTAAATATTTATAAAAGCAAGACCTACCTACATTTCTTTACTCTTTGAGATTTTTCGTATCACTAATCCTTTTTTAAGTTATTATGAAAAAAAGGCATTTTTCCAAAATAAAAAAACTTCAAAATTTTTTCAAAAATAAGAACTTCGAACCGGTCAAACTTACAGATCATATAAACAAGAAATATTTAAAGTAAATGGTAAAGCGCTAATGATAAATTTTATTTGGGCTGTTAAATAGCGGCAGATTTTCACGATTTTTTTTACCAAAAAAGGGGCGAACTTTATTTTGAGCGTAACTCGTATAGTTTTGGTGCTAGAAACTTTTATAAAAAAATAAAAATGAAGCTTTTTTTGAAACATTTAAAAACAAGTTTTAATTTTTTTCGCGAAAATTGCTTCATTTTTGGTTATTTCAGGTTGAAATATTCGATTTGGAATTGGACAAATAAGAATAATTTTTCATGAGCTTCAACTGTGCTTTTACTGCGTCGATAGACTTCATGAATAAGTACACCATTTTCTGTATCTTATAAGCTACATTTTTGCTACAAATATTTTTTCGATATCTAATATTTAATTCGATAAACACTTATTTTTGAGTTATTTACGAAAAACCCGTCTGAAAACGTTGTTTTTTTTTTAAATAAACCTTTTCACTCCCAAATGACTTGAAAAGTATTAGCATAGATAAAGAAACTCTATAGAAGAACAAAAGTTGCTTATAATTAGTCAATTTATACATTTCCGGACTTATTTTAAATGTATGTTTTTCACTCAAAGAAGGGGTGTCACCCCCCGAAGTAAAAGCAACCAACGGCATAAATCCAACTTTGAAGTGGAGTGTAACTAGAACCTAAATACAAATTGTCAAGCAAATTCGTCCGTCGTGACGCTGATAATTTCACTCCAAAACTATCATTTACTGAGCTATTGGTGTATTCATGCATTGTTTATGACCACTTACATTTTTCATCTTTATTGGTATAGAATAAAATAGAACAAAAATTACTAAATGATTACATTAGTATTATTCTATGAAATAAACAACTTTCTTCGTGCACTATCTACTATCAGCGAATATATCTACAATTTTATTAATTCGGATGGACAACTTCATTTTCAGTACTGCACTGCTTAAAAAACGTAGGTATGCAAATAATATAACACATTTTTACATATATTAGACAACAAGATGGGGCCATTGACATATTGGGGCCCCCGTAAGCTTCATGCTGCGGGGGCCTCTGTTACGCCTTTGGATAATTGTATCGAAATACTAAACGTAGGTGAAGATTAAAGAGAAAATCCATTTCTAGATTTAGAAAATTGTTCTAAAATTCGGCAAATTGTAATTCTCAAATCTTTCAATAGTCACGTACAAAGTATTATAGTTTATTGTCGTTACCATAAAATTTCGGTAAGCCGGAAGGGATTAAGTTACTAGATATTATGAGATGGTTCACTTGGCAAATATGTTTATTTAGAAATTTACGTTTTTAATTTTAAACACACAACGTAAATTAATATAACAATACAAGATTTTTACATAATATAAGATGACAAGATGGGGCCCCTAAGCGATTGGGGCCCCCGCGCAAGCTTCACGCTGCGGGGGCCTCTGTTACGCCCCTGGAAACTAGTGAGTAAGCATTGCAAAAAGCATAATAACCTCTCAAACAATTAATAAACAGCAGACAAAAACATTCCGATAAGAGGTGAAGTTCCGTCGAAAATAAAAGCGACGTTGCCGGCTATTGAAAAATTTCTGCAATAAAGCCGAATCATTAATACGAAAATCTATATCTGAGTAAGACTCCAAAGTGCTGAGAAGGGTTGACGCCCCGCCAAGTCGATTGGGCTGACCCCCTTACCGCGGTACAATGGAGCAGATATTAGAAAAATTAGAGAGAATGGATAAAAGAAATGTAAGATTCGAAAGCAAAATAGATAAAATGCAAGTAGACCTGGAAAAATTAAATAAAGAAAACGAGCAGTTGAAAGCAGATAACTAAGCAATGAGAACTAAAATCAGGGAACAAGAAGTTAGAATCGAATTACTAAAAAGACAAGCCAGAAGAAAAAACATAATAATACAGGGGGTCGAAGAAAACCAAACAGAAAGCGAACAAGAGATGATAAATAAGATAAAGGGGATAATGGAAAAAATCGACGTACAAACAAACCTAGATGAAGAACTGGTAGAGATGAGAAGAATAGGTAGACAAGGTGATCCCCAAAATGTACCCAGACCCATCTTATTAGAAATGAAAAAGGAAGCTACGAGAATGGAAATTCTGAAGGCTCCTAAAAACCTAAGAGGAACTAAAATATATATCAATGAGGACTTCCCGAAAAAAAAAAATACTACAAGAAAGGAAGCATCTTCTCCAGCACATGAAAATGGTACGCCAGGAAGGACACACAGCCGCACTAAAATACAACAAATTATGGATAAATGGTGAACTGTTCTCACTGGAGCAACTAGAAGGCATGGATGTAAATTACTGGAAGAAACCTGAAGAGAAGAAGTGTAACGCTAGGACCATAAACGACAGATCCCCCTATCTGATGATATAGATCCACGCGGAAAATTGATAAAAATGACGTCAAAAAACTAACAGAACATATAACAAAAGACGGCGACAGTATAACGGAGTTGGCAATGAATACGGACATGAAAATATTTTGTAACAAAAGACGCAAAAACAAAACAAAAAAAAAAAAATAAAATAAAAAACAAAAACAGGAAAATAAGAATAGGAACGTGGAACATCAAAACACTTCTAAGACCAGGCAAAATGGAAGAGTTGGCAAAAGAAATGACAAAATACAGGATGGGAATACTAGCGCTACAAGAAATAAGGTGGGCAGGAGAAGGGATGATCGATAGAAGAAACCACACAATGTACTACGCAGGAGAAAGCAAACAGGGTCGCAATGGAACCGCCTTTCTAGTTAGTAATAGCGTAAGAGACAAGATTATTAACTTTAAAGCGGTTGACGGAAGAATAACATATATAAGAATGAAAAATAAACAAGCAAATTTAACATTTGTTAATATACATGCACCTACAGAGAATGCTCCCGAAGAAGAAAAGAATGAATTCTATGAGAAACTTGAAGAATTGTACGAAGAAATACCAAAGAACGACATACTAATCCTGTTAGGAGACTTTAACGCAAAGATAGGGAAAGAAGACACGAACATAGAAATCGCAGGAAAAGAAACGATCTATCAAAATACGAACAACAATGGCAGGAGAATATGTAATCTAGCAGCAGCAACCAATACTTTTATTATTAGCACCCAATTCAAGCACAAAAAAGAGCACAAAGTAACGTGGCTAATACCTGGAACGACAGACGGAAACCAAATAGACCACATTCTAATTTCAAAAAAATGGAGAACAATTGTACAGAATATGAGGTCCTACAGGGGAGCCAATGCTGATTCGGATCACATTTTGGTGATAGGCGACATGAAATTGAAGATACTTAAACGACAAAAATGACAGAAAGAAAATAAAGAGGTGGAATAGGTCAAAACTAAACACAGATAATGCAAACAGAAAATTTTGCACCAAGTTGGAAGAAAAACTACTAGTCCTAAAACCATCGGACATAGATGAAACATGGGAAGACATAAAAGATAGTATTTTAACAGCAGCAGAGGAGACGATAGAACTAATGAAAGGCAATAAAAGAAAAGATTGGTACGATGAAGAATGCGAGCAAGCTAGTAAAGGCAAGGACCAAGCAAGACACAGGTGGTTGGCCACAGGGAAACAAGAAGATCTCCTACACTATAAAGAGAAAAAGAAAGAGTCAGACAAATGTTGCAGAACTAAAAAGAAGAAATGGATTGAAGACTTACTGCTGGAACTCGAAGCTAATAGTAACGATAATGCAAGAATATATAAACACATAAAAGCACAGAATAAGAAAAAGCTACCGGCAAATATTGGAAAAAAGAAATGGGAAACACACTATAGAGAATTGTTCAAAAAGAAAGGCGATGCTGAAAATGCAGAAAATGAAGAACAAACAGAAAATAGGAATGAAGAACAATCAGAGCCTCCCTTATACAACGAAGCATTGGCGACCATAAACAGATTAAAGACAAGGAAAGCAGCAGGACCAGACGACATTATAAATGAGTTCTTCAAGAAAGGGGGAGAGGAACTAGCCCACAGAATCCACAAGCTGATAGAACGAATATGAGAAGAAGAACGCATGCCGAACGACTGGAATTGCGGTCTGATAACACCAATCCCTAGAAAAGGTGACAAGACGAAATGCACTAACTACAGGGGAATCACGCTATTAAATACAATGTACAAAATATTAACTAATTTGATCAGACAAAGAATAGAAAAAGAAACGAGAACAAAAATAGGTGAATACCAACATGGATTCAGAGAAGGTAAGTCAACAATAGATGCAATACACATTGTAACGCAAATCGTCGAAAAAAGTTACGAGCATGGAATAGATCTACATATACTGTTTATTGACTACAAGCAAGCCTTTGACAGTGTAATAAGGGAGAAGCTAATTAATGATATGAAGCAACTAGGCATTCAAGAAAAACTAGTAAGTCTCACGAAAATGACGATGAAGGAATCCAAAGCACGAATCTTAACAAGGGAAGGCCCGTCAGATGAAGTACAAATGGAGGTAGGTGTCAGACAGGGAGACTCCCTATCAACAACATTATTTAACATTGCCATAGAGGGTGCAGTAAGAGCAGCCAAAATTAGGGGAACAATTATCGAATCTTCAGCCCAACTGATAGCGTATGCAGACGATATTGCACTGGTTACTAGAGATTTAAAAACCATGCAGAATATAATATTAATACAGTCGAACCCGCTTATCGGAATAGCCTTCGTACCAAGCAAAAATATTCTTATAACCGGGATATTCTAATAACCGATCATTGGTGGCTAGCCGTAATAAGTGTACCGAATATACGTAATAATAGTACATACTATGTTAATATGTATATGTATATGGTTTTAGGTCTTTTTATGTCAATAATACAATAGCGTAACGTATTTATTAAAAAACCAAATTACATTACATTACGTGGATGCATAAAGTAATTAATATAAAATGTATGCAATATATAGATTATGTAAATATTTTCGTATTAAAATACATAATACACTTAATAAGAAAAGTACTTATTTAGTCTTGAAAAATAATCGGTAATTGTAGCTTGTTTTTTTTTTGTTACATAAAATACTAGTCACTTTTGTTGCTCTGAATTATAAAAATTAGAAAAATTTACAATCGTTTGGCCACTCCGAAAACGTTTTTATAACTTTACAAGCTATTAGGATGAGCGAAATGTTTCTTTAATGTTTTATTACAGGCAACTGGGTGGCAATATGTATAGTTTCTAGACAAAGGAAATTATTTTACGACTGGATTTGTCGGTAAACAATTGAATTGGTGCTCATAACAACGCAATAAAATATTTACTCCCTATCTGACAAATCCAAATAATATAAATAAAACAGCACTACAGGCCTTCGAAGCCCTTGGCGAGAAATTATAGTACAAGACATAATTTACATTTTTAGGAATTTCGAAATTATAGGTAAAATTTTATTCGTTGACCTGAAATATATTCTAATAAACGGTATTGTCTTATAAATACGTATTTCAATAAAAGGATAAATTTATTAAGGAGTAAATGGAAACGTTTCTGGACCTCGAATTTATATTCCATAAACCGGGATATTCCTATAACCGGTACTCTAATAAGCGGGTTCGACTGTACTAGATAAAGAAGCAAAGAAGAGAGGGCTAGTAATAAACCAAAGCAAAACGAAATACCTCAAGTGCTCAAGAGAGAATACGAACATCGAGAAAGAAATTAAGCTTGGAGCATATACATTTGAAAGAGTACACCGTTTCAAATATTTGGGAGTGATGGTGAATGGCAGAAATGATAGAACGGATGAAATAAATGAACGCATTCTACTGGGTAATAAAACCTATTGGAACTACCAAAAATTCTTGAAAGAAAAACACATTAGTAAGACAACCAAATTAAAAATTTACAAGACTGCAATCAGGGCAGTGATCACCTATGGTGCAGAGACGATGTGCCTCAATGTTGCCGATGAACATAAAAAGATGAAATGAGATTAGAAATCTTAGAGAGAAAGATAATTCGACGAATAATGGGACCGGTGAGGATAAGTGTAGGCGAATTTAGAAGATTAACAAATGAAGAAATTAAAGAAGTCATCCAGGGTGAAGACATAATCAAGTTCGTGAAGGCGAAGAGGCTCAGGTGGCTGGGACACACAGAAAGAGCTAACCCAGACTCTACGCTAAAGCGAATAACTGGCTGGAGACCAACAACAAAGAGACCAAAGGGAAGACCCAAAACAGGATGGAGAGATCAAGTCTTAGGAGACATAAAGAAGCTGAGAATCTACAATTGGAAGGAGCGTTGTAAGGACCGGAAAGAATGGAGGAAAGTTGTAGACAAAGCCAAGTCACACACGCTGCTATAATAATAAAAGACAACAGCGGACTGATTCTCCGCAACAAATAAATCAGAGAGCCCAAAAGGGCGGCAAACACTCCGCCAGGAGTGAATAAGCCATGATGATGAATGTTTTTTAACTTGTCAAAGTGAATAGCACAGTTTAGCAAATATTCAGACAAAGATATCGATAAAATATTAGTTAAAATTATTTATAAATACAGTGTTGGTCATAAAATAATCTTACCGAATTACACTCGAGCGCTTAAAATTGCCGATTTGTACTTTCCTCGTGACAATTATTTGTCAGTAGATGCAGAACTAAAAGTTTATTATGGTTCAATTTCTTAAATGTGACAGTTGTCAAAACTGGGAAACTCGTAGTTAAACAGAAACAAAATACTTAAAAATTATTCTCAATATAATAATGCAGTGGCGGATCCAGGGGGCAATGCGGGTAATGAGACCCACTCTTAAACCAAGTGATTTAATTTTTTTTAAATTATATATAAAGGTTATAAAAACATTCATTTATTTTTCATACAAAAATTAGGCCAATCGGTCCTCCCACTTAACGATGCTGGACCTGGATCCGCCACTGTAATAATATAAGTAGATTATTGCCAGTAGAATACTCTGATTGAACAGAATTAAACACGTGATGAAAAATCTTACTACATGATTAGAAATTAAAATCATTAAACAATAATCATTATAAAATGTCGAATTATACTAATCTATGTAGAATGACAATTGTAATTTTACCCCTTGACATTGTGAAAGAATTTAACTATCCGTCAACGAAAACATCATTTTCTGAGTTCTATGTATAATAATCACGGACGTACATTTTTTCTGTCACTTGCGTTTAGAGAGAATTCGATAAACTATGGCGCACTGAAAGAAGGGTTAGGTGTGACCTATACATAATTTATGCTGTTACTGAAAAAAATATCGATGATAAATAAGCATAAATTTTTCGCTTTGTGTAAACAAAAATTCGTTTTTTATGCAATTACTTGATATATAGCAGATATATTTGCATATTAGAGATTTTATATAAAAAAAAAAGAATGGATGGATCCATTCCAAAATGTTCAGATTTTATCCACTCAATTCTTAATAAACCCACAATCTCATCCACTCAAAATGTCATTGTTAAAATCTTGAAATCGAATACCACCACGTCTGGTACAATATTTTAATGAGTCGTTGGGTCGTTGGGTATCTCATACAGTGCCTCTTCAATGTGAGTGAATTCTTTCCCCTTCTACTACCCTTCACCTCCTTCGCGCTGTACGAGGGTTAAAGCCAAGTGACCCCCCAGTTCTTAAGGCACGTGTCCATTATGTTAGCGAACCTCTTGCGCTCCGCGCTTCCTGCAACTGCTTCAATGGATACGGCATGCGCTCATCTACATATAAATCACCACCGATTGGAGCGTCGAAGCGGAGCGCGCACTGTTACACGATTCGAGAGCGCCAACGTCCACTATGTGGAGCAGTTGCAGGTGCGCGACCAAATTGTGGATACGTGCCTTTAGACTTAAGTTTAAAGGTAAGTGTACATTGCAGACTTTTTAGGTATATATTCTAGGGCCGGCAGACTAAAGCACATAAGTCAAAAAAATCGATTTTTCTTTTTGTACATGCACATGTTCATATATTTTTTCCACCGACTGACTGAAGCACATACGTCATACCTACACGTATATTTCACAATGATTTTAATTAGCGTACTTTTTAAAACCTTTCAATTCCTATAAATCTTTAGACGTTATAAAGAACATAAGTTGACTTATGTGAAAAAGTACATCTGATATATTTAGCTTTGCTGATTTATAGGCATGACTTAAGTTGTTAGGTACCTCAAGTATTTGACGTTATGGTCTTACTTGTTTAAGAATATACAGATATTTAACTTTAGTAAATACAAAAAAAAGTCTGCTTACATGTCATCATCAATAGAGATTGAAGAAAAAGCTTTTCAAAGACAACGCGAAGTAGACCCTGAAAAACAGAAATTTCGTATGAAGACGTATAAATATTTTGTTGTAATAGATGGACTGCGTTAAGCTATTTCTAGGGGGTGGAAATGAAGAAACAGTCTTCAGTAGGAGGTACAAAAATTAATGATATGCGTGGAACAACTGTACCTAAAAATAAAATATCCGATGACAAAAGGAAGGAAATAAAAAATCATATTTTGTCTCTTCCGTCGTAAGCAAGTCACCACACCAAAAAGAGTACATCAAAGAAGTATTTGCCTTCCCTCCTAACAATCACCAAAATATATCAACTATTTGTCTATCAAACCTCCTTCAATAAAAACTTACAGCCAAGAATTTAACAAATTAGGATAGTGTTTCAAAACCCTGCGTTGATACATGCTACACTTGTGATAAGTTTAAAATTCAAATTCAACTTTGTCAAGAAGAACAGACCAAAACTGAAATAACTTCGCAACATGATAATCATAAAATGACAGCAGATCAAGCTTACGAATCTAAAAAAAACGGCACACAGATTTATCAAAATGATAGTACTGTACAAGTGTATGCAGTACAACCTGCCATATTCGGACCTGTCATATCCGGACCTCCCCATATCCGGACTGTTCTGCGCCGTCCGGATCTACCGAAATCACCGAGAAAGGCCGTCCTGCTGTTGGACAACGCACTAAAAGGAGAAGTAAAAGATGGCGAAATAATGTATTATAGCATCTATAAAACGTGTCTATCGACGAAAGTTATTGACGACGTTGATTACTGGAATGTATGAAGAAGAAAACGTTTCAGAGACTGTAAAAAAAGTAGTGGTCTTGATATCCGGATTTTTTCATATTAGTATGGTATAGTTAGACCCAAACCCAGACATCCAAAGTGAAAGTTATCCTCCAACACCAAATTGTTCTATATGGTCCACATAATGTTCAGAAAAAAGTCACACCATTTTGAGCGTCGGGTTTGGGGGGGGGGGGGGGAGGGGGGAGAAATCTGCAAATTCGTAGTTTTTTACGTTTTTCGTCAATATTTCTAAAACTAAGCGGTTTAGCATAAACAACCCTCTACACAAAATTGTTCTACATTAAATTTGAAATAAAAAAAGCCCTATGCATAACCCTTCTAAAATGAACGGTTCCAAAGTTACGGAGGTAGTATAGTATAATTGGTCAAAAAAAAGGCCTAACTCAGACATCCAAAGTAAAAGTTTTCCCTCAACCCCAAATTGTTCTATATGGTCCACATATTGTTCAGTAAAAAGTCACACCATTTTGAGCGTCCGGTTTGGGGGGGGGGGGAGATGGGGGAGAAGTCGGTAAATTAGTAGTTTTTTTTACGTTTTTCGTCAATATTTCTAAAAATGTGCTTTAGCGTAAGAAATGTTCTATAGAAAAATATTCTATATAAAATTTAAAACAAAAAAGGTTGTATACATAATTGTTATAAAATCAACGGTTCCAGAGTTACGGAGGGTGAAAAGTGAAGGTTTTCGATACTTTTTATATTTACCGATTTCTCCCCCCTCTCCCCCCCAAACCCGATGCTCAAAATGGTGTGACTTTTTTCTGAACATTATGTGGACCATATAGAACAATTTGGTGTTGGAGAATAACTTTCACTTTGGATGTCTGGGTTTTTGGTATAGTTATATCATAAATATTGCCCAAAAAATATAAAAAGTATCGAAAACCTCGACTTTTCACCCTCCGTAACTCTGGAACCGTTGATTTTATAACAATTATGTATAGAACATTTTTTGTTTTAAATTTCACATAGAATATTCTTGTATATAACATTGTTTAAGCTAAAGCATAGTTTTAGAAATATTGACGAAAAACGTAAAAAAACTACTAATTTACCGACTTCTCCCCCATCTCCCCCCCCCCCCCAAACCGGACGCTCAAAATGGTGTGACTTTTACTGAACAATATGTGGACCATATAGAACATTTTGGTGTTGGAGGAAAACTTTTACTTTGGATGTTTGGGTTAGGCCTTTTTTTGGACCAGTTATACTATATTACCTCCATAACTTTGGAACCGTTCATTTTGAAAAGATGATGCATAGAGCATTTTTTATTTCAAATTTAATGTAGAACAATTTTGTATAGAAGGTTGTTCATGCTAAACCGCATAGTTTTAGAAATATTGGCGAAAAACTTAAAAAACTACGAATTTACCGATTTCTCCCCCCTCTCCCCCCAAACCCGACGCTCAAAATGGTGTGACTTTTTTCTGGACATTGTGTGGACCATATAGAACAATTTGGTGTTGAAGGATAACTTTCACTTTGGATGTCTGGGTTATGCCATCTTTTGGATCAACTATACTATACTATATCCGGATCGGTCTGTCGCCACATTGATCCGGATATGGCAGGTTTTACTGTAGTACCTACATGTGATTTACAACAGTGTTTACCGACTCCATCATTGACTTCTTATGTAGCTTTTTATAAACGTCAGTTGTGGACGTTCAATTTGACCATACATGACAATAAGACCGGAAGAGCTGTATGATATGTATGGTATGAATCTACTCCTGCTCGAGGAGGGAATAAGATTGCATCTTGTCTCTTTAAACATCTTCAAACAACTCTACCTAATAACACAAGAAGTGTAATATTTTACTCTGATACTTGTGGAGGTCAGAATAGAAATTCTCACGTGGATTCTATGTTTACGTGGGCTGTACATAACTTACAGTTAAAAAGACTCGACCATCAATTTATGGTTCCCGGACATAGCCATTTAGAAGTTGAACAGTTCATGGGATAATAGAAAAGAAGAAAAAGAAAACAGAAATCCAAATATATCATTTTCATGACTGGAGTCAGCTTATGGACTGGAGCAGTAACAAATTGCAAGTTGTGGAAATACTGACTTTTTGGATTTTTGACTTTGGTATTAAGAAATAAAGATGTAGATGGAAAGCAGTTTAAATAGTTGGAGAAAAGGTGGCTCCGCTATGATACGGAATTTGGAATGGTATCCTACAAAGACACCTTACAAATGGAATCAGAATTTCACAAGATACATTTAAGACGGAGGGCATCCTTTATGGGTCGCCCCCTAAATCTCAACTGTCATCAACACACCTAACTTCAGGCGCAACTTTGATACATCATTGATTCAATATCTCTAATATTCTAAATATTTATTTTTCTTAGTATTATGTATCCGAGTTGCTGTGAATATGATATGTCGTATCCAACTTGGTGCCTATGCTTTTTGGATATATCAAAGTTGCGAGTGAAGGCGTGTTGATGACAGTTGATTTTTTTGACCCATCTTTTATACCTTGTAACATTCCAGTTGTATCACTATTGCCTTTACCTATATCAAAAGAAAAAAGATGACTGCCTTTCTCTACTAACATTAATACCAAATTAATGTGTTCCATAAATTTTATATAGATTTGTCTAGTAAGGAAAATGTAGCTGATAAAAGAAAATATTGTATTGTAACAAACTAAAATACCTAGTTCTGCTGTTAGACATAAGTCATATATGGTTGTGTTCTTTTTAACATAAGTCAGGAAAAACAATTTTCCATACTTTTTTATAGAGTCATACTTAGCTACTAGTAAATATGTTATACACACTCTCATAAAATGCAATAAATGTTTTTAAGAAATATTTAATTATTTTTTTATACAGTTTTATTCGATTTTTTTAAAATCTATAGTTTTTGACTTATGTGCTTTAGTCTACCAATCCTACATATATACTCTAGTTAGAGCACATAAAAAGAAAATACATGAACCAGAAATAAAACAAAAGTGAAAGACGTAAGCTAACATGCAGCTATTCTCAAATGGAAATTTGCAGGATACAACAGCAGACAAAGAGACGGAAGATGGAAGAAGCGATAACCCACTGGAGACCTTGGGACAAAAAAAAAGGAAAGGGAAGACCACAGGATGAGATGGTCAGAGGACATAAAAAGATACGCAGGGACTAGATGGACAGGATTAGCACTGGACTGAGAAAAGTGGAAAAATAAGGGGGAGGCCTACGTTCAACTTTGGACAAATGAAGGGCAACAGATAGATAGAGCACATAGAATAGAATAGAATAGAAATATGCTTTATTGTCATGAAAAATTGTACAATTTTATCGACAGAGCTTATAAAAGTCAAGAAAACAAAACAATAACAATCCAATTTACTAAAATTACATAAATCGTCAAATATTTAAAATAATAATAACAATAATGAAGGTGACTACAAATGAAGGTGAATGAACACAAATAATCAATTGCAAAATTTAAAATAAATTGCAAATGCATAGTCTACCTAGTAATTAATAAAAAAAGTTTTAAAAGTTAAAAGTTAAGCTGCTGCATATGACACCCAAATATAGATAAAAAAAAATAATAAAAATACTACTTGTGCAAAGGGTACTGTAATTTCTTAGTTATTGATTAAGAAAATCTACTGAATAATATGGTCTTTCAGATAGGTAGGCTTTTGTCAGTTTACGGAAGTTGGGGAAAGATGCTGCAGATTTAAGTTGTAGAGGGAAATGGTTGTAAAGTTTTTTTGCGGAGTATAATATAGATAGATTTCTTTACTAACTCCGAGGACGGGGTTGGCAAATAGACGTTAAACGTAGAATTTCTCGTGAAGTAGTCATGGTTAGGTCTTGGTGGAAAGACATGTAGATGTTTACGAATTAAGCAAACAGTTTCTAAAATATACAAAGATGAAAGGGTTAAAATTCCGTGATCTTTGAAGTAACTTCTGCAATATGTTGTTCTTCTGAGGCCAAACAGATATCTTATTGCTCTTTTTTGTAATTTGAAAATAACATCGAATTCGGCAGCTGTACCAGAACCCCAAAAAGGAAGACCATAACGAAGATGCGACTCGAACAAAGAAAAATATGTTATTTTGGAAGATTCTAGATCGAGTTCATTCGAAACAGATCTTATAGCATAGCAAGCTGAAGATAGTTTCTTTCTTAACAAATCGATATGAAGGGACCATTTAAGGTTGCTGTCTAAAAAAATACCAAGAAATTTCACAGAATCAACGGTACTGATCTGGCTGTTATTAAGAGGTAAGGGTTGAAGAGCTCCTTTATAAGACAATGCTACTGTTTTATATACGTTAAATGAGAGTAAATTAGAGTCAGACCAGGTTTTTATTGTAAGTAGATCAGAAGTTATAGTATCATGAAGAGTTGCAATGTTTGAGTTGCTCCAAGTGATATTGGTATCATCAGCAAAAAGAAAGATTTTTCCATCGATTTTTAAAACTAGCGATGTCATTAATAAAGATAAGGAAAAGTAGAGGACCCAATACTGAACCTTGAGGTACCCCACATACAATGTTTTTGAGACTAGAGTCTGTATCATTTGCTCTACCAGTTGTTTCCTATCATCCAAGTAAGATTGGAACCAATCTAAAAAAAATACCTCGAATTCCGTAGAAATTTAGTTTTTTTATCAAAATGTTGTGATTTACACAATCAAAAGCTTTGGCGTAGTCACAAAAAACGGTGGCAGTGTGAAGATTATTGTTCAGTGCTTGATAAACCTGATGTAGTACAGAAAACATGGCATCAGTGGTGCATTTATTATTTAAAAAGCCGAACTGATTTTGTGATAAAATGTTGTTTTCAACTAGAAAGGACATAAGTCGGGCGTTTATGAGTCTCTCAATAATTTTGGAGAGCACCGGTAGTAGTGCAATAGGTCTATAATTGCAGGTATTAGATATTTCACCACCCTTATGAAGAGGAATAATGATGGCTGTCTTCAGGCACTCTGGGAAATTTACCTTTCTCAAAAGAATCATTAATTAGTGAGATGAGGACTTCTAACACATTTTCTGGAAGATTAGAAAAAATTTTTATCGATAGACCATCAGTACTACAGGAAGATTTGCTTTTGATACTATTGATTGTTTGGATCAGTTCAGATTTATTGACTGGTTTTATAAAGAATGAATTCGAGACCTGTCTTGAATTAGGGAGATAGATTACACATCTAGAGATGTCTAAGTGAAATCTACAAGTATAAACACTATCGAGAGAGGACTAGCTAGAGTGTCTCTCTCGTCTCGCTAGAGTAACCACCCTCTCAGTAGCATGATAATGTAAACGGTTCGTAGTGTGCAGAAGCAGTTCCTTTTTGACAATTTGATCTAATATCTGATTTTTGATACAGACTCTGCTTTTTTCAGTTTACGTTCTTTCTTTTTTTCCTTATAGTTAACAAGACTATAGTGGCTGCAATACATTATTTGTCTTTGTGTCATGATTCTGCTGCGTCGTACTCCAATTGCTCTTACACAATACAGTATGAACAACAAATTAATTAATCTAGCTAGAAATACTCTAACGATGCTCTACGGCGCTTTAGTGAGACTTAAATTTTGATTTAATGTACACAGGCTATTAGACTAGGGTGACCAAATCATAAACTTAAAACAACGGGACCCATCCAAGGAGGGTTTGGGGGTGGTACCCGCCAGCTGAAGGGAGGTCCGAGGTGCCTTTAACGAGACGTAATCATGTTAATCCATTTTTTGTGACACTGAGGTGGTTTTTTTATCTTTATCAGCCCATTCTTTAATTTTTTCACTTAACAAAATCCACGAATGGTACATGGTTCAAGATCAAATCCCAAAGTATCATTTAGTCACAAAGTAGTATTTTTCATTGAAGTAACAAATAGTTTCTTTAATTTGTTCTGTATACAGGTTTTAAAAAATAAAAGTAACTTTAATTCTGTAGTTAATTTCACCTTATTGCATCTGACTACGCTTGAATGGATTTTACATTAAATGATAATATTTCTCTCTCATACACCGTCTATAATACTACGCATAGGCGACATCCCCCACCGGCACCTTTACAATGTTTCAACTGCATGTACAGTCGGAAAAATGAAAGAATAGGGCTTTTCATCGATTGTCATTTGTTTCGAGCTTCCGTCAGATGTATAATCTGTGTATAACATTAATATACACGGATTATACGACATATGACAGAAGCTCGAAACAAATGACTGTGAATGAAAAGCCCTATACCCATGAACGATCATATCAATCACTTATTTTGTAGTTGCTGTCATTTTCTATAACAAATGTCTGTTATTTAAATAGAAAAAGACAGCAAATACAAAATAAGTGATTGATGTGATCGTTCATGGGTATAGGGCTTTTCATTCACAGTCATTTGTTTCGAGCTTCTGTCAAATGTCGTATAATCCGTGCATATTAATATTATACACAGACTATACAACATTATGACAGAAGCTCGAAACAAATGACAGTCGATGAAAAGCCCTATTCTTTCATTTTTATGACTGTATGTAATTTATTTAATTCAAAATACATTCAGAAAACAGAAAAAAATGTTGATTTGATAAAAAATAATAAACGTCGCTTTTCGCTTAAAGTGAATGTTCAAACTGCCAAGAGCAGGCAGATGGGTGGCAGCTTGAACATTAAATTAAAGCGAAAAGCAATGTTTATCAAATATCAAGTAAACATTTTTTTTTATTTTCGGACAGCAGTACAATGTATTTTGAATGAAATAAATTACATACATTCTCCTTTTTGTGTCAATTTAATTAAAATATTTTTTTGGACACCCTGTATAAATAATTATGTTATGTTTATGTTATTACTGAATTACTCTATTACTGAATAGAGAATTGGATAACCTTTCAAATGAGCTAGCATGCGACCCCTATTCTCATTAAAAAGATCATTGATTACTTCATCACGCCCAGATGGATGACGTCACTAATGTGATATATGCCAAAAATCATAATTTAAAAATAAAAATCGACCTGTCTCGGGATTTACTTCAAAAATCGTTCATTCACGAAATAATGAAAGTATTCCATTTGACTTTTAGATACTGTATATTATGTATGTATGATTTTATACTTATTATTTTAAGAGTGCTAGCAAAATATGCTGTAAACTTACCAATTTTAGTAAATCATTAAAGTACATACCTGAAACAAAAATGAACAATTAGATAGGGGTTAATATAAAATATTGATAACATTTTATTTAAATATCTTGATTTTGACAGTCTGAGAATAATATAAGAATGAAATAATTTTCACACCATTGGGCGAATTTACCCTTTTCAATGAATCTTCTCATACTAAATAATAAATAGATCTGTTTCTATTTGTTCGTAGACAGTGAAAAGTGATATTGGTACACATAGTACTTACACTATAATATTCCGAAGTGAAAGTCTAAACGTCAAATAAACTTAATTTCAACCTAAAATTGTGGCTTATTCCCAACTAAAATAGTAAATTGCATGAGATGCCACAAGAAAATAGCTTCAGACCGACTCTGCATCAGTAAATATGTTTAATCTAACAATAAAACACTGAAAGTGCTTTCAATATTTCCACAAAATTTATTATAAATTTAATGTCACGATAGCTGCTTCTCAGATACCTTCACTTCAATCTTTTCAATTACTAAATTCCTTGCTGAAAAATATTGTGCCTTTGGACAAACCATAGGTACGCCGCAGGTAAAGGGTTATTAAAAAATTTTAACAAAATGTTTGGAGCTTTTGTGTATCATCAAAGTAGTGTTTGTAAAAACAGGACATTTAGACGGCCCGGGAGACTTTTTCGGGACCGCGGGTACGATTGTTAAAACACGGAACAATCCCGTTTTTGCAGAACGTTTGGTCACCCTATTCTAGGACTGATCTCGCTAGAGAAGGTCTAGCTAGATAGTGCTCTCTAGTGTACACTTACCTTTAGAACCGTGAAGCGACCCCATCGTTGCCGCGATCGTGACCTTGACAGAACGCGTCAGTTCCGAAGTTTTGTCACGCCTTTGATTTCACTTTCGAATGGTATTTTTAGACGGGGTTGATTTCGAGCGTGTGAGGGAGGGTGGAACGTGGTGTGGTTGATATGTTTGCGACACAGAAATTATTTTCTTGTGGAAAATAACTTTTTTCAATACATTGTCTGTTACTAACACTTTCGGACCTGGATTTTTTTGTGTACCTACCTATTTTTTTTTCTTTTTAATTTTTGTAATACTTACAGTATGCGGCAAACACAGAAAGAGAAAGCATGGAAAACTAAAGACTCATTATACACGGAAAAGTGGAAGGTAGAAGGCCGAAGATCAAAGATCACGAGGAAGATTCCCAACAAGATGGATCGATCAAATTACAGGAATATGCAAAAGACTTATGCATGATGAAGTAAAGAAAGACATACGTACTTACAATCATTTATTGTCACTACGACGACCGGTTTCGATTTCTACAATATACTAATATACAGATCATCTTCAGGTCAGCTTTACAAGTGATTAAATGATGCCGTTGCAAGGAATGATTTGTAAGGTCATCAGTAACATGATTTCAAGTCCAGATTATGCTAGCAGGATAACTAGGTAAAGGACTGGGTATGCGGACATGCTTCGTAGGTTAACACACAGTGTATCGGGATAGTTCTTGTTCCAGAACCAGATTTTACTGCCACCGTTGCATTTGGTTGTCTTTTTAAAGACAGATCACATGCTATGATTTTTTGTGGCGGATATTCTTGAGTTCGGTTGAATTCATGTAATCAAATGAACTATATTTTAGTAAAGTCGTTCCAGGAATGCAACTCATCAATATTGGCAATATCATTTTAAAGTCTTCTACTTTAAAATGTATAATACATGTCTGAATATGCCGATATAAATGAGTCAGATAAAATAAATTATTAGAAGAATTTTTTACTAAGCAACAACATTTTTGTTTAATTTAGTATTATTTTGTATTTTGACAACGACACCCGACTTGGGCGTCGAAACGTTAATAAAATCATTTTTTTGGTAAAATTGTGGCTTATTTCCCATTGAAAATATGTAGTTGATTACCGACCCAGATATTGTGAAATTCGTTAAAGTGCAGAGTCTTAGATGGGCTGGACACATTGCTAGGATGTCAGATCACGAGTACACTAAGAAATTAACTTTTTCAAAAGCAGAAAAGCAGAGGACACAAGAAGTAGAGGACGACCAGGAAGAAGATGGATTGATGATGTGGAAGAAGACTTAAAGATTCTAGGGGTCAGAAGATGGAGGGAAGTTGTCAGGAATCGACAGGAGTGGCGATTTCTTTGCGAGCAGGCCAAGATCCACAACGGATTGTAGAGCCACTTATGATAATGATGATGATGATGAAGGTGGGATGTGGTGTGGTTGACATATTATGTCTGCGACACAGAAATTATTTTCTTGTGGAAAATAACTTTTGTCGATAATTTCTGTTATTAAAACTTTCAGGTCTGAACTTTTTTGTGTAATTTTATTTAATAATTTTTGATATTTTTGATACGACTCAAGTGCAAAAAACATAGAGCAACTGGATAACACACGTGAGACTATGTAGGCAGTAACCACTAGCTACTAGAAATTACATTTTAACATTCTACTTGTAGCTAGTGGTCATAACTACATTTAATATTCAGGCATTATGTATTTTATTTGCTGTCACAATTACCAAAGTTTAGTGTAACAAAGAAGGTGTTAAGATGCTATTAGAAATATTTTATTAACACATTTAGTGAGAAATATTATTATTTGTTTACTGCACAACTGCACTATGAAATGTTATATATAGTTCAATGTCATATTACTCATAATTATGTAAAAAACTACAATTTGCGAGAACGTTAATTTTGTTTTAATTTTTCCCACGTGTCTTTTGTCGCATTAGACAAAATATAAGCACGAAATATAGAAATTATATTTATTTAGATCAATTTCTATAATGCAGTATGTTTTAAATATAACAATGTAAATAAGTATGATGTCATGCCAGGCTTCCGTAAGGTCGTAAGTACTTCAATTAATTCAAGTTTGTTAATAGATCTGGCTTTTAACGTCCATGCTTCCATTCCGTACATTGTATCGGTTAAACTTTTGATTTGAACTGACTTTTTTTCAGAAACTCTTACTTGGATAAAAAAAGGGATATACTGTTCCAAAGGTAATTTAATATGCTTTAATATGAGCATACATTTATGAAAATTTAATTCGACTTCTTATGTTTAACACTGAAAAATGACTGCATCAAGCAAATTAACTTTTTTTGACTGCTAAAGCTAACACAAAAGGGGTATTTGACAATTCAAATTTTAACAATTAATGGTGCTTTGCAAAAAATGCTTGCAAAAAAAGAAACTTAAGGATCCAAACGACATTAATAAAATACGTGAACTCTACTGGAATCAAAACGTCTCTGTTAGAACCGAAATGGGTGATACTGAAACCATAAGCATCCAAAGAGGAGTTAGACAAGGTTGTATATTATCACCATTATTATTCAACTTGTACTCAGAGGAAATTTTTGCACGAGCTCTAGATGAAGCACAAGAAGGAATAAAAGTCAATGGAAAAATCGTGAACAACACAGGGCCGTAATTACGATGTTGGGGGCCCCGGGGCAAATGTGATCTGGGGGCCCCCTACCGGGAGGTCTGGGGAATTTACCCCCAGCGCAAGGGGGAGCCTGGAAAAATGTTTGATATTTAACCCCTTGAAAGCGCATTTTCTCTCCTATGTGAACACCACACTCTCTTCTTTCTTTTTTTTTTCAGCATGTCCTGCAATAACTATAAAATTAGCAGGGCTAATGATTACAGCTTCATCTGTATTTGACATTGCAGACGGATTATCAACGAATGCGTTCGTTCAATACAATGTAAATGGTCTTACTTTGTACCGAACGAATAACCAAGCGCACACCTACGAATTCATTTTGTCGTTCATGTTCACTTTGATTTAAAAGCACCTTAAGGTGCCAAACTACTGCAGTGTGAGCCAAGCACAATCAGTGACAGTGAAGTTGGTCAGTGAACTGGTGGGACTGATCCTAATGTGCTCATTTTACCTTATGTATACCTTTCTTTTCAATATGTGGTTCCTTTCACGTACCAAGATGTGGTCTGGGATAAATTGATTAAGACAAAGTAGCTGGGACCTGGGGTCCCTATTCCTCTTGCATTTTAGTTTTTATTTCGCCAAAAATAACTAATTTCCTCATTCACAATTTATATGTTTACGAAAGGTCTCGGGGGCCCCAGCTTAGCCCGGGCCCCCCTCTTTCAATTTCATTTTAGGTTTTATTACGCCGAAATAACTAATTTCTTAAGTAATAATTTAAATTTTTTTGTTAAGGTCTCGGGGGCCCAAGCTTAGCTCATTCCTCAGGGGCCCTGTTCTGTTCCAATTGCATTTTAGTCTAAAAGAATAATTTCCCCAGTGAAAAATTAAAACTATGTTGCGGTCTTTTTAAAATTGTGTCATTTGAAAATATTTTGTTGGGATCGGCTTTTAAAATACATATTTTTATTTTCCTCGTTAAAATCTATGCACGGGGCCCCCTTTGGTCCTTACGGCCCTGGAACAACATCAGGTACGCCGATGATACAGTACTGATTGCTGACAGTGAAGAACAACTACAAATTCTGTTAACCAAAGTAGTGTGAGAAGCAACACTATATGGCCTTAAGGTGAATGTAAAAAAAACTAAAACAATGGTAATTTCAAAAATGCACACACCAGTTATAAACATCCTAGTCAACAACAATCTCGTTGAACAAGTGAAAAAGTTTAAGTACCTAGGATGTTGGATACATGAAAGACCAAGAACAAGAGATTAAATGTAGAATAGAACAGGCAAGAAACACCTTCTTAAAGATGCGATCTTGATCTGCCCCTACGATAACGCATGATAAAATATTATGTATATAGTTTACTATTACACGGCGTGGAAGCTTGGACGTTAACAGTGAGCTCGTTACGACGTTTAGAGAGTTTTGAGATGTGGGTATTTCGTCGTATGCTGAAAATTCCATGGACCGACGCGACCGCGTTAAAATGAAGAAGTTTTAAGGCGTATGAATAGAGAACGTGTACGCCATCTGTCGCCACAATGATCTGAATATGGCAGGTTTCACTGTATTTCCATGTTTCACTAATTTTTTTGTACTCGATGTCAGCTGTCTCACAAAACTCTTTTTTGTAACGCGTACGGTATATTTACAAAAATATTTTTATATTTTTACAACGACAGCCTCTATCCAATTTAACATCATGTCTGTTTGATGTATCTGTTGAAATTTAGCTCGTTGTGTAGTTCATCTCTTGCCATCGCGCATCAGTGCGATCATTCCCGTGATGATCGCTTTACACTTGGTACAGCTTCGATATTAATTATTTTGAGGAGCAGTCAGATGCTTTAAAACTTATATTGTGCATTCATGTATGGAATGCAAAAGTAGCTTCTTTAGCAGCAATGGAAAGTTCATTTTCTGCGGGTTAGGCACTTTTGAAAAACGATGTTATGCTAGATGAGTTTGTAATGGCACTTGTGCTGGCCTTGTGTTTCGAGCACTTTAGACGGTCATTGATCAATGGTGTGGATTTTGGTGTGGTTCAAGTTTGACCGGGACATGAATGCAAACCGGCCGGGACGCCGGGACAGGGATCTCAAACCGGTACCATCCCGGTCAAACCGGGATGTATGGTAAGCCTACACATACATAGCTAAAATCTCCTCGATATAATTTGCACCTGTTAAACCTCCTCGCTTATGAAGACAGTTACCTTATGAATGAAAACAAGGTCGGTTCATAACCCCATAGAAATTACACCCGAGATCATGCAGGAACCACATCCATAAGTATTCCGCTCTTCAATACAGCATTCTGCAAATTGCTGTCCTCGTCTTCGGTACACTTTGTTCTTCGGTGGCTACCGTACAGAAATATTCTGGTCTCATTTGAGAACAGAACAGATCCCATTGTTCCAACGTACAGCTTAGATGATACCGTGCAAAACACAGGCGTACTTGACAATGAGCTGCAGTAAGGTTTTGACCAATTGCAGATACTCAGGAAGTCAGATTATTTTCCTCCAGTCGTTGTCTTACTCTCCACTGACAAATAACCATTCCTCTTACTTCACGGAACTGTTTTTGCACTTGAACGACAAACCCTCCGTTAGGCGCGTGGTCTACAATGGTAGACCACTCTCCTTTAAGTGGTCGCCAATTGTATAAAACTGCTCATACGCCCCCGTCCCGCTTAGTAGCTGTCACTAATACTTCCAACTTACTCTTCAGTTTGCTAAACGTCGCCGATCTGTTTGCGTTATTTTTTTACCATTATTCAAAGAGCACTGGTCTACAACTGTAGACCACGCGACTAAGCGCGTTCCTGTTTTTAGTTGTATATATAAAGCTAATATGTAGCCTGCTGTCTATATAAAGCTAATAACATAAATGAAAATGTTTGAAGAAGCGACTTCATTGAAAACTTAGCATGGTAACTAATCAAACAGCAAATTGAATATGGATCAACTATGCCTTCCCTGCTAAGAGAACTTAGAGGACGAGCTCGCGTACTGCTCGGAGTTCAAGAAGTCGTACCCCTTTCCCCTAATACTCCAACAAATTAAGTGGGACGTTGTTGTATTTGTGCATGAATTTGCAATATGTCAACAAGAAGGGCATGCCAAAGATGTGACACATTTGCATTCAAGGATCATTTTGGGGATATTTGCACTGAATGTTTGACGGACTAAAATTGTGCCATTTTGACCATTTAATAGTTTTGTTCTTTTTTTACTTTTTAGTTCTTCTCTTTATTATTTATCCCTATTGGTCATTCTATAAGTTCAAAGATAAAAAATATTGGTGTTTTTTACTAAATTGAGCTTATTTTTGTGACCATTTTCATTTACTTGCGAATAAAGACCCAAAAAATCATGACCTCGTTTTTAATTTTACCACTGTCAAAATGAGAAAAGCCAAGGAACAAAAGATATCTAATATCAAAGTGCGAACATAAATAAACATGTTATTAACCACTAATTAGTTAATTTTGTCAAAATCCGTTATTATACGACAAAAAACTATTGGTCTACAATCGTAGACCACGCGCCTAAGCTTGTCAGCAATAGCGACGCGCCTAACGTAGGGTTTTAAGGTGACGATTAAGGTTACGACCTTGATATTGTTGACACAATAAAGTGATCATCACGAGCAATTGTAAGTCGTTTTTTACTTGTTCCAAGTCGTCTACGAAATGATCCAATCTTCTTATAGCGTTGGAACACTCTTCGAACCGCGGCCAGTGTCATATCCAGTTTTAAGGCAACAGCTCGCTGGCTAGGTGCATTTTCTATTAATGCAATGACGGCGGCTTTCTCTGGTTCTGATATAGTGTCCATTAAACTCACACATACCACATACCTAAACACTAAATGCAAATGTTAGTTGCAAAGGCAATAATAAGAAATTTTAACAAATTTTAACAAATTTCTTATTATCGTTATAACCATCAAATAAACACTTCTCTATGTTTATCGGTTGCTACGCAAATAAATGATAAGCAATCCATGACAAATGTATGCTCATAGGTATTAAAGCCTATTAACTTATCTTTCAAAAAGTATTATATTCGTTTTTTGGTGGAAGTAATTAGTTTCAGAAATATAGTAAGTCAAAAGTATAAAGTGGGCCGATTTCTAGGCACGCAAGTTTAGTTTGTCGTTGTTGCTAATTACGTTATGTAACATTTTACTACCAACAAGGTATATTTATTGATGATATTTACACTATTTTATTGTTTCCGCAGCGTGTGCATATATCTATATAAAAGAGTAAAAATGTTGTTTGTACTAAACCGAGATAGGAGACGTGGTAAGATAGCATCTGATGTCATGGTGTGTGACCATAGCGAGTATAATATTCGATGTGACGGGAGATTAGTAAAACAAAAACACAAAACTGTACGAAATATTTTAAGACTAGACTAGAAGTTTAGTTACAGTCGGAAAAATGAAAGAATACCCATGAAGGAACGTATAAAACACGCTGTATTTTCCTGTCACCGTGTCACAAAGAAAATTGTCCAGTGCAAGTACATGTAACAATAATTATTAGATGTACTTGCGCTGGTCAATTTTTTGTGTGACACGGTGACAGGAAAATACAGCGTGTTTTATATGTTCCTTTATGGGCAATCTTTCATTTTTCCTACTGTATATATAAGTAATCATCAGGGCAATTTTACGGATCGCAAGACAGATATTCAATTTCAGAGCTATCAAAGTTGTACACCAAAGTAAAGATATTAAATTTTATTTTTCACTACTTAAAGACCTTAGTTGCTAAATGGAACTTGGAGACAGCCGAACATTTTACACCTAAGTGATAATGCTGTCAGGATGCCTACCTCTTTAACATTTATACTCTACCAGATGACTCTGGCTAACATCCACATAATAATATGTAGCTCTTCCTAAAAAAACAAAAAGTAAGCGAAAGGATACAAGGGCGATAATTACGCCGTAAGAGCAGTAAATCCATTGGTTGACTAACTCCTACTCCACCAATTTTAGATGAAATATGAGTTAGTCAACCAATGCCTCGTCAGGTTTACTGCTCTTACGGCGCCGTAAATTATCGCCCGTGTGGCCTTAGCCTAAGAAGGAAATGTGAAGACCATCGAACTGTATCCCTAAGCCTAGGCTAAGGCCAGACACGCGATAATTTACGGCGCTGTAAGAGCCGTAAAATGAAGCGCGAAAATGGGTCCCACGGTGAGAGTAGTAGATGGCCAGACTGAGTTGTAAAATATCGTGCAGCAACATCGAACGGGCCCATCTTTGGCGTCGTGTCGAAAACGGATGGACCTGGTCCAAATTTGTAGCTCATGTCGCCACAAAAACGACCAAAACGTTGTATTTACATCTCGCGACACGCGCCGTAATTTACATCCCCGTCTGGCCATGCTTTTTACAGTGCTTACTGCCGCTTCATTTTACAGCGTTTACTGCTCTTACGGCGCCGTAGATTATCGCGTGTCTGGCCTCAGGCTAAAAGGCCAGACGGGCGATAATTTACGAAAGGCCACACGGACGATAATTTACGGCGCCGTAAGAGCAGTAAACCCATTGGTTGACTAACTCCTCCACCAATAGGGAACTTGCACTAAAAAATTTTTTTGCATAAAATTGTTAATTTATGTTTTAAAATGTTATATTCAAAATATTACGTCTTAACAATGAATAGTGTACGTACAATATCTAATCAAAGTTCCGCGCCTAAAATTTCCGTTTTAAACAACTTCAAAAGCGAGACCTGGGGTCTGACGTCACAAGCCACTCATATCGTTTGCCCGTTCGGAGTGGGCTATTGCATTTAATACAGTTTGCCCATAGATAAATAATATAGTTGAAATATCTTGTTTTACTCTGTGGCAGAAATAATTTTTTCTGTGACAGGCAAAATATTAACATTTTATCTCTGTTGACATGTATCAAAAAGTTCTTTTTTATGAAATTACTTTTGTCGTTTCTTGTGTTTAAGAACAAAGAAGAAACAAGTAACTTAAAAATAAACAAAACTTTTAGTAATAAAAGTAAGAGTAACTAAAACGTATTGGTGCTACTATAGTATGCGGTCTACAGTCGAGTTTCTACTATAGCTTGCGGTCTACCGAGGGATGCGGTGTAAGTATAAGCTGAGATGATAAAGATATTAACGTGTAAAATTACAATAATGATTCTTCTTATTTATGCGTATTATTAACTTTGTAAAGAAGGATTTTGTTGGCTATGTACACGTTCTATCAGTACGTCTGCTAATCTCCATAATCCTTTCTCAGAAGGCTTTGAACACAATAATGAAAGGCTCCAGTAGGTACTAATTAACATTACACTAAAATATAATCTTTATTATAATGCAAATTACACCGTAATCTTTTCCAGGATATACGAAATCCTTCGATTAGAGGTAGGTAGATCAAACCCACGGGGTAAACCGTATACTATAATATAATGGTACCAAACTATTGTTATAAACGGTTTAAACATGCTTATTAATAACTCTTACTTATTTGCCTTGACACCTCACATTTCTCCAATAGAATAGCTTTCACTACTTTTTATAAAAGTTGCCACGATGAAGACATCAACGGTAGGTAAGTTAGTCAGATTGACCTTTTTAAAAACCCTCGTCCGTCATATTATGCGTTTTAAACTCTTTACAAAGTAGCACTCAACTTTATCAATTTCAGTTTAAAACTAAGCTGATTGGGGAACTACTTATTACAATATATAAGATGAACATAAATAATACCTAGGAATTTTCCATTAAAGACGATTAAAATGTAATATACCCGTGATACCTACCCTAATCGCGTTGTTTCCGACTAGCTAGCCCGGTTGACCGTGGCCCGTGACGTCGAACCAATAGAAGGACGTTCAAGAGCCTCCTAAGATATTTGAATTTTATAGCATTTTCAAAGCGTCGTAATTAGCGTACGGGTTAAAAATATTTGTTTTTTTCGCAGGCAAGCGTTTTAAGATCATGTTACCTTATGTTTTTTAATATCATTTTAATATTTAAAAATTTATGCAAGTTCCCTATTGTAGATGAAATAGGAGTTAGTCACCCAATGCCTCGTCAGGTTTACTGCTATTACGACGGGGTCAATTATCGCCCGTATGGCCTTAGCCTAATGAGTCATGCCGCTAAGTTTTTTATGCGCATAATTTATTACCGAATTCACAATAAGTGTGAAGAATATCTGAGTCGTTCTCAATATGGTTTTAGAAAAGGTCCTGGCAACAGAGACGCAATTATGGGATGGACACTGATGGCAGAAAGGCATCTTGAGGTTCAAAAACGGCTGTATGTATATTTTGTCGATTATAGAAAGGCCTTCGACAGCATCAAACACGGAAAATTGATTGAGGTGCTAAAAGAAGTAGAGTTGGACGGACATGACATAGCTATCTAAAGTAATACATTCTGAGAAATTCTGAGAACGGAAACCAATTACATAAGCATAGAACGCTGAGTGCGTCACATAGATATAATAACTAGTAGATTAGGCAAGGTATGGGCCGCTCTGTGCATCGAGGTGTAACGCCAATATTGAGGACTGAGTGGTCTAGCCATCTTTGTCTGTCACATGCGTGGGATCGCTTGGTTCAAACAGATAGATATACCACCGATCGACTGCTTCCGCGTTACGTTTTTTTGCTCAGTATGCCTTGTCTACCCTTAATATGTCTATGGTGTGTCACAGGTGCATTCTGCCACCCCTATTATTTAATGTATATGCCGAAAATAATGCGTGATCAAAAATTATTGTCCCCATAGGTGGCTCAGAACGACAGAGATCTAGCTATACGCTCTGAGCTTCGCTGGTGTCGCTCCTAGCGGTTACTAATTCAACTTTTACCGGTAATTTTTAAATTTATTATTTAATTGTTATCGCTTAATATTTACAACGCAAAAAAGTAATTAAATTGTAATCGATTTTTTTAAGATTTTTCTAATCATTTTGACGTTCTATTGATAAAATATCAATTTCTTACTTCGGATACTTTGACAATAATCGTGTAGATGGCGCTAAGATTATAATAGATTATTTATAATTAGATATTACGGAACATTAAAAAAACTTAAATTCAGTATTTAAAACGTAAGTATATTTAAAGTAAAAATATATACCACAGCTTTGACCAACTAATATTGTTTATAATTAATGTTTTTAATTTTAATTTTAAATTAATCACTTTGACATTTATGTCAAATTTCCAGTAAACGTTTACAAACTTGTCACTACTAGCGTTCGCGAATTTGTAAATATCCCCTCTACGTACGAGCTCACAGCGTATACAGTGCATGTCTATTCTTAATTCAGATATACTTTCCAGTTTACGTCAACTTTTCAGTGTACGTCAACTTAACAAGAAAAGTTAGGTTATGATGTTGGTTAAGATGTTGGTGGTGGACATAATATACAGCATCTTGTTTGATTTTATTTTTTTATTGTTACTTATAATTTTTTTAATAATTCTTTTTATTTTTGATTAAAGTTCTGTCTTAAAGGTTTTGACTAATTTTTTATGTTTTATAATGTTAATCAAAATTAATTGATAAACCAATGATATAAATTCAGATTAAAACAAGGCATACGTAATTTTTTGCACGGCTAGCTTTGATCCCAATAATTGTGGATCGCTCGTTATAATCAGAACTTCTCTTGAAGATCGTCTTGAAGGTGGCAGATCATTAGTAATGTAGGTAAGATATGCCGGTAACACCGTAGTATTGGCGGAAACAGAAGATCAACTAAAAAAATTGAAGGCACTCGTGGGAGTGTCGACAGAAGTGAAAACTTCTTATAGTAAATAAATTACGAGCTTAATGCTTTATCCCCATCCAAAAGAAGTGCAATACCTATATCATACAGTGCTAGTCAGAAGTTGTTACCCCCACTCGTATCTTTTGAACGGTTATACCTATAATAATGAAATTTGGAGGGAGGAAATAAACGGACGTAAGCTTCTTAACTAGTCATGCCAGGTGACGTAATAGTGACAGATGACTTTACAGCGCCACTGTGACAGATAATTTTAAATGGGACCTTATGGCAAGTGATACCTCTTTTGAAAGGTATTGAAAATACCTATTCGGTCATACTAATTTTGTTTGAGTTTAAGCTAATTTTATGAATAAATGAAATAAATATAAAATTGTAGTTTCGCATTTAATTAATAAAAATTCAAAATTCCGCCTATGATTACTTGTCATAAAGGTTGACGTTGACGTAAAAACTACTAGAGAATTGAAAACCGTCAACTTTTTTGACAAAAAAACCATAGGCGGACATTTGAATTTTTATTAATTAAATGCGAAACTACAATATTATATTTATTTAATTTATTCACCAAAATCAAAATCAACTTAAACCCAAAAAAAATTAGTATGACTGAATAGGTATTTTGAATACCGTTCAAACGAGGTATCACTTGCCATAAGGTCCCATTTAAAATTCTCGGTCACAGTGGCTCTGTAACATCATCTGTCACTATAGCGTCACCTGTCATGACTAGTTAAGGAGCTTACGTCCGCTTATTTCCTCCTTCAAAATTTCACTATTATAGGTATAACCGTTCAAAAGATACGAGGGGGGTACGGCCTTTTGACTAGCACTGTATACGCGATGCGTATGCCCTATGCTATTTATGTATATATACACATAATTTATATACGTACAAAATTTATTTCAGCGAAGAGATGACGGTCTAAAATTCAATACTTTTCCCCCATCCATGAAGTGCACAACGTCACTAAAGCAACTTTCAATTCAAAAATTTATTTCCTCAAAGGGATGAAGTTCCCTAATTTAATATTTTTCCCCATCCAAAAAGCGCACAACATCCCTCAAGAAGTTTTCATTTCAAATATTAATTTCGTCCAAGCGATGATGGTCGCGATGAAGGTCGCTAATTTAATACTTTTCCCATCCAAAAATTGCACAACGTCCCTAAAGAAATTTTCACTTAAAAAATTTATTTCGTCGAAGCGATGACGGTCGCTAATTTAATACTTTTTCCCCATCCAAAAAGTGCACAACGTTTCTCAAAAAGTTTTTACTTTAAATATTTATTTCGTTGAAGCGGTGACGGTTGCGATGACGGTCCCTAATTCAATACTTTTTCCCCATCCAAAACTGCACAACGTCCCTAAAGAAATTTTCACTTCAAAAATTTATTTCGTCGAAGCGATGACGGTCGCTAATTTAATATTTTCTCCCCATCCAAAAAGCACACAACGTCCCTCAAGAAGATTTTACTTCAAAAATTTATTTCACCGAAGCGATGACGTTCGCTAATTTAATACTTTTTTTCCATCCAAAAAGTCCACAACGTCCCTCAAGAAGTTTTCAACTTAAAAAATTTATTTCGTCGAACGAATGACGGTCGCTAATTTAATAATTTTTCCCCATCCAAAAAGTGCACAACGTCCCTAAAGAAGTTTTTACTTCCAAATAAATTTCATCGAAGCGATGACGGTCGCGTTGACGGTCGCTAATTTAATACTTTTTCCATCCAAAAAGTGCACAACGTCCCTAAAGAAGTTTTCACTTTAAAAATGTATTTCGTCGAAGCGATGACGGTCGCTAATTCAATACTTTTTCCCCATCTAAAAGTGCAGAACGTCCCCAGAAGAAATTTTCACTTCAAAAATTTATTTCTTCGAAGCGATGAAGGTCGCCAATTTAATACATTTTTCTATCCAAAAAGTGCACAACATCCCTAAAGAAGTTTTCACTTCAATAAATATACGTACAAAATTTATTTCGTCGAATAGATGACGGTCGCGAAATAAATCCTTTTGCCCCATCAAAAAATAGGTTTTACATTTATTTTAAATTTAAATACTTTTATACAATTTATATATACCTACATATACATAATGTAGATACGTACAAAATTTATTTCGCTGAAGAGATGACGGTCGCGAAATAAATCCTTTTCCCCGTCGTAAAATAGGTTTTACATTTATTTTAAATTTAAATAATTCTATACAATTAATATATACAAACAAATAATATATAGTATAAGCGATGACGGTCGCAATGACGGTCGCGATGACGGTCGCGATGACGGTCGTGAATTCAATGCTTTTTACCCTATCCAAAAATCGCACAACGTCACTAAAGAAGTTTTCACTTCAAAAATATTGATGAACATAATATTATCAGAAGAAAGTCACAGGCTGGCCTTGGACATTAACTTTTCCAAAAGCAAAATTATGGTATTCCACAAAAACCCCCATGAACAAATTACACCCAACATACAAATAAATGGTATCACCATTCAGAGTTCACAAAGCTTCATATACCTGGACAGAGAGCCAAATAGTCAACTAGACCACTCAAAAAAAATTAGAAGACGCATTGAAATAGCAAGACGTGGTTTCATGAACACGCGTAAAATGCTCTGTAACCCCAAGCTATCAGTCACAATAAAATTGAGAACACTAAACTGTTATGTGTGGTCTCTATATGGCTGTGAGACATGGGCATTAAAACAGAATGACGTTAACAAACTGAATTAATTTCGAAATATGTATGTACCGCTGAATGTTAGGAATAAGCTGGACCAGCAGAACTACGAATTAAGAAGTACTGAAAAGAATGAACACATGTCCTCATCAGGTCAATACTATAAAAATTAGAAAGGCTTTATATCTAGGACACATACTGCGCCATAGGGAATTTGAGCAGCTCCAAGTAATATTAGAAGACAAGATCGAAGGTAAAAGGGGTATGGGAAGAAAGAAAAAAATCTTGGCTACGAAACATCAGAGATTGAACCCACACAACAGGAAATTACGGGTATAGGACGTTTCATCGCCGCCAGTTCATCGCCGCCGTTTCGATGCCGCCAGTTCATCGCCGGCCGATTCATCGCCGGCCGTTTCGATGCCGCCGGTTCATCGCCAGTCAGTTAATCGCTAACTGATATTTTTCCGAATTTTCGACGAATTTTCGACAGTTACATTTATTATTTATTTTTAGTATTAATTAGGAATTCAAGGAAATGCGAGATCTGACCATTCCTGTTGCCATACTTAATATTTTAATAGACTTTTAAACTTTTATAATATAAAATATAATTTAACACTACAAATTTAATAATGTTTAGTATCAAATTTAGAGGAAGTAGAAATAGAACAGTAAATTAATATAATAATATTTTTTATCTATTTATTTGTCATAAGTTTTGAACTGAATTTAACGTCGTGTCGTGTCATCTCCCATAATACAAGATCAACTGACTAACTGGCGATGAAACGGCTGGCGATGAAACGGCCGGCGATGAAATGGACTGGCGATGAACCGGCGGCATCGAAACGGCGGCGATGAACCGGCGGCGATGAAACGTCCCATTCCGGAAATTACTCATCAAGCCCAGAACAGAGAGAAATTTGCCATATTGATCGCCAACCTCAATAGAGAAGGCACTTAGGAGGAGGAGGAAGACCTTAGGTAAAAGACAAACGAAAGGCTTCTCACTTCCTAAGTGCCTAATAGTCCAGACGGGTTAGACGAATAACAGGCCTAACCTTGCATTAGGAGCTGCCCCAAATTTTATTTTTCTAATCTTTAGGGAGGGTCAATATTAGTATAAATTTAAAATCTCGACTGAATTCCACCGTTGCGTTAGCCGCCATCTTGATTTTAAACGAGAACCGTTTTTGCTCAATGTCTCCGCCATTTTCAATTTTTTGATAAAAAGTGTAGAAACTGAAATTGTTGAAAATGCGATTTTCTATAATTTCATTAATTATAATTTTTTTCGTGCGGTCGATATTTTCCGAGTTATGAGGGGAAAATAGTGAGAGTTGGAGCATAATTATTGAATTATCTCGTTTATTATTAGTTTTACAACAAATATGTACCTATACAAAAATGAAGAGAATTAAATTCTACACAATTCTGATCTCTTTCATTTTTTTGCTAAAATTAATATTTAAGGTAGTACGTATGCGGTAATGACGCGAGCGTAAGACCGGATTGATTTTATAGCAATTGTTTTTGTTCAATATCTACGCCATTTTCAACTAAAATTGTTCAAAATAAAATTTCCTACAATTTCTTTTTAACAATTTTTTTCATGCGGTTGATATTTTCCGAGTTACATGGGAAAATAGTAAAAAGTGGTGGGGGAAGCATAATTATTGAATTGAATTTTGTTTCCGAGCTGCCCCAAATTTTATAATTCTATCCTTTAGCAGAGATCAATAGTAGTGTAAATTTAAAATGTCGACTGAATTCCGCGGTTGCATTAGCCGGCATATTGATTTAAAATGAGAACTGTTGTTGCTTAATATCTCCGCCATTTTCAACTTTTAAACCTAAATGGTGGGAAAGAAAATTGTTGGAAATGCAATTTCCTACAATTTCTTTGGCACAATTTTTTTATACGATCAATATTCTCCGAGTTAAGGGGGAAAATAATGGAAGCGGAGGGGAAGCATAATTATTGAATTGTCTCATTTATTATTAACTTTACGACATAATTGTACATAAACAAAAATAAAGAGAATTATATTTTATACAATTTTTGAAACTTTCAATGAAACATCAACCAAACTAAGTATATAAAGGACATAAAAAGACATTATATGCATTAAGTTCACTTAATTTTATTAACTAGCGCAGCGGTTCTCAATCTGTGGTACATGTACCACTGGTGGTACATATCATTATTTGCGGTGGTACACAAAACACACAAAAACTTAAAATAGTAGTACATAGTAAGACTTGATTATACAATCTAAAAATATAGAAATATACTAAAAGAAACTTTAGATGGTACGTGACTCAAAAATATTGAGAACCGCTGAACTAGCGGGTTTGATTGGTTGAATTTGTCTGTCGATATTTTAAGTTTTATGTCAGCTAATACATCGTGATGTTTCAACAATTTTTTTTTTAAATTTTGGACCCTGTTGGGGGGGGGGGATTTTCCCATTTTCCCCCCTTGTAGACCCGCCACTGGCTCTCTCGAAAAATTGTAGTAAATCGTAATTGCAACAATTTCAGTTCTTACACTTTTTGTCGAAAAGTTGAAAATGGCGAAGATATTGAACAAAAACAATTGCTACAAAATCAATCAGGTCTTACGCTCGCACCTTTACCACATACGTACTACCTTAAATATTGATTTTATCAAAAAAATGTACGGCATTAAAATTGTACAAAATTTAATTCTCTTCCTTTTTGTATAGATATATATTTGTTGTAAAACTAATAATAAACGAGATAATTCAATAATTTAATAATTATGCTACAACTGTCACTATTTTCCCCTCATAACTCGGAAAATATCGACCGCACGAAGAAAGTTATAATAAATGAAACTATAGAAAATCGCATTTTCAACAATTTCAGTTTCTACACTTTTTGTCAAAAAATTGAAAATGGCGGAGATATTGAGCAAAAACCGTTCTCGTTTAAAATCAAGATGGCGGCTAACGCAACGGCGGAATTCAGTCGAGATTTTAAATTTATACTAATATTGACCCTCCCTAAAGATAAGCAAAATAAAATTTGGGGCAGCTCCTAATGCAAGGTCAAATGCTATCCCGACTATAATGACTGGGCATAACGACCGTTTTGTTTTCGGTACAAGCCTCATATTATGTCAAATATGTTAAAGTAGAATTAACATGTCATATTATAATGAAAATTACATTTTATAATTTTTG